>NC_062555.1:2630306-2951909 GCF_016906955.1 Phacochoerus africanus | reverse complement strand
AATATTTACTCCTAAGGGCCAATGATTGGGAAAGAAAGCTAGACTTCCACACCTGTTTTTAGTAGGTAATCGAGCTATGATCCAGGTATGTTTCCTACCTGGAAGCAGGAAAAGAGCATTGTGTTTAGCTTTGTGCCAAGGTCTAATTAATGGGAGAAATACACTATTGAAAAGCCCAACCGCAGCTGCACACAAAGACAAAGACAAACATTTTTATCTCCATCTGTCTGACTCCTGCATCGACCACTCAACTGGTTCTGAACTCAGGGAGAAAATTAAGGAGAATAAGTCAATTATATTATATAAAAACAGTATCATTTTTACACATTTTCAGTTATTTATCTACCAAAACATTAGGTTATGGTAAAAAATCGTATCAAGTTCCCTTACCTGCTGTTTATCTTGTAATGCATTTTGAGCTGTGTCCAAATGATTTGAAGATCTGCTCTTTGAGCAGTTTTTTGCTGCTTCTGCTGATAGTAATAATTCAGTTTTGGCTTTAATCTGTAACAAAATTTACACAGCATTTAGTTTATATTTAATTCTTGATTTCCCCCTTGCCTGAGTGCACATGACTTCGTGTCACTAAATAATTTAAAAACTTAAATCTTTTGTCAGAAAACATAAAGATTCAGACATTAAGAAAATAATATGTGATAATTCCCCAAAGAAGGATGAGTAAGGGAAAAGATTCCTAATATTTGGATAAAAGATAAAAAATAAATCCCTGTATAACACCAAAGCACTCTTCCCTCTCCACTGGGCATCCACATACTGAATTATCTGATACTCATCCAACAAATTATATTTTTTGAAAAATGAAATGGGTATCCTCTTTTTTTCCAAATTTGAATAACTTACTGTGTTATTTCTGATTTTCAATGGAATTATTCTTCTAAAAAAATTTAAGTGTTAGCAATGTTTCTAGTAACTTTCTTTACTACAGTATAGAGTAAGAAACCAATGATGAGAATGGAGAAAGAAATATATCTTAATTCCCACTCCTCGATGGACTCACTGAGCAAGATTTCCATATTGGCTTCTGAAAGAAAATATGCTAATATACATAATGGTATCATATAAGGGCTTTTTAATCAAAACGTTAAAATTTAAAAGTCAAATTCAAAATAATTCAAAGAAATGTAACAGAGACCTAATGGTATAATATCAAATTGCTTTAAACTTCAAAAACAACAAAAAGGGATTCATGAAAACAGAGAAAAGTGAAAAGACTTGGTGGTTTCAAGAGCAGAGAAAGAGGAAGGGGGGAGGGAGAGAATGAGAAAGAGAGAGAGGCAAACAGAAAAGCTCAACAAACTTTCAAAATAGAACCTTCATTTAATTCCTATTCTTAATTGTTTTTCCATTAATAAGTAAGGCAGGAGAGCAGGGTAGGGAGGGGGGAGAAACAGTTCAAAATGTGATCCTAAAACATGCTTTTTTCATACAAACTTCATATTAAGTCGCATAATTCAATATTACCTGTATGTCAAGCTGGGAGACCTTCTCCTTTCTTTCACTTAATTGACTATTTAATTCATTGATGCTGGCTTCTAGGGAGAGGACGCAGTCTTGTGCAGCTCTAAGAAGCGCCTTCTGCTCTTGCACCTGGTCATGCAAATTCTCCTGGGCCTTTAGTTGAGTTACCTACCATATAAGCAACACTCTAATTATAAAGGTCATGAATGATAGAAGAAGAACTAAGAAACCCAAATTTAAGCACCATGAGAATGTTAAATTACTCTGACAGATTATCTCAACTTTTTTTTTTTTGAGAAAAACTGTTCCCATCTTTCCAAAAATAAACAAACATGGATCATTTGATAGTTCTATATTTAGTTTCCTGAGGACCCTCCATACTGTTGTTCATTCCATAGTGGTTGTAGTGATTGACATTCCCACTGACAGTATAGGAGAGGACCCTTTTCTCTACATGTGTTGTTTGTAGAATTATTAATGATGGCCATTCTCACTGGTGTGAGGTAGTACCTCACTGTAGTTTTGATCTGCATTTCTCTAGTCATTAGTGATGCCGAACATCATTTCAATGTGCCTACTGCCCATCCGTATGGCTTCTTTGGGGAAATGTCTATTTAGGCCTTCTGCCCATTTTTCAATTGGGTTGGGTTTTTTTGTTGTTGTTCAGTTGTATGAGCTGTTTGTATCCATAAATATATTTGAAAAGCTGTGTGAAAGTGCGTGTCTGATGACTACCCTCTCTCATTTTAGATTCTATTTCCATTGAATCATTTTTCTCCCGCTTATAGCTCATGTTTTCCACTTCTCTGTATGTCTAGTAATTTTTTGATGTTATTGTGATGAGTCTAGATTTTGTTGCCTTCTTTCAAAGAAGGTTGAATTTTGCCCCAGCAGGCAGTTAATACACGTGGTGGTCCAGCTGGATTCCTTCCAGGCTTGTTCCTATGTTTGTTAGGTGAGGTGTATGCTAGCTTTTACTCTAGGGCTAGTTTAGCTTTATTCTTAAGGTGTGACATTTCTGGGGTTTTTGCTGAATGCCCTCAAGTGTTCAACCATGTCTTTCTTCTCTGACTGGCTGGAACTTGAACATATCCCAGCTCTGTGAGTTCTGATAATTTTTCAGCTGCAGCTCCTAATAATTTGTTCCACTGCTTGGCCTCATGGAATTCCTCCTTATAAGTGTAAAGCTCAGCATTCAGCTAAAGGCTCAAGTGGATCCCTGTGTACGTTTCTGGAGAATTTTCTCTATATTGTTCCGTACTCTCATTGTACCCCTTCTACCCTGCAAATTTGAGTTCAACCTCCCTGAACTTAAACCTCTCATTCCTTAGTTCAGTGAGACCACTGTGCTCTCTGTGGATTCCCCCACCTGCACCAGGCTGGAAAATGTCTCCAGGTCAAAATTTGATGTTCATTTCACCTGCTTTTCTTCTCCGAGATGAAAGCCCGATAGTGATTTTTTTGTTTTGTTTGTTTGTTTGTTTTTGCTTTTTAGGGCCACTCCTGCAGCATATGCAAGTTCCCAGACTAGGGGCTGAATCGCAGCTATAGCCTCCATAGCATAGCCACAGCAACTCAGGATCTGAGCCACTTCTGTGATCTACACCACAGCGCATGGTAAACACCCGGATCCTTAACCCACCAAGCGAGGCCAGGGATCGAACCGGCATCCTCATGGATACTAGTCAGGTTCATTTCCACTGAGCCACGAGGGGAACTCCCCTATAGTACTTCTTGTAAAATGTCTGAAAACAGTTATTTTATAGTTTTTCCCACTTTCTTGGCTCTTTAAAGTGGGAGGACTAAATAGCTTACCAGTTACTCCAACACAGCTAGAAGCAGAAGGACACAGATTTATTTTTACCTACTCTTTTTAAAAAGTTGTATAGGCTTTTCTGACATTTGTATAACATGCAATGTTATGTTGTATGCAACTTCCAACTAAAAACTAGGCTAAAGAATTCCTCATAAAATTGGTAACCAAGGCTAACTTTGAAAGGCAGAAAAAAGTTTTGTGTTAATATGGCCTACTGATACTTTTAAAACTTTTTCATTTAGGTAATTATGATGCACCTATCGGGCAATTCTTCCCAAAAAGTGACACTAAATGCTTTACAGTTTGAAAACATATTGAGCTAATAAATTTTATGTTTCACTTAAACGAACATACAAATGTTAAAATAAGAAGTCTGCTTATCAAAATTGTTATTAACTATATATCCCAAAGACATGTACATTATCAAATATATGTACAACCACCAAGTCTGGATATTAAGCAATACACAGAAATAACTAACACCTGATATAGTTTATAAATATATTTTGTTCCTTACTTTTCCTTTTCAAAACATCACAAGAAGTACGTCTAACTTTCCAGTATGAACTAACTATACTTTTCCAATGAGTTAACATGGTTAAATGATTTGCTTATGGTCACACAGGTTATAAGTTACATCCTGGGGTGTGAACTGAGATTTCCTTTATCAAATCATGGTAAATAACTTATTTTCACTGCAATAGCAACCCATCTCTAAGGTAAATGAGATGGTATTTTTCAGAAATACGTAATAATTTTACAAGCACTAAAATTAACAGAATCATTTACATAAAGCACTTTGTAAGATTTAGAGAGATAAAAATACATTTTAGAAATAGAATACACTAGACAAGCTTACTTGTTCCTGTAATATATGGTTTTCTTCCTGCGATTGATTAAGAACAGCGGTCTCTCCTTCACCAGCCTGAATTTTTGCATAAAATCTTCTCTTTCCCTTTCTAGGAAAGAAGTATTTTCTTTACTCTCCTGTAATAAGGCTTCAAGGTTCTGGGTCTTTTGGTCCTTATCACCAATTTGACGAAGCGCTTTTCCAAATCATTCTGTAAAGAATTGAAAATTACTACGTTAAAAATAGAGAACTTAAAGTTATTCCTCATTATTCCTCAAACAAAATGACTCATAATAAATTTTAAGATTCATACCTTTAGTCTTACATGTTTACTAATCATTACATTTTAATATGGCAAACATAAGTAAATAGTTATGACAATATAGTTAACAATATAAAGCTATATTTCACATATATTTACATATGGGGGAGAGCTATCCTCACAGCACGTGGAAGTTTTCCAGCCAAGGATCAAACCCAAGCCACAGCAGCAACCCAAGCCACTGCAGTGACAACACCAGATCCTTAGTCTGTTGCTCCACACAGGAACTCCTAAATCTACGTTACTAACAAACTAGAATTTAACCAAAAATCCCTTCGATTAACCACATTCTTACTCTAACACTCCAACCTCACCACCTACTGTAATCCTGTTTAATCCATTTCAGACACATGGGACTCATTATTTCTGATCACACCAGGCACAACCCCACCTCAGAGCCTTTGCACTGTTTCTTCTACCTGGCACCTTCCCTACAGAGTCACGTGGCTCATCCCCTGTCCTTCAAATATCTGCTCAAATGTCAGCTTCTCAATCACATCTACCCTGATCAGTACATTTACAATCGCAGCCTTGGAGTTCCCATTGTGGTACAGTGGAAATGAATCTGACTAGTATCCATGAGGATGCGGTTTCAATCCCTGGCCTCACTCAGTGGGTTCAGGACCCAGTGTTGACATGAGCTGTGGTGTAGGTTGCAGACAAAGCGCACATCCTGTGTTTCTTTGGCTGTGGCAGCAGCTATGGCTCTCATTCTGACCCCTAGCCTGGGAACTTCCATATGTCATGAGTGCAGCCCTAAGAAAGAAAAGCAAATGCTCCTTTACCAATGCTCCCTCTCCTGAAGAGTTTTTTCTTCCCATAGCACTTATCTCTTCTAACATACTAAATAATTTATTTTCCGTGTGTATCTGCCTCCCTCCACCCCCTCACAAGAACATACACTCCATGAAGATGAGGATTTTTGCCTGTTTTATTCACTTATGTATCCAAGACACATGTGCTCTAAGATATTTATTGAATGAATGGAAAAACAAGGGCTGCAGTCTAACAGACATACACTCATGAAGGTGCTTTCCAGTAACCCAGGAGGACCCTTCTATCGCTCCATCAAGCTTTCCTTCTTTTCTACTTTACCAAGGGCCTTCATGTTACCCAGCACATGTACAAACAGCCCACCTCTGGAACCACACCCTTGCATGTTTTGGGGCTACCTGACCCACAGCCTTTGCCTCTCTCTCCATCATTCTAGGAGAGCCAGAGAGCCTCCACCCAGAACAAGGCCCTAACAAGCCCTTCTGCAAATGTTACAGTAGCCCATCCCACCTTGCCGAGACAGAGGCAGCAACCACGTAAAACCCTCCACAATGTGTGCCAATACTAAAATAGGTGAAAACAGTTACTTTCAAACATGTTTCTCATCTATGCTTCCATCACAAAACAATGAAAAGCAACCAGGTTTACTCTGTGGTCATCCTCTGTTCCTGCCACTAATGACCCCTTTCTGCACATTGCACTAATCTTCTGGGACCACAGTGCAGGCCTGAGCTTTTTCCAGAACTAGCACTCTATTGCCAAGTCTACCTGAAATTTGGTTCTCCCTTTACAGGTACTGATTCCCCAACCGCCCCCTCTGATACCTAAGGACCGTTCTGTTGGGCAAGCAGGAGGGGTTCACTTTTTCTAGATTTTTTTTTATCATCATTATTCTCACCCTCAAGTAAAAGCTTGATGATGCTTTGGGAAGTATGTCATTCATTTATTCTACGCTCTGTCCTGTGTTGCTATCTATAAATCCCTACCTCATTCACTGAAGATTTGAGACCTGATTTAGTCTTTCTTTCAATCCCAATTTCTGCCAATTTCCTGGGAAATACAAAAGACATAGAGAATTAAGAGTACAGCCTCAACCTTTACATCATCTTAATTTCCTGGACCTCTATGCATTCCATTCAACCACTCACATGCAGGATCTTACAGTCACTTGAAATTTTTCCAGATAAAAAAACGTCAATCTATCCTACTCTGTGACCACAACTTCCTGACCATTTTTCAAGTTCATGACCTCGTTTCTGCTCTCCAGGGTCAGAGACACTGACCTCAATTTTCTGCTAGCTTCTTTAGCATATGCCTAGCTTCCCTTGCTGAACCTCATGTATGGATGTGAACTAAGCTTAACTGTTTTTCATCTACATTCTCCATTTCCTTCTACCCCCAAATTTCCAACACAGCTGCCCCATAAAAGTCCAATCCTAGATCAGTGTTGCAATCTGCTTTCTCCACACCTACATTTCTAAACACTTTTAGAGCAAAATCACAAACTTCCACAGATTGGTGCCACCACAAATTTCTAGATTCCGTCCTCTATTATATACTCAGAATCACCTTTTCAATCCTGTCACTTGAATGGGGTTGTCATCTTCAAACATTCCCCTGAATAGCCACGTAAAAACTTAATCTCCAAATTCTTAATCTCCGCCTATCTAACATTCAGCTAGCTATACTAGTCAAACTTTATCCAAAAAGGGGAGAGGAGCAAATCTTCAGGAATGATCAACTATAGTTTTTATTCCCCTTACCTATGAAATTATATATACACACACATAATTTTACATTTATTCAAATACATACACATTTCCTCATGCTTCAAAGGATATCTTTCACAGGGTAAGTTCAAACTTACCATCACCCACTGTATCAGTGACATCCTAACTCATCAATACCTTATTTCTTTAGTCACCTCCCATTCTCCAATATCCTCAATTATTACCTCTCTACCATCCCCTTAGTTATTACCATTCCCTTAGTTAGACTATAAACGTATTCAGGTACCTCTGGTTCTCAAAAACATTTCTTAAACCAAGTCCCACTTCAGTTTCTGCCCAGTCTTTATACAATCACATTTAAATTTCAAAAGTAATGCATATTTACTTTCCCAACTCCTTCACCTCTCACTTACTCATCAATCAAAAAATCACACATTCTTCTCTATCACTTTATTGAAATGATGTTTAACAACGTCACTCATTCTCAACTGCCTCATCTAATGGATATCTTTCATTTATCATACTGGGCATCCTCACCACACACCCACATCTGAAGTTGCTGATTACTCCCAACTTTTGATTCTCCCTAGTCCTTGGGCTCTCCCGCTGCAAGTTCTCCTTGATTACTCTGATCATTCCCTCTTTCTCTGGGCTCTACTTCCTCCACTCGTCCATCCCCTAAATGCTACTGTTTCCCAAAATTCTTGTGTTACCAGTTGTCCATTTTTCTCACTATACTCTCACATCACATGTAATATTCCATTTACCCCATATATACAGATATCTCTCACAGATACTATATCTCCTTCAAGCTTTCAACTAATATATCCCATAGGTGGCTCAAGACATGTCCAAAACAGAACTCATCATACTGTCCTATAAAATAGCCATCTTTCTCACATAAACTAACACAGGTGATGATACTTCCATGTACCATGCACCCAATGTTACCAGTCTGGAAGTCATTCCCTTTCTCTCTGATTCCCTACAGCTATTTAGTCAGTAAGTCCTATTTATCTCCAAAACATTATTCATACTGGTCCCCAGGATGCTTTTTTCAACAATCACATAAACTAAGGACATGACGGTTTTTCATCTAAATCACCACATATATTAGTCTTTAACTGATCCTGTCTCAGAATATTCTCTCCAAAATCCATCTTTCCTATAACCACAAGAATAACCTATCTAAAGGTCACATCTTAAGACCATCAACACTCTTCTATCTTCAAGAAAGGCCTTCCATAAACTTACCCATGTCTAATACTCTGGCCTCTTCTCTAACTCATCTCTATATTATCCTTTAAGCTCCAGCAAAAACGAACCGTTGAGGTCATATCAGCTTCAGCATTCTTTTCCTTGTAACTTCTACTTGGAGTATACTACTGTTACCACCTATGCAACGCAGAAACATCTACACACCTTTGCAAAGACTGCCCTTTCTATGGAAATTTTCAGTAACTTTTTTCCAGATTCTGAGTTAAACAACGATCCTCTACACTATCACAATAATTGAATGTACATATGTACATCAGAACTACACTCACTGCATTTCTCTAGTTTGTTTTTAAGATATTTCATAATGGAGACTTTGCCTGGCCTCTGTGCCATCCTTTTCTTATTCCTCATCGGGGAATAAGAACTTAACTCTTGGGAGAGATTGGAATGAAGAACTAAGACTGTCTAACTCAGCCCTTCACTCTCCCTTTAGTTTATGAGACAAGCTGCCTAACAGAAAGTAAAAGGCTGTCATTTCCAGGTTCGTCTGTGACTGAACGAACAAATTCCATTCTGGGGTACATTATGAGAAATACCCCTTGATTGCAGACCACTGCCAAATCCTCTACCTCAGCTTTACATACCCTTTTCTTTGCTACTCTTTATGGTAAAACTAGAGTCATCTATATTCACTGTATCAATTTTTCTCCTCCCCTTTTCTCTGACGCTCTCCATTAGGCTTTTGCCCCTCCTTTTCTTTAAAAATTGCTCCTATCGATCAGTGTCATCCATGACCTCATGTTGTCAAATCCAATAGGATTCCCAGTCTTCACCTTGCTTGACCTCCATCCTTCTGACCACTCCATTGGAAATCCTTGGAATCATCCTTGACTTCTCTGTCAATACCCCATATCAATCTATCAGTAAATCTGTCAGCTTTACCTTTAAAGTATATTTAGAATCTGACTGTTTATCACTACCTGTATCATTTCCACTCTTACCCCTTTCTCATCTGGATTACTACAGCAGTCTCTTAGTTAATTTCTTTTATTCTACTCATGTGCCCCTACAGTCTACTCTCAATGCAGGGGCCAGAGGAATCCTGTGAAATTACAAGTCAGATCATGCTATTCCATTGCTCAGAACCCTCCCAAAATTTCTCACCTCATCCACAGTAAAATCCTTAAAATTACCTGTGAGGTTCAACATGTTCTGATCCCTTGTGATCTCTGCACCACTTCTACCTCTCTCATCGCTCTCACTCCATGCACTAGATTCCTGATGTTCCTTAGACATGCTCCTGCCTCGGAGCCTGTTAATGAACTAATGCTCTTCTGATATCCACGTGGCTCACACCCTCCTTTCCTTCAGGCCTTTCATCTTCTTAGGGAGGCCTTCCCTGGAAACCCTATCGCTGCAGTCCCACCTCAATTCCCCGGGTACTTCCTCCTCCCTTTTCTCACTGCCATAGCATTTACAGCCATCTGACATACTACGCATTTTGCCTATTTACCTGGGCTATTGTTTGCCTTCTTCACTAAGCTCCATGACAGCAGACATTTTTGTTTGCTGTCTCTGGGGCCATATCCACAAAATCACTTCCTTGGCTGAGAGTAGACAGTAATACATATTTGTTGGACTGAATGAAATCAAAGAAGAAATAAGTGAATATTCTGATCTCTATCCATCTGATTGCCATGCCACTATCCAAACTCAGAAGGGAAAAAGAGGCACGTTACTGACTACTTCCCTAAACTCCCATACTGCTTCTGTGTGCACGTCATTAGACTGCCTTTCCCAGATGGCAGGCATGACATCTTATGCAGCTTGATTTTCTGTGCTTACCACAGGGCCTGACACATGGTATTCGATAATATTCAATGAATTAACAAAAGACTGAAGGAGTAAATATAATGTCAAGGTCAAATTCATTTTAAACATTTGGGTACCACCTTACCCTTACAAAAATTTAACTTCTTCCAATCATCTGAGCTACACTGTAGAATTGATACAAATTTAACTCAATCTCTTACATCTTCTACACCTACAACTCCAATGTTCATACGATAGTTCTGAAGCAGGGAAGGACATGACCAATAAACAGTAAGTTCTAATGAAGGAAATGTTATTTCTTGCTAACTAAACCAAGAAATTTTATCTACATTTTCAATTTTTCATTAAGGTATTTTAAATAAATAACACTAATTTTTACGTATAAATAAGAATTTAAATATTTTAAAGAAATTTAATAAATCTGTTTAAAGAAATTTAATAAGTAAACCTATAATAGGAAATAAATATAAGTAAACCTATAATAGGAAATAAATCTGTTTATAATAAACATTTAATGCTTTAGAAAAAATTTTCAACATAGTAACCAAAAGAAAAAGATTTTCTAATTTTCCAGATAATTAAATTTATCAAAACCCTTCATAATCAAGTACTCTGCATTAACTAATTTCACCACAACACAAGGATAATTATTTGGTTAATTTTTCTTTACAAGGATAAAAATTCAAATAGAATTTACCTGAGCTTCTCAAAGTTTTGCTGTAGTGCTTTGCTGAAGAGCTTGCTATTCTTGATGCTGTTGCTTTGTTTTATCTAACTGATGCTGCAATTCTGTGGAATTTGTTACTTTTTCCTTCTGCTTAAAAAAATTGACAAAGGTATCATGCTATCACTTATAAATATCTGATATCACTTCAAATCTCACAATTCTAAAGTTTGAAGAGAAAACTAAATTCAGACAATAGATAAAATCAATTTTAAAAGCAACATTACTTATTACTTATAAAATCTTAATCCTATGATTAAGAAATTATTCCAGGTATAGATTCTTACCCTGAGAAGAATAAAATTATTTTCTCCAGATTAGCATTTAGTTTATTATTGTTTTTATGTACTAATATGAACAAGGAATTGATTACATACAGATTGTTGTAACAATAATCTAAGTAACAGTTATCAGTATTTGTTTTACTTCTAATAAAAGACATAATCTGATGTAGATATCTTTGAGTTTAACCAAACAACAGTTACCATTTTCAGCAACTACAGCTTAAATTAGGATAGTATTCAATCTCATGCTTAATTAAAAAAAATCCTTAAATGCAAATTCAAAGTTCATATGCACCAACTACACGTCATCAATGCCCTCACCATCTGTTCATTTTTCAGTTTCATTAGAAACTCACTTTGGTTTTCTTTTAGTGGGATAGGATATTTCCTTACTGGGTGAGAAGACTCAAGCAGCCTGATAGAATCACCCTCAGAATTTTTCCTGCCTAAATTTTAAGAGTAGTCCTCTTTGTAATTTTCTTTCCTTTTGTTTTTTTTTTTTGGTCTTTTTTTTGGGGGGGGGCACACCCACGGCATATGGAGGTTCCCAGGCTAGGGGTCAAATTGGAGCTACAGCTGGTGTCCTATGCCACAGCCACAGCCACACCAGGGCCGAGCCACATCTGTGACCTACACCACAGCTCATGGCAACGCCGGATCCTTAACCCACTGAGCGAGGCCAGGGATTGAACCTGCAACCTGATGGTTCCTAGTTGGATTCATTTCCACTGCACCAAGACAGGGACTCCCCTTTTTGTAATTTTCAATGAGAGCTTTAAGGAATACAAACACAACAAAATGACTTAATGTAGTTAATAAGCAGGATGTTATTATTGGGGAGAAATGAAAGACACAACTTAATGGTTTTAAAAAACCCAACTAAGCACTTGAAAATAAAGACTGAACACAACAATATTTAAGACGCCTCAAATCTAACAATAAATGTACTAAAAAAACTCATTTAAATACAAACTTCTTCTAAACGAGAAAGTTTGAGGTGTAGATCAACCACTTGTTCTTTATCCATCAACTTTCCACTTGAAAGCTGCCTGTTCTTGCAGCCTACCATGAGCTTCCCCTAGATGGCGCTGTCTCCAGAAGTTTGCTATGTAACTTTAGAAAAGGCAAAAAGTACGTACATATGTATAAACACACGTATACTCACCACCATTAATACCACTACCTACTTTCCAGTGTTTTATTTTTCACCAACATAAACATATTAATTTTCATGATACTATGGAGGAAACTGAAATCCAACTGACTTTTAATCATATAACTGATGATGAATTACATAAAGCTATAATCGAACATCAGTTTTTAGGTATTTTGCTCCCTTTAAAAGAAAAGTGAACTTGAGGCTCTTGTTAAGACATAAATGTTGTGATCACTTAAGGAACTTAAAATAATAAAATTAAACTTAAAAATTAAGACACTTAAGGCACACTCAGTCCTACTCCACTTTAGTTCTTTTCTGTCTGTCTGTTTTTTGCTTTTTAGGGCCACACCCATAGCATATGGAATCTCCCAGGCTAGGGGTTCAATCAGAGCTGCAGCTGCTGGCCTACACCACAGCCACAGCAATGCCAGATCCGAGCCATGTCTGCAACCTACACCACAGTTTATGGCAACGCTGGATCTTTAATCCACTGAGTGAGGCCAGGAATCAAACACAGCATCCTCATGGATAGTAGTTGGATTCAATACCACTGAGCCACAATGGGAACTACCTTCACTGTATTTTTTTTTTAATTCCAGTGGTTCTTTTTGTCTTTCCATAGTTATGAACTACCAACACTGACGTCTTACATTTGGATACTGAATAGAGCACAACACATTCCAAGTCCTTGACATGGCACACAATTTCTAAATAAGACAGAGGAAAGAATATTTTCTTAAAATAGTAGGTGATTCTCCTTCATTAACTTTAAAATTGCTAGCAAGCTAAAACTAAAGGAGAACTTTGTCTTGGAGCTAAGAATTATCACTTTTTCAAATTCCTAATTTTCTCTGAATCTACCAGAAATTACAGCCACTTTCTCTTGTGGGATTGGCCAGTAGTGGATCTATTTAAAAAAAATTTTAAGGTAGTATAATTTTACTTATTTACATATCTATATTTTTTTATGGCTGCACCCATGGCATATGTAAGCTCCCAGGCCAAGGATTGAGTCCAAGCTGCAGCTGGCAATGCCAGATCCTTTAACCCACTGCACTGGACCAGGGATCAAACCCGCACCTCTGCTGTGACCTAAACCACTGAAGTTGTATTCTTAACCCACTGTGCCACAGCAGGAACTTCTATAATAATTTTAGAAGAATTACTGCACAAGTGCTGGGAATGTAGAATAAAAAAGAGAGGCATGGAGATAAGAATGCAAGACATTTGGCAAGGCTTACACACTGAGAGTGCTTCTACACTCCAGCCTCTTAACACATTAAATCGAAACTCAGCACATGCCTCAGCAAAACTGAATATTAGTAACAGGTACTCTACAATGGCTTTCAATCAAATCTATTCATGTTAACTCTGAAAATACTAAGAATCTACAGCCTTTGTGTCATATATACACTTACATGCTCTATATTTGCATATTTCTCCATAAAAATTCATAGCTGGCAAGGAAAAATAAAGTTATATCAGAAAAGTGGACACCTACTATTTTCTTGTGCTATGGAACAACTTGTGTATCAAAATATATCCTATCCTTAATAAAGAAAACTAAAGTGTCTTTCTAATGTAAAACATACTTTCATCTAGCTAAAACAGCAATCAGTAACAAAGAGAAGGCATTAAGTTTCCTCTTGTCCTTAGCCAGCATACTGATGAATTTCTCCTTTTTCTTCTTCTTAAAATGCAGCGAATTAGCACTGTAATAGCTACCCAAACCCTCTTCTACTCATTACAAGAACTGGATCCAATCCTGAAATATATGAAAGCCTTCAAAGTAAACTCCTATTACAAGCATCTAAGTGCTTAATCTCTTGTAAACAGGCATTACCCATTTAGTTCCTGAACTTGCTGGATCAGACTCTCCCAATATCATTATTAACACAGAGATAATCATCAGACTTCTCCCCTAGAAGTTTAGATTTAGTACATTTGAGCTGAAGCCCAGAAATCCATATTTTCATATCAAGAATCACATGACCTTAATTTCAGAAAAGTTCAGTCATCACTTGCCAAAAAGTAACACTTTAGGAGTTCTGTTTGTGGCTCAGAGGTTAAGGAACCCAAATAGGATCCATGAGGATTCAGGTTAGATCCCTAGCCTTGCTCAGTGGGTTAAGGATCCCGCATTGCTGTGGCTGTGGCTTAGGTCAGCAGCTGTAGCTCTGATTCAACCCCTAGCCTGGGAACTTCCACATGCCACAGGTGTGGCCCTAAAAAGGCAAAAGACAAAAAATAAATAAAAATAAAAAGCAGCCAATTCTCAGTTTCAATTACAAAGTACAATTACAGAGGAAACATTCAAAAACACCAATAGGCCTATGTCAGAGATAATGATTTTACTGAATCAAGGATAAGCCCTTGATATTTGTAATTTCTTAAGTCTCCCAGGCGATTCTCATGTGCAGACAGAATAAAGAATCACCAAATTAAAGGCAACTGCTGCCGAGAAGGGAAGATTTATAAAAGGGGTTATAATAAATATATTTATATCTAGACAGGTATGTAATAAAGAACTTTGTCATTCATTGCTATATAATTCCTAATCAATCCCTAATTTTTAAGAATTGAATCTCAAATCAAAGCTGCCCAAGGGTGGAAGCAGGCCAAAGTCACTTAAGCAATAACATCTATACCATGTTAGAGTAATTATGTTAAGGAAAAAGAATAAATTAAAAATAAAAATAATATATGTTTGTATTATTAATAGAATGGTCTTTCCCAAAGTGACTTTTTGAGATATTTCCATAGACATATATGTTCTCTAAGAAATTCCGTATATAAAATTATATACATAATTCTTTATTCATTATAATTAAATAATGTTTACCAAGTGCCAGGCCTATTCTAAATGCTTCATGAATATTAACTAATTTAATCCTTATAATAACCCTATGTCCACAATAATAATAATAACCCATAATTTTCTTCATTTGAGAGATGAGCAAACCGAGATACAAATTAAATCACTTGTCAAAGCTTACACAGCTTGTAGGCCACAGAACTGGAACTCAGGCAGGGTTCTTAAATCCACACTTACAAAACACTATTATGCTATTCGAGATGGCACGTTAGATAATTTTTAAAAATTAAGTTGGATATAGAGGTGGGGGAATGGGAGATACAAATTAGTGGGTATAATATAGGCTCAAGGAAATATTGTACAACACAGGCAATACAGCCAGTATTTTTAAAACTTTAAAATTTTTAGAAATTAACAAATTAAACTAATGACATCTTATTTTTTAATTACACAACATCACAATCTATACATCTGTGGCTATTTTAGTGTGTTCACAAACACAAGAATATGAAGAATACAGGCTACTTCATTTTTCAAGTCCTTTGTTGACAATTGCCAAATATCTGTTCTTGGCAGGACTGAAATGGAAGCTAAGCAATCAGGAGAGAACAAAACAAATTCAGTTCATCCTCACAGTCTTTAAGGACATTGAAAGAAGGTTTAAGGTGAGGTTCACTTTCATTTTTCCAAACAGTATTTACTGAAAGCCCTAAGTATAGAGGTTGATAGAGTGCAGAATTTTTAAAAAAATCCTCAAATTAAAGAGCTCACACTCCAGTGGGAATGGTAGACAATATGCAAGTAAACAACTAATTATACAATATAAAGTACTATAAAGAAGAAAGAAGACACTTGCTAAAATAAGCATTTCCAGAGTAAATGGAAAACAAGCTATTTAAATAGAGAGGTCCATGGAGTTCCTGTCGTGGCTCAATGGAAGTGAATCTGACTAGCATCCATGAGGATGCAGGTTTGATCCCTGGCCTCGCTCAGTGGGTTAAGGATGCAGTGTTGCCATCAGCTGTGGTGTAGGTCACAGACGCAGCTCAGATGTGGTGTTGCTTGGCTGGATCTGGCCAGGAGCTGGATCTGGCTGGGGTGCAGGACAGCAGCTGCAGCTCCAATTCAACCCCTAGCCTGGGAACCTCCATATGCCACAGGCGTGGCCCTAAAATAAATAAATAAAGTGGTCCTGGAAGGCTTTATTGAGGAGACAACACCTGAGTAAGCCTTAAGAAGAACTGAAGTCAACAGAACACTAAGTCATTGGGTGCCCATGGGCCAGTGAGACTAGACTTGGCACAGAGGACAAGATATAAATAGTTATTGCACTTGGCTAGACCCTCCAGGATACTGTTGAATAGAAGTAGTGAAAAGTGGAGATCCTTGATCTCATGGGAGAGAACACTCAGATTTTCACCATTACACAAGGGGGAAGAAGAAAAATTCATTGGTCACTAATTCAGAGCCAACAATGGCATCCTGCTAAAGACCACCCTGACTTTGTTACGTGTGGACAGGACTGCAAGGGAACATGGGGAATTGAACATATTTGACAGAGACAAGATTCCAGAGTAAAAGGACTCAAGATCACCTCCTCTCACAAAAACACCAAAATTACAACTAACTGTTGAAGACCCATCAACAAAATAGACTGGAAGGTACCAAAAAAGATATCCTATATCCAAAGACGCAAAAGAAGTCACATCAAGATAGTAGGAGGGGTGCTTTCATGATACAAACAATCTAGTCAGTGGGTGACCCACAGACTGGAAAATAACTACATTGCAGAGGCTCTTCTACAGGAGTGAAAATTTGGAGCTCCACATTGGGTTCCCATGCCTGGGGGGTCTGGCATCGGGAGGAGGATGCCCTGGAGCATTTGGCATTGAAGGCCAGTGAGGCTTAAGCACAGGAGCTCCACAGGACTCAGGGAGACACACAGGGTTTCATGTGCACTGGATCACAGGACAAAGCAGGGACTCTATAAGAATATGGATCAAGCCCACTGGGAGTTCTTGGAGGATCTCCTTGGAGAGCAGGGGTAGTCATGACTCACTGTGGGGGCAGGACATTGGAGACAGGGGTCCCAGAAATAATCATCTGTGTGAGCTCCCCTGGGGCTGCCACTTTGGAAAAATTTGGCCATACCCATCAGGGCTGAGAAGCCCCAGGCCAGACAACAAACAGGGTGGGAACACAGCTCCACACATCAGCAAATAGGCTGCCCCCAATCACACCCAGAGGCAAAGCCCCACCCACCAGAGGGATAAGAACCAGCTCCACCTACCAGGGGGCAGTCACCAGTCCCTGCCATCAGGAAGCCCCTGCATCAATCAACTTCACCCACAAACAGGCAGACTCCAGAAGAAAGAGAGGCTACAACCCTCTAACCTGCAGAAAAGAGACCACACAAAAAGTTCTACAAAATGAAAAGTCAGAGAAACATGAGTCAGATGAAGGAACAAGACAAAACCCCAGAAGAACAGCTAAATGAAGTGGAGATAGAAAACCTGTCTGAAAAATACTTTAGAGTAATTCTAGTAAGGATGACCCAAGATTTGGGGAAAAAAATAGAGGCGAAGGTCGATGAATTAGAAGAAACATTTAAGAAAGGAATAGAAGATTTAAATATTCAACAAGCAGAGATGATCAACACAATAGCTGAAATAAAAAATTCACTAGAAGAAAACAACAGCATGATACAGGAGGCAGAAGAACAAAAAAGCGAGGTGGAAGACAGACTGGTAGAAATCACTGATGTGGAACAGAATAAAGAAAAAAGAATGAAAAGAATTGAGGACAGTCTCAAAGAACTCAGGGACAACTTTAAATGCCGAACATTTGCATTATAGGGGTTTGAGACGGAGAAGAGAGAGACAAAGGGCCAGAGAAAATATTTGACGAAATAATAGCTGAAAACTTCCCTAACATGGGAAAGGAATCACTCACTCAAATCCAGGAAGCACAACGATACCATATAGAATAAACCCAAGGAGAAACACACCAAGACACATATTAATCAAACTGTCCGACATTAAAGTCAAAGAGCAAATATTGAAAGCAACAAATAACATACAAGGGAACCCCCATAAGGTTATCAGCTGATTTTTCAGCAGAAACTCTGTGGGCCAGAAGGGAGTGGCATGATATACCTAAAGTGATGAAAGGAAAAAATATGCAACAAAGATTACTCTACCCAGCAAGGCTTGCTTTCAGATTTGAAGGAGAAGTCAAAACCTTTACAGACAAGCAAAGACTAAGAGAATTTAGTGCCACCAAACCAGCATTACAACAAATATCAAAGGGACTTCTCTAGGCAGAAAGAAAAGGGCACAACTAGAAAGAAGAAAATTACAAATGAGGAGGCTCACCAGTGAAGGCAAACATCAGTAAAGGCAGGAAATCATCCACATATAAATATGCCCCCAAAAGCAGCAATTGTGAGAATAGGAAGGTACAAATGCAGGCTCCTGGAAATGCATTTGCAATTAAGAGACCAGTGACTTAAAGCAATCGTGTGTGTATATATAGACTCCTATACCAAAACCTCATGGTTACCACAAACCAAAAATCTACAATAGATGCAATTCAAACACAACACTAAAGATAGTCATCAAACCACAAGAGAACAGAAGGGAAGAAAAAAGGCCAAGAGATAAAGGGCCAGAGAAAATCAACAAAAACAAATCCAAAACAATTAACAAAAGGCAATAAGAACATACATATCAATAATTACCTTAAATGTAAATGGACTAAAAGCTCCAACCAAAAGACATAGACTGGCTGAATGGATACAAAAACAAGACCCATATATATGCTGTATAAAGAAGATGTGGGGTGTGTACACACACACACACACACACACACACACACACAATGGAATATTACTCAGTCATAAAAAGGAATAAAATAATACCACTTGCAGCAACATGGATGGGACCTAGAGATACTAACTGAAGTTAGTGAAAAACATCACATGATATCACTTATATGTGGAACCTAAAAAAGATACAAATGAACTTATTGCAGAACAGAAACAGACTCATAGACTTTGTAAACAAACTTATGGTTACCAACGAAGACAGGTGGGGTGGGGGATGGCGTGAACTGGGGATTTGAAATTGGCACATGCACACTGTATTTTGAATGCCTGGCCAATGGGGACCTGCTCTACAACACAGGGAACTCTACACAATCAATATTCTGTGATAATCTACATGGGGAAAGAATCTGAAAAAGAATGGATGTGGGTATATGTGTAACTGAATCACTTTCTTGTCCAGCAGAAATGATCACAACTGGTAAGTCAGCTCTACTTCAATAAAATTTTGTAATATGGGAAAAAAAGAAAAAAAAATACAGCACACTAAGAAAAAACAAACAAAAAAACACAGGCCAAGTAAAAGGCAGGAAAGCACTTTGAAGTATTCATGTGTGTGAAGAACTGAAAGGAGATTAGCATGGTTTCACATGGTAAGAGATGAGCTCGAATACACAGTGTGGGCCACACTACATGCAGATGCTTACATGACCAAGGAAGACAGCTGGATTCAATTCAAAGCCACCAAGGGGTGTTAAGCTGAGGAATAAATTGACATCCTTCACATTTTTAAAAGGATGCTTCTGGCTTCTTTATGGAGAAGAGACTAAGGAAGTCTCTAGAAGAAAACTTGTAAAAAGCTAATACAGGGGCCCAGGGAAGCAATGGCAGCAGCTTCGATTAAGGGTGGCAGCAGCACTGATGAAGGAAGTGGACAGATTTGAGTTATACATTAATAGAAGAATGCAGACAGCATGCTGAAGGGAAGAAGGTAGGTGGTATCACTTCAAGGTCTTCAGTATGACCTCCTCACTTCGTACAGAATTGTGACTAAACCAAAATATCATGTGTGTGTTTTTCTTTGTATAAAAATACAGAATAGGTCCTCAAAAATTCCTGATGCCTCTGTACCTACTGACAACCAAATGAAACCCAAATTCCTCCCCCTGCTGCTCAAGATCCTACATAATACAGTTCTAAATGCTCTTTGCAATCAAAATAGTCCAGTGCCATTACACATACCCTATCAGAGCATTTTCTTGCAATACTTCTTATAACACTCCCTTGCCCTAGTTTACTATTCTGCCTGAAGACCCTCATGCCTTCAAACTGGTACCTATCAAAACACATCCAATAATCACAATTTCAAGCCCCACCTCTCGCTCAGGTTTTCTTCATCACATAACAGAATAAAATAATTATACAATATGAAGTACTGTGGACGGGAGGGTAAGAAAACAGGAGAGGAACTTTTCCAAATTCCCACAGTAAACTCATATTCTTTGATAGAGGATAGTACTTGCCTCATCCTCAATGAGATTTACATATTTTTTTTGGTCATTCTCTCTTTTTACAGCCGCACCTGTGGCATATGGAGGTTCCCAGGCTAGGGGTCCAATTGGAGCTGTAACTGCCAGCCTATGCCAGGGCCACAGCAATGAGGGATCTGAGCCACATCTGTGACCTGCACCACAGCTCACAGCAACACCAGATTCTTAACCCACTGAGCACAGTCAGGGATCGAACCTGTGCCCTCATGGATGTCAGCCAGGCTCGTTAACTGCTGAGCCACAGTAGGAACTCGAAGATTTACATAATTATTTAAGGCAGGTACTGTTTCCTTTTTCATCTCTCTATCTCCTAATAAATAAGGCATGGTATCTTTTAGAAACAGTAAATGCCCAATTTGTTTATCTGAACTGAACGTTAAGTATCTAAGGTATATTTAAGTTATTCACAGATATGCCCAAGCCTCTGTTTCCTTCCATTTTGAATGCCTACATTTATTTATTTCTTACTTACTCGCTAAAACATTTGCTGATCAACAAGCAAAATGCCAGAGAGCTGGGATAGAAACTGAGTAAAGACATGGTCTCTGCACCCAAAGAGTTCAGAGTCTAGTGAGGAAAGATACATAAGTTATGACAATATACCATACTATAGTTAGGAAAGCAATCAGGATGTGTACATGCTTAAGAAATCTCTGGAGGGGGTGGGGGTGAGAAGTGGCAATATGCAGAAAAAGATATCTGGAAAAGTGACAGGTAAAATAAGTAATATTTATAAGGAGAAGAAAAATAGGAAGAGGATCTCAAGCTAAGAAGACAGAGGAGTCATGCCACAAAGCAAACATCACTGATCTTTAAGTGAAAAGAGTTGAATATTATCAAAAAAGTGGCTGAGGACTTCAGTCTCCCTCAAACTACCATTTTTCTACCACTTTTAATGTTACCTATAAAAATAATTGGAACACGGAATTCAAAACTTGAGTTAGTGTCGGAGTTCCCATCATGGCTCAGTGGTGAGGAAACCAACTAGCATCCATGAGGATGAGGGTTCAATCCCTGGCTTCACTGAATGAGTTCAAGATCCGGCACTGCCATGAGGAGTGGTGTAGGTCAGACACAGCTTGGATCTGACGTTGTGGTAGCTGTGGCGTATTCTGCCAGCTGCAGCTCTGATTCGGTCACTAGACAGGAAACTTCCATATGCCATGGGTACAGCACCCAAGAAACGCAAATAAACAAATAAATAAATAAAACAAAAAAAGGAAGCAAAAAGAAAATTTGAGTTAGTGGAAAAGACAAAATTTTGATTACACTTCAACTGATAGGTATTATTTATCTACAAAAATAGTTGTTAGGACTAATTTATTTTCTTCTCTTAAAATACCTAATTTTGGGAGTTCCCATTGTGGCTCAGTGGTTAATGAATCTGGCTAGGAACCATGAGGTGGTGGGTTTGATCCCTGGCCTTGCTCAGTGGGTTAAGGATCCGAAATTGCCATGAGCTGTGGTGTAGGTTGCAGACGAGGCTCAGATCCTGCATTGTGCTGTAGGTCAGTGGCTACAGCTCTGATTCGACCCCTAGCCTGGGAACTTCCATATGCCACTGGAGCGGCCCAAGAGATGGCAAACAGACCAAAAATAAAAAAAATAAGAAACCCTAATTTTTAGGGAGTTCCCATTGTGGCTCAGTCTAATGAACCTGACTAGTATCCATGAGAATGAGGGTTTGATCCCTAGCCTTGATCGGTGGGTTAAGGATCCAGCATTGCTGTGCTATAGGTCACAAATGTAGATAGGATCCTATATTGCTGTGGCTGTGGTATAGGCCAGCAGCCACAGCTCCGATTTGACCCCTAATGTGGGAGCTTTGTTATGCTGCAGGTATGGCCCTAAGAAAATAAAAAGCAAAAAAAAAAAATCTAATTTTTATATTATTGGTTTAATAATATTTATATTTTGCTGGTGTTCCCATCGTGGCTCAGCAGAAACAAATCTGACCAGAAACCACGAGGTTGCAGGTTTGATCCGTGGCCTCACTCAATGGGTTAAGGATCTGCTGTTGCCGTGAGCTATGGTGTAGGTCACAGACACGGCTGGGATACTGCATTGCTATGGCTGTGGTGTCAGTTGGCAGTTGTAGCTCTGATTTGACTCCTAGCCTGGGAACCTCCATATGCCTCAAAAATTAGTGGCCCTAAAAATTAATAATAATATAATAATAATAATAATTTGAAATTTTAGTGATGAGAAAATAAAAGATTCAGACGTTACAAAGAATTATCAAAAATTTGATTTATTTAAATAGCTAATACCTACTGAGTACTTACCATGTGCCCAGTACCACTTTAAGCAATTTATATGTATTAATTCATAAATACTTCACAATATTCATTTTAAAGGAAACTGAAATTTAAAAAATTAAGATTTGATGCAATACTACAGGCCATGAAAACTACAAATTATTTTTTAATGAACTATATTATCATCAAACAACCATCAAACACACTAAGAAGAAACCACATGGGGAATTACAATAAATAAAAATAACAGCTCTTATTTGATTAATTTCACTTTGAAGTTGTAACCCATGCTGCTCCTTTCCTTCTCTCTGTTGTTATAGCTGTTTAATATCTGCCTTAAGATGCTGGTACATGGTCTCCACTTCTGATAATTCTTCTTTGAGCATTTCAGTAGCTTTTCCCTTTTCACCCAACTCTGCCTATATTCTCTGGAGTGAAGTTTCACATGCAGATAACCTTGACTAAAGCTCTTGACAATCTAGGTCTTTTTGATGAAGGCTTGCTTGTATATTCTTCTTACTCACACATTCTTCATTATGTTTCAACTCTGGGGACAGTCCAGTTCGTTCTTCAGCAAATTTTCAGTCAAGTTCTGAAATATCAGTTTGACAATTTACATCCTTTCCTAAATTTTAATTACTCTAATACATCAATCTTCAGAGTGATACCATTTCTTAAAATGTTTTAGTCAATACTGTAAAAAGAGTGAAAATATTCTAAACAAGAGGAATGAAATTCTTAAATATTAAATGGTTTTATCCTGTGTCCACTTGACTAAGCTCTACTCATGTAATTTAAGTACTGTAAAATTTCGATATAAAATAAAAACAATAAAATCTACTAAGTAGATTGTTTAGAGTATATGCAAAATATCTATAACCTTGGGAGCACCGAGGGGGGCAAAGACCAGATTGAGCGCAGTGCTAGCATAAGGGATGCGTGCGTGGGGCCTGCGTGTGTGCTGGGACAGGAGAGCAGAAGACTACACTGAGGGACACCTGGAGACTCTGGGATTAAGGTAAGGATGTGCACTCTAGCTCCAGCTGCCAGGTTGAAGTTAGAGTGTAGAGGAGGGGAAGAGGGTGGAGGGGATCTCTTGAGGAGCTGAGGAAAGATGTCAGAAAGGGAGGAGGTGAGGCGGGAGTGCGGGGAGGGCCTTGGCTGTCAGGGACCGGCTTGCATGCAGTGCGGGTGTGGTGGTTGCCTGCATGGGGCCTGCCTGTGTGCTGGGGAGAGGAGAGCAGAAGAGAAAGCTGAGGGAAACAGGGAGCCTGGGGGATTAAGGTAAGCATCTGAGCTGCATCTGCAACCTACAACACACCACAGCTACCACCAATGATGAATCCTTAATCCACCGAGTGAAGCCAGGAATTGAACCCACATCCTTACGGATACTAGTCAGCTTCAAAACCCCAATGAGCCACCACAGGAACTTCCTGATGAATTCACTTTTGACAAGCATGCCAAGATAAGTCGATAGGGGAAAGAAGAGTCTTTTCTACAAGTGGTGCTAGAACAATTAGCCACAGATAAAGAATAAAACTGGATTCCCACTGCTATGATGTAAATGTTTGTGTCTCCTCAGAATCCATATGTTGAAATCCTAATCCACAGAAGCGGTGGCTTTAGGACATGGGGCCTGTGAAAGATCAGGAGGCCATGAAGATGGAGCCCTCATAGATGGGATGATTGCTCTTATGAGAGAAATGCCACAGGGCTCACAAATACCTTCTGCCCTGTGAGGAAAGAAACAAAGTCTGCAATGTGGAAGACATTCCTCACTCAACCCTGCTTATACCTGAATCTCAGAGTCCCAGCCTCCCAGACAGTGAGGAATAGATTTCTGTTGTTTATAAACCACCCAGTCTGTGGTATTTTGTTATAGAAACCTGAAAAGACTAAGACAGCTACCTTACATCATATATAAAATTAATTCAATATGTATCAAAGTCAAAATACAAGAGCCAAAACCATTGCTTCTTGGTATAAAATACAGGAGTAAATATTAATAATCTTGGATTAGGCAATTTTTTAAAAACTATGACACCAAAAATATAAACAACAAAAGGAAAATTAGATGAATTGAGTGTCATTAAAACTAAAGATGTGGTATAGATCATAATGGACTATTACTTAGTCATTAAAAGGAAAGAAATAATGTCATTTGCAACATTAGATAGACCTAGATAGTATCATGCTAAGTGAAGTTAGACAGTGAGACACCAACATCATATGCTATCACTTATATGTGTAATCTAAAAAAAAAAAAAGGATAAAATCATCATCTTTGCAGAACAGATACTGACTCACAGACTTTGAAAGAATTATGTATTCCAAAGGAGACTGGTTTGGGAGTGGGGGGATGGCCTGGTGGTTTGGGATGGAAACAATAAAAAATTCAGTTTTGATGATCCTTTTACAACTATAAATGTAATAAAATCCACTGAGTTAAAAAAAAAACTGACACTGCTGTGCTTCAATGGACACAGTTAAGAAAATGAAGACAACACAGAGAATGAGAAAATATAGTTAAAAACCATACATATGATAAAGGAAAACTCTATTTTACACTATGAAAGGACTTGAACATATATTCTCTGAAAAAAATAACCAAAAATCACATGAAAAATAGTTCAACAGCATCAGACATTAGGAAAACGCAAATCAAAACCACAATGTGATACTACTTCACATCCACTATGATGGCTAAATTTAGAAAAATTCTTTAGTCTTAAGAACTCTTTGTAAATAACATTAAGTTTTCACTTTGACGGGTGATATCTGTTCCTATCAGGACCCTGACATTCAGGTGGGGATAATTTTTTTCAAGCCAAGCATTTTTTATTTTTTTAGACATACCTATGAGTGCAGAAGTTCTGGGGCCAAGGAGCAAACCTTAACCACAGCAGTGACCACACCCGATAATTAACCCACGGAGCCACCAGGGAACTCCATGGGTGATCATTTTTAATGAACAATTTTTTATGGGAAAATACCACAGTTATCCCCACCGAAGCTAAAAATGAATCCAGAGTTCCCCTTTCAAAGTTATTACCCATGTTTTCTTACATCAACTAATACAATAATATATAATAAGGAGAAATAGGATGTAAAGTATTTGAATAAAGAGATTTGAAGGGACAGTCATTAAGATGACAATCATTATCTATCTACCAAATCCAAAAGTGTTAAGTGAAAATCCATCATACTAAAGTACAAAGTTCAGTCAAGCGATTGAATTCATAATTAAACTGAATATTCCAATAAAATTAAATTTAAAAAGATTAATCATAAATACTTGTCAGTATGTTTCTTGAACACTGGCCACAGTTATTTATTAAGAAATTAGATGATTCAGACTATTATTGAGGTTCTTTTTCTTTTTTCAATTTTTAAGTTTTATTGAAGTGTAGATAATTTACGTTTTGATAATTTCTCCTACACAACAAAGTGATTCAGTTATACATATACACAATCCATTCTCTTTCACATTTTGTCCCATATATTTCACATTTTGTCCCATATAGGTCCTCACAGAATATTGGGTAGTGTTCCCTCTGCTATACAGCTGGTCCCCATTGACCATCCATTCCCTAAACAATATTGTGCATATGCCAAACCCAAACATCCAATCAAACTCTTTCCTACCGTTCCCTTCGTTAACCATATTTTTTTAAGTTTGTGACTCTGTTTCTGTTTTGTAAGTAAGTTCAAATGTATCATTTTTTTTAGTTTCCACCTGTAACTGATATCTTATGATTTTGGTCTTTGACCTACTTAGTATGATAATCTCTAGGTCCATCCATTTTGTTGGAAATGACACTACTCATTCTTTTTACGGCTGAGTAATAGTCCATTTGTATATACGTACTGCATCTTATTATTCCATTCCTCTGTCTTTAGATGTTTAATATGCTTTCATTTCTTGCTATTTTAAATAGTGCTACAAGGAACACTGAGTTGTGTGTATTTTTACAATGATAGTTCTCTCAGGATATATGCCCAGGAGTGGGATTACTGAATCATAAGGTAGTCATATTTGTTTGTTTTAAGCAAGTTTGATACTATTCTCCATAGTGGTTCCAACAATTTACATTCCCACCAACAGCATAGGAATGTTCCCCTTTCTCATCTTCTCAGCATTTATTTTTTTTGTAGAATTTTTGATGATGGCTATTCTGAGCACTGGTAGGTGATTCCTATTATAGTTTTGATTTGCACTTCTCTAAAAATTAGTAATATTAAGCATCTTCTCATGTATATTAAGATCTGTTTTTTAATGGCTTTGCCAGTAGCATATGGAGGTTCCCAGGTGCACTGTTGAATTGGAGCTAAAGCTGCTGGCCTACCTTATAGCCTCAGTAACACCAGCCTTACATACGTGGTTCTTAGTATCTGCCCGTATCTTTAGCAAAAACAGGACCTCAGATTCAAGTTTAGCTATCTGACTTCCATTTTCAAAATATGAGCCACACAAATCCTTGACCTTTTAGTTTCTAATGATCTCAGATACATGCACTTTACATTTTCTAGGTCTTCTAGTGCTTCTTATTAAAGGGTGCAAAACAAGACCTTCTTTCCACATAACAGATATGATCTCTTCATTTTAGTTTCTCGTTTGATAGTATAAAATGTTCACAAAGAATTAATGTGGGTTATTACATATTTTGAGGCAAAGTCTGCATCATTTATATTGCCACTATATTATGCTTGCTGAGACACATAAAAGCAGCTACTGGGATATTGAAAACATTATTGATCTAGGAAATATTTTAATTCATTCAGAGAGAAGATATCATTAGGTTTACCAGCATTTGGCAGGAACTGACATATACTATAATAACGATATATATTTTTTCTCTCTGGTTAAGTTATAATTTAGTCCAAAATAATCTACACCATATCAGTGTTTTTCCAAATGAAAAATAAGTCATCATTTTTAACAGCTACTGGTGAAAAAGAAACTGGTCCTTAGATATACTCTATAAATTTTAAACATACTACATGTAACATTTTTGTTTGCTTCATTTCATTCATTTAATAGTATACAAAAGCCAACAACCTAAGAAATAATTGGAATTTATTTCACTTATAACTTTTATTAGTTTGAGATGTACAGCAAAGTGAAGCAATTACACATATCCATTATAATTTTCCTATATGTAAAAAATGGTATTTTAATGCGACGCAGCTCAAAGTAAACATCTTCAACTGGTTCACAGAGGTATTTGATTATTGTTATTGTAAGATTCTTAAAAAAGACAGAAGGTGCAATATAAAAATAAATACATATAGAGATGCAGATGGATCATACCCACCAATTTCACTATTCTCAAAAAAAAAAAAAATTGAAGCTGTCAACTGCAACTCCACTGACAACGTTACCTCAGTCTCTGATAATCATGGTGTCACTGAGGATTAACTTCAGCTCTCTCTTCACCACTGTGAAGGGACTACACACAATCCAGGGCAAGCAGACCCATTACCTTAACACAATAGACACTCATCGCTCCTATCCTGAGATGGTACCTCATATTTTCTACGCCAGTATGTCCACCATCTTCACCATACATTAAAAAAAAAAAAAAAAAAACTCAAACCTATCAGCTGGAACTCCACTGACAGCCTTACCTCAGTCCCCCTGCTCGCCCTGGCCCTCAGCACTCCCTTCAGCTCTCCCTCCCCCTCTGTTCAGGCACTCCCCACAAGCCCCCCCCCCCCCAGCTGCCCTGGCACATTCCCACACTAACCCCTCCGGGCTCCTTTCCTGACATCCTTCCCCTCACACTTTCTAAGGGGTCCTCATCCTCCACCCTCTTCCCCCTTCCCAACAACCAAACAAAAACCAAAACCCAACAACAAAAAAAACCACCAACCACCACCACAGCAGCAGCAGCCACAAAAACCGACCTTGAACCTATCCCCTGGAATGCCCCTCACATCCTGACCGCAGGGCCCCAGGCTCTCCGTGTCCCTCTCCATTCCCTCTGGCCTCCCTTCCCCTGCACCCACGCAACCCCCACGCACGATGGGGGGGGGGGCAAGGGGTGCCCGCCCGCCTCCACGCTCCCCGTACTCGCACATTCCCAACCCTTCCCAGGACCTCTCCTCCACTTTTCCAAGAGATCCCATCCACCCTCTTCCTGCCTCTCAAAACTAACCCGGAGGACTTCCACCTCTCAGCTGGGGCTCCGCTGCCATCCTCACCTCCCTCCCCCACGCTCGCCCTGGCCCGCCACAGTCCCTGCCGCGCTCCCTTCCCCTGCACGCAGCCAACCCCCACGCACCCAACCCCCACGCCTGCGCTGCCCCGAAGCCGCTCCCCGCCCCCCTCGTCCCCCCCCCCCCCACCCAAACACGCACCGTGCCCCCAAACACTTCCTGGGACCTTCCATCCCCTTTGCCCAAGCATCCTAGGCACCCTCTTCCCTTCTCAAAAAGAAAAAAAAACCTACCTTGAACCTGTCCGCTGGAGCCCTGCTCACATCCTCACCTCCGTCCCCCACGCTCTCCTCGCCGCGGTGTCCCTCAGCATTCGCTGCGGGGGCTCCCTTCCCCGCACGCACGCAACCCCCACGCACGCCACAGCACGCACGCAACCCCCACGCAGGCGCTCTACACAACCGGGTCCCCACCCCCCCTCGCCCCTCCCTGCCCGCCCACCTCCACCTCCCCCCTTCCTGGCAACTTTCCCCATCAGTTCAAAGGCATCCAGCCTATCCACCCCTCTACCCCTTCGCAAACAAACAATCAAACACACACACACACTCAACAAGCCAAAAAAACAAACAAACAAACAAACAAAAAAAACCCCTCACTTGAACCTGTCCGCTGCAACTCCACTGACAGCCTGACCTCAGTCCCCCCTGCTCGCCCTGGCCCTCAGCACGCCCTTCAGCTCTCCCTCCCCCTCTGTTCAGGCACTCCCCACAAGCCCCCCCCCCCCAGCTGCCCTGGCACATTCCCACACTAACCCCTCTGGGCTCCTTTCCTGACATCCTTCCGCTCACATTTTCTAAGGGGTCCTCATCCTCCACCCCTCTTCCCCCTTCGCACCAACCAACCAAAACCCAAAAACCAACAACAAAAACAACCACCAACCACCACCACCACAGCAGCAGCAGCCACAAAAACCGACCTTGAACCTATCCCCTACAATGCCCCTCACAACCTGACCGCAGGGCCCCAGGCTCTCCGGGTGCCGCTCCATTCCCTCCAGCCTCCCTTCCCCTGCACCCACGCAACCCCCACGCACGCTCTGGGGGCAAGGGGTGCCCGCCCGCCTCCACGCTCCCCGCACCCGCACATTCCCAACCCTTCCGAGGACCTCTCCTCCACTTTTCCAAGGGATCCCATCCACCCTCCTCCTGCCTGGCAAAACTAACCCTAACTAACTTGAACCTCTCCGCTGGGGCTCCGCTGCCATCCTCACCTCCCTCCCCCACGCTCGCGGTGGCCCTCACCATTCCCTCTGCGTTCCCTTTCCCTGCACTGCAGCCCACCCCCAGGCCTGCGGTGCACCAAAGCCGGTCCCCGCCCCCCTTGTCCCTCCCCAAACACGCCCCTTTCCCCCAAACACTTCCTGGGACCTTACAGCCACTTTTCCCAAGCATCCTAGGCACCCTCTTCCCTTCTCAAAAAGAAAAAAAAACCTACCTTGAACCTGTCCGCTGGAGCCCTGCTCACAGCCTCACCTCAGTCCCCCATGGTCGCCCTGGTGTCCCTCAACATTTGCTCTGGGCTCCTTTCCCTGGCATGCAGGCAACCCCCACGCAGGCGCTCTACACCACCGGGTCCCCGCCCCCTCCCCCCCTCCTTGCCCCCCTACCTACACCCCCTGGGAACACCTTTATCACCAAGCCAAGAGCCTACTCCCCGCATGAACCTTCAACCTGGGGGTACCTGACAGCTGTTTCTGGATAATTTACAACTCAGGACAGGCTTTCCCAAGTGCTAATATATTTTGACTGAAGACAAATTTGAATCAATGAATCTTTCAAATTTTAAAGGAAGAAGTCTTTAAGAAATGTATTTTATCCATTTTAAAACAAAAATTCCACAATCAGAGTCATCTTATAACAAAAATCTTGGTACCCCCTCCTCCAGTTTTAAAAAGTTAGTCCTTAGTTATGTAATTAGACACTTTATAAAAGTGGGCATATACTTTCAGTAAATCTGTAGAGAGACAGTAATGATGTTAGTTACTTCTTCCCATGCCTCTCTTTCCCATGATTTTCTGCTTAAATAATGATCTTATTCATATATCATGTGATTTTATTTATTTATTTATTTAGTTTTTTATGGCTACACCCACAGCATATGGAAGTTCCTAGGTTAGGGGTCCAACTGGAGCTGTAGTCCTTGGCCTCCACCACAGCCTTACCCAATCCTAGCCATGTCTACAACCTACACCACAGTTTACAGCAATGCTGGATCCTTAATCCACTGAGCAAGGCTAGGGATTGAACCTGAATCCTTAAGGATACTCGTCAGATTCATTTCCACTGAGCCACCTTGGGATTTTCCATGTGATTTTATATATAATGAATTCAGGTGGAGATCTGCAAAATGATATTCAAATTTCAGATAATCTTATATTGGTTCACTTAAGTATGCAACATTCCTTATGAAGTTAGACAATCCCCTCCCACACCAGTTATTCAACAGTTTATTAGAATAACAGAATACTCAAGTGAAAAATATGTAGTTTGGTTTTAGTCTAATTACCCAATAAAATTAAATTAGCAAACCTGAACAAGGAAGAGATCTGGAAAAAAAAAACTGTAGGTGTGATACAAAACAGTATCTCTCCATCTTAAATAAGAAGTGCTATGTAGCTATCAAATAACACAAAGAAACTGACATGGCTCCTTAATATCACAATTTTAGGATTTTGAATTTCTAAATTCTAATTTCCAAAGTCTTTTAAAAATAAACTTTATAAGCACTGTAAAAGGCAAGAAACCATTACAATGTTAGAGATCATAACAATATTAAGAACAAAAAATTACCAAATAATAAAGTACTACACTGAGTATGAAGTATCAGGCTGTACAGGTGAAGGAAAAGACTGTTGTTTGCATAAATGTGCAGTAGGTTAATTTAGGAATAAAATTCTGTAGTATATTATACTTTCAACCTGCGTATATTATATATTTACTTAGTAAAATCTCTATTGGAAGTCTGACTATCTTTGATAATTCTATAAAATCATTTTAACAAACACCTACCACCCTCTATCCAAATCGTTGTTCAGTGGCTGGAGTACATGTGTGCATACACACACCATAGCTTTCAAGTCAGGCTAATTTCCCACAGCTTGTCAGTATCTATCAAGTCATCCTTTTAGAGATAATTCCCATCCTGGCACTGGGTAAAGGAATGGACCAAGGAGAAATAGGAGATCTCTGCTTCTTTTTCTCCAGTTTTCTGTTATAGGATCAGTGACATAACTGGGGAGATCTGGTGCAAAGTAAAAATGCAGGGACCCCACTTTGAAATTATTAAGAGTTTTGAGATGGCGACAGCAGAGCAGTCAGCCAAGTGCAGGGCCCTTCTGCCTGCTGGGCCCTGTGTGGTCATGACCTCGTTCCATCCCCGCCCCCAGTCTACTGTTAGACTTGCCTCCTCTCAAGTCAGCCCCCCTCCCTCACCTGTCTGGGCACCACATCCACATCACCTCCTTCTGCTGCCACCATCTTTGGACTGAAATGAGGAGGGGAGAAGGGCACAAGGAAAAGGCCACAGTTTAACAAAACACATCCCAAAGTTCTCTGAGAGATCTGAATTGTAACCTACACTTTACAGAATAAGAACAGGATATAATAGATGCATTAAAAGATCACCTTGCTGGACAAACTACAAACACAAAGTGCAAAGGAATACAGGAAAGCAAGCAGATGAAAACTTAAAATACAACCAAATATATTCTTTTTTTTCCTACAAAGGTAAATCTCTCAAGTTGAGGTATGCATTTTGTTTTTAACCAGAGTGTTACTCAGTTAACAAGATCTAAGAAAATATGTTCAAGGCCACAAAGTTGGTAACTTTTTTATTAAGTTAATAATTGCATAGATAAGTGCTCCATATAGGCAAATAAAAAATGTGTAAAGTCAGAGAAGCAGAAGCCTATATTTACACAGCAGTGAGAGAGGCAATGATCAACTGATTTAAGATACAGTTTTCAACTATAACTGCAATAAAAATGAATTTGTTACCTCAAACTGTTCCTCCTCTTAGAAAGAATGTGATTTACTCTTTTTACATGCCCCAAAGGATAATATACTGAATCTTTTATAACTCAGGTGGAAATTTAATACACTAAACATGGATCAATCTGTTCACAGTCAACACATTGTTTATCTCTTAAATATTAGGTCAATTTTCAGCAGTACTTTGCCTTTCATATTTCTGCATCTATTTTATTTTATTTTTATTTTTGTCTTTTTGCCTTTTTCTAGGGCCACACCTGTGGCATATGGAGGTTCCCAGGCTAGGGGTCTAATTGGAGCTAAAGCCGCCAGCCTACACCAAAGCCACAGCAATGCCAGATCTGAGCCACAACAGGAACTCCTCTCCATCTATGTTAAAAGCTACTTTAATTGCTTTAGAGAATAAAATATGATTTCTGCAGAAACGTGAGTTTTACCATTACTATATCATTAGCATTATCAATCTGTTTCTAATTAAAGCACAAGCATAAAATATATTAAGAAGTATCTAGTTTTAAAGTATTTTTAAAATCTTAAAATAAATTTCATAAAAACAAAGTTGAAAATATAATATAAATAATATACTAGCAAACAATCTTTAATACCCACAATATTACCTTTTAAAGGAAGTAGTGTAAGTAAGATTCTATAGCACTGTTGTTTATCTCATTTTGTCAGATCTAGGAGATTACTAGTCTGTTCTTACTTTTATTTTATTTATTATTTTTTAATTAATTAATTTATTTTTTGTCCTTTTGCCTTTTCTAGGGCCGCTCCTGTGGCATATGGAGGTTCCCACGCTAGGGGTCTAATCAGAGCTGTAGCCACCGGCCTACACCAGAGCCACAGAAACTCGGGATCTGAGCCGTGTCTGTGACCTACACCACAGCTCACAGCAACGCCGGATCCTTAACCCATTGAGCAAGGCCAGGGGTCGAACCGGCAACCTCATGGCTCCTAGTCGGATTTGTTAACCACTGCGCCACGACGGGAACTCCTGTTCTTACTTTTCAAAATGATTTTTTATATTAGTCTCAGAAAGAATGCCACTTAAAAATATAAGGGGATGGAGTTCCTGTTGTGGCACAGTGGTTAACAAATCTGACTAGGAACCATGTGGTTGCGGGTTTGATCCCTGTCGTTGCTCAGTGGGTTAACGATCTGGTGTTGCCATTAGCTGTGGTGTACGTTGCAGCTCAGATCCTAAGTTGCTGTGGCTCTGGCACAGGCCAGTGGCTACAGCTCCAATTCGACCCCTAGCCTGGGAACCTCCATATGCCATGGGAGCAGCCCTAGAAAAGGCAAAAAGACAAAAAAAATAAATAAATAAAGGGAAGTCATCCTAATTTTACACAAATAATCCCTCTCTAATTTACAAAAGAGTTATTTCATTGTTTAAATAACAGAAGAAATTAGTTCCAACTATGCAGAACATATGGTATATAACCTGGTTACAAAAGAGTTATAAACGTACCCTTAATGCATGTAATTCAAACATCATTAATTTTTGATTGTTTGGAGGATGAAGTAAAACCCTTCTGTTATTAGCTAAGGGTAGTGGTTCTCAAAGTACAATCCCTGAAACACCAGCATAAGTACCACCCTAGACCTGTTGGAAGTTTCTTGGAAATTCTGGGGACCCACCTCAGAGCTTCTAAGTCAGAAATGATGGGGGAAGGGTCCATTAGTCCTTGTTTAATCAAGCCCTCTGGATGATTCTGATACAGCTCAAGTTTAAGAACCAGTGGTTGAGTTTGTCTTTAAAATGTATCATAAAGTATTTGAAATAAAACTGTCCAAATTTCATAATTTTTAATGGATGAAGTGTCCCTGGACCAAATGAACAGTTTAAGGGCAACTTAGAAGAAACAAGAAATCATTTTACAAATACAGAAAACCTACTCTTTTTAGCAATAATGTAATCAAACCATAAGGGAGAGCAATTATGATTGAATGTAATGTCTTGGTTAGTGACAGGACGTTTTAAAAAATACACTGAAAATGCTTTAGGTAACAAGTGACTAACATATGTTATGAACTGAGAAATTCTAAGTGCAGACTTCTACGGTGCTATTACCAGGTACAAAATGCAAGAGAGGAGAGAAAGCCGTACACCTGCTTCTCAAGGACCCAGAATGAAGGGCATTCATTGGAAAACACAGTTATCTTACTAGGGTTTGAATCAATTCCAGCATACAATGGGTCCTCTGATAGCACATCATTTGGCATCAATAACATTTCCATTTTTTAATTATTCAAAATGTGTTTGCTTTTGACAATAACAAATGTTTCTTCTCCTATTACAAAATACATATCCTAGAAGGGAGCATAGGCAAAATACTCTCTGACATCAACCTCATGAATATTTTCTCAGGTCAGTCTCCCAAGGCAATAGAAATAAGAGCAAAAATAAACCCATGGGACCTAATCAAACTGAAAAGCTTTTGCACAGCAAAGGAAACCAAAAAGAAAACAAAAAGACAACTTACAGAATGGGAGAAAATAGTGTCAAATGATGCAATGGACAAGGGCTTAATCTCTAGAATATATAAACAATTTATACAACTCAACAGCAAAAAAGCCAATCACCCAATGGAAAAATGGGCAAAATACCTGAATAGACGGTTCTCCAAGGAAGATATATAGATGGCCAGCAAACACATGACAAAATGCTCAACATTGTTGATTATAAGAGAAATGCAAATCCAAACTACCATGAGATACCACCTCACACCAGTCAGAATGGCCATCATTCAGAAGTCCACAAGTAACAAGTGCTGGAGGGGTTGTTATATATATGTATGTATATATATATATATATATATATATATATATATATATATATGCACACATGGTTGGGTCACATTGTTGTGCATCAAAAATTGACAGAACATTGTAAATCAACTACAACAAATAAGTAAAAACCAAAATACATATTCAAAGTATTGGTCTTTTAAAAATTTGCTTCTGATTTTTCATCTTTTCCTGTTTTGCCTTCCTGATTAACATCTTTCTTGATAAACAAAAAGTCATTTTCATCCATATTTTCTTCTTAGCTTTGAAACTGGCGATATGTCTATGTGATCACTGTTCCCTCTACAAGTATTTGAATAAAGAACTTTCTAGGCCTTCTTTAAAAAGTACTAGTCAGGTCAACAAAGTATATTTACTTTCTTTAGCTCTCCGAACAAAAAATTTCCCCAAAGAGGCCACTGAAGACGATAAGCACCTTCTTCCAGTTAAATACCCAGGGAAATTCTTCTAGCTTGGGCACTAGAAAATGATAAATGTGTATACAGTATGAAAAATATAATGTTAACATTATAAAACATAATCAATAATCTTTAAGGAGAAGAAAATTAGCTTTCTTGATTCCCATCACAAAACATTTTACATAATATGACAAACTCTCCTAAAAATGTACTTCTAGTAATTTTTTCCTTTTTTTTCATGGCCACACTTGCAGCATATGGAAGTTCCCAGGCCAGGGGCTGCATTGGAGCTGCAGCTGCAGGCCTATGCCACAGCCACAGCCACAGCCAAACCCATCTGAACCACATCTCTGATCTATGCTGTAGCTTGTGGCAATGCCAGATCCTTAACCCACTGAGCTAAGCCAGGGATCAAACCCACAGCCTCAAGGACACCATCCCAGGTTCTTAACCTGCTGAGCCCTGGGAACTTCACTCCTACTTCTAGTAAATTTATTGAACTACTGTCTGAATATAACAAATGTTTTTACAAGAGCAGCACAAGACAGACATTTATAGGGGAGAAACATTTCTTTAAACATTATTCCATCTGAGACTTGAATATGCTTATGCTCTAGAGTAAGAATTTTAAAAATAATTTTTAAGTTTTGCCAAATCATTTAAGCTGCCAAAAAGTTAAAACTTCCATGGTGTCCCTCTCCCTCTCTTTCTCCCTTTCCATCTTTCTCTCTCTCTCTCTCACACACACACTCCTAATTATAGGACAGGAATATAAAGTAAGTATTTAAGAGAGGCAAGCTTTTGAAAAAATATTAACTAAGTATATATTATGACAACAATAAGTATTAATTAAAACTGATAAGGGTTAGTGTTCACTGAATATCAGGCTGTGTATTTAGTACTTTACATTCTCTAATCTTTATGACAACTCTGCCATCTCAGTATTACGGTTCCAATTTTACATAGAAAGAAAGTAAATCATACTCCAAATTCAAGCTTTTCATTTTAATTTGCCTAAAGTTACACAGCTAGTAGAGCAGTGAAAGTGATAAGTGAACACAAACTAATTCCAAAGCCTGCTCTTTTTTCTATAGGATATCACCTCCCCCAGATTATATTTATCACATTTATTTTATGTATATACTGATATGATGTTACTGTATTTGTATTGCATTGTGTTTTTTTTTTTCCAAATGATTTTCTTGGATTTTTGGTAGCTAGTAGTAACACTAAGACCCAAAAGTGTATTAAAGAACATTCTGAAGGGCTTTTTCAAAGTTTGGCCTTAAATCCAATCTTCTTTGTTCTAAATTTTGGTCTATAAGAAGTTGCTTCTGGCCGAGAAAGAGAAAATGAAAGGGCAGCTCTGCATGTCCTATGTCAAATGTCTCAGTATTAAAGAAAGTTTAATATCACGTTAATTCAGGACTGGACATTTTAGCCTCTCTTCATTTTTAGGAAACCAAAGTCTTTATAAAATGTTGCTAGGAAACAGCCAGAAGAAATAGTAATGGAGTTCAAATGAAACAAAAGACACAGCAATTGTCTCAAGGTTGGGAGTGACCCTGCAACTGTCTATCGGTCCAAAACTTTCATCACAACAAGGATGCTGAGTGGGGTTGGGGGGAGTGGCTGTGCCAGGTCCCTGTGATCAACCCAAATCTAAGGACACAGGCCAGTGTCTGCTCAGGGAGGCTTCCTCTAAAACTAAACCTGGCATTTCAAGAGGACCCCTCCTTCCAACAGCAAGTCCTCTTCCTGATCCTCTGTTTTCTTCCTTGGATCCCTACTCTCTACAGCCACTGAGGATAATACTTCAGAGGAATCTTGGACAAATACTTACTTTCCATCCTTTTTATCCTACACTTACAGGAAGGTAAATCCTTCTGCTTAACACTTGTATTTTCTTTTCCATTCTTACTGCTATTGTACTCGACAGCAACCACCAACAGGAGGAGAAGAGTTTATTAACACTGTACATCAGCAATGTGGTCTATGATTAGTCATTTAAAAAAACAGTGGGGGAGACTCTAATGAAACAAGTAAACATGGGTAACATAATTTAGAAACAAAATGAAATGCACATTATGACTACAGTTATTTAAAATACTTATGCATGTAGTCACAACAGTAAATAAACACAGAAATTTGAAGTTATTTCATGGATTTAGGGTGGTTACTAAAAATAGTTAGAGGACTTCCCACTGTGGTATAGTGGGTTAAGGATCTGGTGTTGCCACTGCCTGGATTTGATCCCTGGGCTGGGAAATTCGATATGCTGCAGGTACAGAAAAAAAATTATTAGGAAAAACAATAACCTTAAAAAAGCTATTATTAGGAGGCTGACTGAGTATCCATGTTATGCTTTTGAGGCTTATAAACTTATGAAACAAGGATCCTGAATGGGAGAGTAGGTACCATCTTTGGAACTCTTCTATAAATCTAAATTATTTCAAAATAAGTAGTTTTAAAAACAACAAAAAAGAAAAATTTTACTTTGCATTAAGTGACCAACATTTTTATTTATTTTATTTTTTAATTTTTTAATTTTTTTTTTAATTTTCCCAATGTACAGCAAGGGGATCAAGTTATCCTTACATGTATACATTACAATTACATTTTTTCCCCCACCCTTTGTTCTGTTGCAACATGAGTATCTAGACAAAGTTCTCAATGCTATTCAGCAGGATCTCCTTGTAAATCTATTCTAAGTTGTGTCTGATAAGCCCAAGCTCCTGATCCCTCCCACTCCCTCCCCCTCCCATCAGGCAGCCACAAGTCTCTTCTCCAAGTCCATGATTTTCTTTTCTGTGGAGATGTTCATTTGTGCTGGATATTAGATTCCAGTTATAAGTGATATCATATGGCATTTGTCTTTGGCTTTCTGGCTCATTTCACACAGTATGAGATTCTCTAGTTCCATCCACGTTGCTGCAAATGTCATTATGTCATTCTTTTTTATGGCTGAGTAGTATTCCATTGTGTATATATACCACCTCTTCCGAATCCAATCCTCTGTCGATGGACATTTGGGTTGTTTCCATGTCCTGGCTATTGTGAAGAGTGCTGCAATGAACATGCGGGTGCATGTGTTTCTTTTAAGTAGAGTTTTGTCTGGATAGATGCCCAAGTGTCGGATTGTGGGGTCATATGGAAGTTCTATCGATAGATTTCTAAGGTATCTCCAAACTGTTCTCCATAGTGGCTGTACCAGTTTCCATTCCCACCAGCAGTGTAGGAGGGTTCCCTTTTCTCCACACCCCCTCCAGCACTTGTTATTTGTGGATTTATGAATGATGGCCATTCTGACTGGTGTGAGGTGATATCTCATGGTAGTTTGGATTTGCATTTCTCTTATAATCAGGGATGTTGAGCATTTTCTCATGTGTTTGCTGGCCATCTATATATCTTCCTTGGAGAACCGTCTATTCAGGTCTTTTGCGATTTTTCCATTGGGTGATTGGCTTTTTTGCTGTTGGGTTGTATAAGTTGTTTATATATTCTAGAGATTAAGCCCTTGTCCATTGCATCATTTGACACTATTTTCTCCCATTCTGTAAGTTGTCTTTTTGTTTTCTTTTTGGTTTCCTTTGCTGTGCAAAAGCTTTTCAGTTTGATGAGGTCCCATGGGTTTATTTTTGCTCTAATTTCTATTGCCTTGGGAGACTGACCTGAGAAAATCTTCATGAGGTTGATGTCAGAGAGTGTTTTGCCTATGTTTTCTTCTAGGAGTTTGATGGTGTCCTGTCGTATAATTAAGTCTTTCAGCTGTTTTGAGTTTATTTTTGCGCTTGGTGTGAGGCTGTGTTCTAGTTTCATTGCTTTGCATGCAGCTGTCCAGGTTTCCCAGCAATGCTTGCTGAATAGACTTTCTTGTTCCCATTTTATGTTCTTGCCTCCCTTGTCAAAGATTAATTGACCATAGGTGTCAGGGTTTATGTCCAGGTTCTCTATTCTGTTCCATTGGTCTGTCTGTCTGTTTTGATACGAGTACCACACTGTTTTGATGACTGTGGCTTTGTAGTATTTCTTGAAGTCTGGGAGAGTTATGCCTCCTGCTTGGTTTTTGTTTCTCAGGATTGCTTAGGCGATTCTGGGTCTTTTGTTGTTCCATATAAATGTTTGGATTGTTTGTTCCAGTTCTGTGAAAAATGTCCTGGGTAATTTGATAGGGATTGCATTGAATCTGTAGATTGCTTTGGGTAGTATGGCCATTTTTACAATATTGATTTTCCCAATCCATGAACATGAAATATCTTTCCATTTCTTTACATCTTCATTGATTTCTTTTTATTAAAGTTTTATAGTTCTCGGCATATAGGTGACCAACATTTTTAATGACAATAAAGATTCTTTAAAAAATTCATGTTATAGTCAAATATTGATCATATATGGTTTCAAGTATTATTTTTCAGTATTCTACACTTAAAATATTTAGTAAAAAGAAGTACCCATCATGGCTCAGTGGTAATGAACCTGAGTAGTATCCATGAGGATGTGGGTTTGATCCCTAGCCTCACTCAGTGGGTTTAGCACCTGGCATTGCCATGAGCTGCAGTGTAGGTCACAGATGCAGCTTGGATGTGGTGTTGCTGTGGATGTGGTGTAGGCCCACAACTGTGGCTCCAATTTTACCCCCAGCCTGGGAACTTCCAGATGCCATGGTAATGCCCCTAAAAAGACAAGAAAAAAAATTGAGTAAATGGTCAAAACCAAGCATTTCCTCAAAGAAGCAAGTTCTACATGTGCTGTACATTCACTATTTATTGTCATATTTCTAGTCTTTTAGTTCCATGTAGGTTATTTATTGAAATATTTGAGTGTTTATTACGTGATCTGAGGGTGGTCAGAATCTCTGAACTACTTTTAATCTGGGGACTATTTTTTAAGCTGACTTGTTCATTCAGCAAATATTAACTGAGTGTATAACAACAACCAGCTGCTCCACTTCTTTGTGCTGAGTACAGAGCAGTGAACAAGGCAAACAGAACCCTTGCCTTTACATTCTAGTGGAAGATAGCAGAAAATAAACAGAAGAGTGAAATGCATGGGATGGGAGATGGTAACAGGGCTCACAAGGAAAGAATCATGAAGGAGAAAGGACTGGGATGGAGTGGGGACAGCTGCAGTTTTAGACTCAGTGACTCCAGAAAGCCTAAGCTGACACCTGAGTGAAGTCCCAAGCTGACGAGGGAATGAGCCTCACAGGTAACAGGGAAAGAGTTGTGCAGGCAGAGAACAGCAGGAGCCTGGGAAGCAAGAACTTGCCTACACAATGCAAGAACTGCAAAGAGCCAGTATCTATCAGTACACATCTAGAAGCAGTGAGGGGAGAGTAGCCCAGGGCAGGAACAGGGTCCAGGGGATGAATCTGGTGGGCCATTTCGTGGGATTTAGCTTTTATCCTGATTGAGATGAAAAGTCAATGGAGGATGTTCATCCAGAATGTGATACAGTATGACCTCTATTTTGATATGAACAGTCTGTTTGCAGAATTAAGAATGATGGAATTAAATCACAGGCAGTAACAGAAAGATCCCTCACTGGAGGCTTTTGCAGTAATACAGGGTAGATGCAAAGGGGACTTGGGATTGGAGCTGCAGCAGTGGATATGGTCTCTCTGATTAGATTTTGTATATTTTTTAATGGTACAAACAGGAGAATATGGTGACAGGGATGTGGGGAATTATAAGATGTGGGATAAAGGAAAACTAGGGATCAAGGCTGATAGCAAGGCTCATCCATGGGGTAAACTCAGGAGGGAGAGTTGGTGGGGAAGACAGGGAGGCTGGATGACTACATTACATTCTAAGAACTGACAACAGCTTCTGCTCATCAGCAAGCAGGTGGTCACCTACTGGCATGGGACTAGATGAGGTCACTAGGGCAGTAAATGCAGAGGGAAAAGAGGTCCAAATCCCAGATGCTGGTGCATTCCCAGTTTAGAGGTTGGAGATGAGAGAAGGACTCAGCAAAGAAGACAGAGTAGAAGGCAGAGAGGTGAGAGGGAAGCTAGCCAAGGGCAGTGCCTGAGAGCTGGACAGAGACAGCCACCCATGCCACAGCCAGCCTGGGACACAAGAAGGGAGAAACCACCCCCACAGGGACAGAAAGATGGGAGATTCTGCTGCGTGGCAGAAGCCATGAACATCCAAAGCACAGTCACCTCTTAAGGAGAGGTGAGCTATGAATGGGAAGACACTGGCTGGTGGCTGGAAATGAAGCCATGAGCAAGAACTTTTTTTTAGTATGTTAGAAAAAAAGACGGCATTATTTGTACATTGATGGAAAAGATCTGCCAGTGAAGAAAAAGTTAATGGTGTGGTAAACAGAAGTCAGATGTTTGATTAAAAATATTCTAAGTCAGGAGAGCAAGAGCTGTGTTATTAACGTCTCTTGGGTTGTCAGACCCTTCAAGACTCTAATGAAGTCAGTGAGTCTTCCTCTAGATGAGAAAGATGTCTCAAGTTTGAATTTCAGAGAGATCCAGACTCACTGAAGCCGACCACATATCTCAGGGGAAAACTCTCAGCACCTTAAAAAGCACAATCACTTTGTTCCTTCAGGTATTTCATACACATTTCCAAAGGGATGAAAATTTGAATAATTATCATATGTAACAAAGAATTGCTAAATAATTACTGCATAATGGCAAGTGAAACTATACTTACAGTTAATCTAAAAATCAATAAGCTGTGCTCTACTTTCTACTGACTTACCTTCTTGCAAGGTGGTAAAACTCTAGTGACATTTCTCTCCTCCACACCCAGCCTGGACTTCCTGTTGCCCACTCCTCCACTGCCCAGCACCCCCACATTTCTGCATTTTGAGCTTCCTGGTCCTCTTGTGTTCCCCTCACCTGCACTTCTCCAGCTCCACATACTCAAATATTACTCTACCCAAGACCCAGACAGAATTCTAACACCTCTGTTGTTTCTTCTCTGATATCACAGCCCATCATCTCCTTCCCATCATCTCAGTGCTTCTTCAATACCACTCAAGTAGTTTATTCTGTGTTAATTTGCATCAACACAGTGTTTCTGCACTTTCTGAATTTCCCCAATACAGTGCTAGGAACAAAAGACAGAAATACTTCTTTGCATCATCACCTTCAGCTAGAACACCATTACAAATGTGACACATATTACACAAGTGTATCTTAAGTAAACTAATTAACTTCAGTAGCTTCTGAAAGGACTGGTTTGGTTTTACTATGTCAATGTCAACTACAGGCAAAATTTCAAAAAAAAAAACACGAAATGAAATGGAATTTTAATTCTGAAAATTGTACCATCTAAGAAGTGATAGAGCCCAATGCTGAGTGAAACTCTTATTACCAAAAATTGTGATCATGATTGCTTAGGTTTTTTTTTTTTTTTCATGGACATAATAAACTATCTTGATTTTACTTAAAACTGTGTGGTATAAATATACACTGAATCATAACTGATGGGGGGTAAATAGCCAACTCTACTTGGGATTCCACTGTACCCTAGCATTTGTTGTACTCAGTTCTATACCTGTTATTCCCCAGCCCATAAAATCTCCCAAGGGCAGAGTGGGTCCCAGGCAGCACCACCACTTGGTACAGTTCCTTGCTCACAACTCTCACCCCAACCCCGCATTCCACTAGTCCTGCCCTGACCCCACCCCCATGTCCTCCTGCAGCACCTGTCATGGCTTGTGCTCAGGGTGTAGGTTGTACCTCGCTCTTATCTTCTTTCCTTTCCCCTTCCCAAATTTAATACACATTTATTTCAGTCACTTTAAATCCTGCCAAGTTAACTAGGTTAATCATTTCATGTAATAAAACTCACTCTAAAGTGTGGTTATTGTGTTAATTAAAGAAAAGACTATAATGATAGAAACACAACTTTTAATGCATGAAGGCATCATGGTGCCTTTGATACCACATATGTGGGAAAGTGCACCTCTGCTTGCATAGGAAATAGCATTATGTTGGGAGGGAGTTGTGTGTGTGTGTGTGTGTGAGTGTGTGTGTGTGTGAAAAAATAAGATATGACAAAATCATTCCTATAAACATTTGAAAAAAACATATTTGATGAGACATAGAGGTGATGAAAGACAAGATTTACAACAGTCCATATGCAGAACTGCCCTGCTATGAATGAATGTCAAGTCATGTATTCACTTGGTTAATCAACAGGTACTCAGGTGTATAAAGCAGACCTATGCACAGTACTACATATATTTTGGATACTGAATTGGCCATCCCCCTCCATCACTAGAACTTAAACAACAATCCATTCTTCTCCAGTGTAACGACTTAATAAAGGGACCACCATCCACTTCTACTCAAGTCAGAAACTGGTGAGATTCCCTCGGTCACTGTATTTCTCATTGCCTCTTCTAACAAAGCCCCGTATTTTATCAACTCTAACACTCAAATCCCTATTAGGCCCACTTCTCTTCATCCTCACTGCTGCCACACTGGCTCAAACCCAGACTCACTGAGAAGCTTACAAGTCCCATCTTGCTACCCTTCATAGGGCAGATGTGGCAGCCCCAGAAAAATGTAAATCTTGTGGTACATCCATATGATGAACGTTACAGAGCAATGAGGGTGATCAGCAGCTACACTCAGTAAAATGGGTGACTCTCATGATCATAATGCTCTGTCTGGCTTCTCTCACTGAAATCCACTTATGTGATGCCCCCATTGCTCTAGCACACAACACAGGCAATGCTTTGCCCTAAAATGGTAGGCTGGGGGCTCCTTGGTGGGCGGGGAGAGGGGGGGCAGTACTTCCTGGAAGGGAAGATGGGAGGTAGTGATTACCTATGGAAAGTAACTCAGGTGGCCTAGTGATTCACAAACTGTTCCTGCTGCATAAAAATCCAAATTCTGGCTCACTCAAAAGGTTACCTGCTATAATGAGGCAAACGATGAGGGATTAATCTCCAAATGCACAAACAACTCATGCAGCCCATTATAAAAACAAAAAACAAAAAACAAAAACACCCAAAACAACCCATCTGCCCATCAAAAAATGGGTAGAAGATGTGAATAGACTCTTCTCCAAAGAAGGCATATAGGCGGCCAAAAAAACACATGAAAAGATGCTCAGCATCTCTAATTATTAGAGAAATGCAAAATATCACCTCACACCAGTCAGAATGGCCATCATTAAGAAGTCTACAATCAAATGCTAGAGAGGGTGTGACGAAAAGAGAACGCTCCTTCACTGTTGGTGGGAATGTAAATTGGCACAACCACTATGGAAAGCAGTATGGAGGTTCTTCAAAAAACTAAAAATAGAGCCACCATATGATGCAGAAATCCCACTCCTGGGCATATATCCAGAGAAAACTATTATTCAAAAACCTACACACACTCCAATGTTCATCATAGCACTATTTACAACAGCCAAATAAGGAAGCAACCTAAATGGTCCATCAACAGAGGAATGGATAAAGAATACTGGGTACATGTATACAACAGAGTAGTACTCATCCATTAAAAAGAATGAAATAATGACATTTTCAGCAGCATGGTTGGACCTAGAGCTTATCATACCAAGTGAAGTCAGACAAAGACAAACGCCACATGGTACCACCTATTGGAGGAATCCAAAAAAATGATACAAATGAACTTATTTACAAAACAGAAACAGACTCACAGACTTTGAAAACAAACTTATGGTAACCAAAGGGGATAGGTGGAGGGGGAGGGATGGATTGTGGGTTTGGGATCTACAAATGCACACTATTGTCTATGGAATGTATAGGAGGTCAATGGGGACCTGCTGTAGAGCACAGGGAAATCTACTCAATGTTCTGTGATAACCTATATGGGAATGGATATGTGTATATGCATGGCTAAATCACTTTGTTGTACAGCAGAAATTAATACAACATTGTAAATCAACTGTATTTCAATAAAATTAAATTAAACAAAATTACCTGCTGTAAAGGCATGGGGCATAAGTGATAATCACCTTGAATGATAACGCTCAAAGGAGAAAACAGAACAAAACAAAGCCAATGTATTTTGGAAATCAATGTCATTTTTGTGTAATGAGCTTTAGGCTACAAATTTTAGAATCTTTAAAGTATAATTAAATTTAAATTAAAAAATACAGGTAATATCTTAAATTGTCTTACATTTTTTCTATTCCCCTTGGGAAATAATCACTTTCTGTGTATCACCCCTCAAATATATTTTTATTCTAATATTCAATTAGTGGAATAAATTCCCTAAATCTCAAATTAGGCAGACTTTCCTAGTCAGTACCAGTAAAAGAAAAGAAAAAGAAAATGTTATTTCCTTTACTTTGACAAAGAACTATCAGTGTCCTTAGTTAATGTAGCACTTGCTTACCTACCATTTCTAAAGTATGACTATAATATTAAAAGCATCTTACAATAAAAAGAATAACCTTAAAATACGCTGTAGCTGAAAATACACTATCACTGAAAAACAACTTGAAGCATACAGTTCACTGCAGAATTTCTTTAACTAGGGGTCAGAACCATGAGGCCCAACAATGGTTAGTGTGATATTTAGGCAATTAACCGCTTTTTTTAATACTCTGAAAATAACAAAAGTAACAGTATTCACCTATTTTACTGAGCTTTAAGTTTTTTTTTTGAAGTGTTTGAAAGAGAAAAACAGAATTTAAACGATCCTAGCTAATTCATTTTTTAAAATCCATCTTCAAGAATTTACCAGTCTCATACTTCATTAAGGAGTCATTTTTATGTATCAAATGGTAAAGACTGCAATCAAAGAATGGAACAGAAGAAAATATTAGCAAGTTAACTGCTCTCATGTAGGCTGGTATTTCTCAAGTTTAATTCAAGTTAAAGCTTTTTCCTTCTAAAATAAGTACTTTCTTTTAGAAATAAATGAGTTTTAATGAGTATTAAGTTTCAAATGAATGAAAGCAAGTAACTTACATTCTTTGAAACTCAGCTTATCAGTAAATGATAACATTAGTCCAGGTCAGTGTCTGTTAACCAATTTTTTTGTTACAAAATTCAAGAATACAATGAAAAAATATGCTCATTCCAACAAAAATATACACATACAAAATTTGATTTTTAACTTGGGATATTCACAGACCCTCTGAAGCTCATCCAAATACGACTTGGTAATAAAAAGGGAGCTAGGTTAGAGTTAAGGTTTTTTTTCCCCTTTTTGGATGCAGCTGCAGCATATGGAAGTTCCCAGGCCAGGCATCAAATCTGAGCCATAGCTGCTACCTACATCACAGTGGCAGCAACACCAGATCCTTAACCCAGTGCTGGGCTGGGGAATCAAACCCATACTGACACGGAGACAACACCAGACCCTTACCCCACTGTACAACCACAGGAGCTCCAATATTTAAGGTATTTTGTAGCTTTAAATTGTGGTTTTTAAAAATAAGGTAAAAGTCTTTAAACAAAAAGTCTCGAAACTTAAAAGGCAGTCTTGAGAATGAAAGAAGAAACCCAAACACAATTCTTTAATTTACTCACTGCTGTCAGAAGGCTGAGTACCTTAACTAGATGCAGATGCAGGTGTTAATTTGACAAAGTAACTTCTACTGCAGACATGAGAAGTTAGGCAAAGAGTCTTACATAAAGCTACGATATTTCTAGACATGGAAATGTGTGATGTTCACAGCTTTCAAATGACAGTAAGTTGTCTTCTCCCAACACACCCCTATCAAGTGCAACTCCTTAGAGTGAGGAAGAAAAATATTACATAATGTAGGCTATAACTGAGATCTTTGGGGTGACTGTTATGGGGGAAAGGGATTACTTTCAGATACTTCAATTTCCTATTTAAAAATAATCATTGGATCATGGCCAAACAAAAACAAAAACACAAAAAGAACCTGTACTTACCTGTAATTCTTGTTCTCTGAAGGAAATGCAGTAATTATAAACATATCCACCTTTTGGGTACACTCTCCTAAGTGTGAATGGATTTGGAATGCACCATGGCTTAACCCCAACCTCTAACCTGCCAGGGTGGCTGGCAGTGGCCCTCCCTGCCTAGCTGATAACCAAGCAAAGCTGTCACCTGATCATTGACTTTGGACGACAAGGCTGCCCTGAGAATGAGTGTGGAGCTGGTGTAATTACCGTCCTTAGAGAACACGAATTATGAATGGCCTCTTTCCTACAGCTTTAGAAGGGTAGAGGCACTATTAGAAAAGTTGTTACCAGCTTCCAAAATGTCACTAAATTCTGACATTAAAAAACATTAAAGACTATGAATGGAAAGATAGTCCTCTGTAAAAGCTGCCCTTAGGAGGAGTAGGTGATGCAAGAAATGACTGGCTGTTGCCTGGGCCAGGATCAAGGTCAACTCCAGAGCAGAGAATCACAGGTAAAGCCTTATCTTGGCATTAAGCAACTGAATATTTTGAATTAATGCTTGCCAACTTGAGAGTGAAATGACAGCTGTGGTGGTAACCAGTGATAAGAAAAGCACCAGGAATAACCAGGACCCTGAAAACCGCTGAGATTATAGCCCTGGGTGAAGTGTTTCTTGTAAAGTCTGATACTAGTAATGTCTGTTAGGTGGGTTCTATTTTATAAGCTCAAGTAACGAATCATACACTTCATAGAATTTAATAAACATTACAGCTTAGTGGAATAATTTAGATGTAAAATTACTTAAATATATAAGGACTGAGCCCCTGTCTTTTCAAATATTAAGAGAATTAGGAAGAAACAGCATACAGATAGTTCCTGGCTTGCATATGGCCTTCCAGAGAGTTTTAAAAATCCTCCACAGAGGAAGAGATTCTCTATCCTCTAGTCCTGCAAGTTTACAGGCATCCTGGTGTCTTCTACTCAGTTAAGCCAGGGCAGGATTGCCAGACAAGTTATAGGACACCCAGTTAAATTGGCTTTTCAGATCAATATTTTTTTGTTAAGTATATCCCAAATATAGCATGGGTCATAATTACACTAAATTATTTGTTATCTATTTGAAATTCAAATTAAGCTGGGCATCCTGAGTATTTTTTTCTTCTTCTTTTTTTTTTGTTTTCTGCTAAATTTGGAAACTCTAAGATGAGAGTTGGTGGTGGAGGGGCTGACAGGGTTACTTGGCAGATGGCTGCATGGGTGGTGCCAGCACAGGAGCCCATTCCTGGACCAGACCCTCACTGACATGTGTCTATGGGACAAAATACACACTTTGTACAAAAAAGTTAAAACAACTCATAAATTCCTGTACTAAGTACATGGTGCAATGTAATATTTTAGAAATATTAGATGAAATAAAATATAATTTAAAGTAATTTTAAATTACTGTTTCTTTTTACCTTTTTGATGTGGCTACAAAAAAACAAGAACACAAACACCTTAGAATTACACATGTAGATTGTATTTGTGAATTGCAACGTATTTTACTGGACAGTGCTGGTCTAAATGACTCCGAGGAGAGTACTGGGCTAGGATTTCCTTACTGTTCCTTCTCTAAAAAATGAAAAACGACAATCACAGGGCTGCCTCTCTCACTTCCACCTAGCTATCCAAGTAGGTAGGGAACATGATCATACCAAGGAAACTAAATTTCTAGCAGAGACTGTTTCCATGGATTTGCTGTGATTACTTTAAAAACAAAAACAAAACATAGCATCCAAATACCAGTGAGAGGCACATCAGAAACCTGATCTTTGATAAGGTCTTACTTAAGTTAAAAGATGAAATTAACAATAGTGTGTACCTGTGTTACAATTAAGTGTGTGCAAGTATATATAAAAATAAAATCTCCCAGATCCTAGTTCTAATGGAAGACTCTCTCAGTACTATCATGTTGGGTTTCATTCCCATATATTACCAGAATCAAAATAATTTATTTTGTTTTCTAATACAAATTGAGATGATACAAGTTATTAATAAGAATTATTGATAAGCGATCTTACCTATGATACTCTAGATACAGAAAGAAACATCTCAAAGGTCTTCATTTTAAATAGTCATGCTGCATAATTGACGTGGAATTAGAACACCAGTTTTAGAATGAGGAAATATTTTTTTTTCTTTTTAAAAAGTTATGTTGCTGATATTTTAGCAAGACAATGCTCGTTTAAAAAAAGATGACTAGGAACGGGGTGGGGAGGCCTTTTTAGAGTAAAACAAATTGGTTATTACAAAGCTTAGCTTAGCTAAGAAATAATTTTTATGCCCAACCTTACATTTTCAGTAAGTTTCACCTTTAATGCAAAATTTTGTCTCAGGTGGCCCAAAGAGTTGATGCATTTGTCTATTTTGTTCCATGCTATTAGATAGATGAAAAATTTTTAACTATAGAGAGATTATTTTCTTATACTAAGTAATCTCTATTTCTTCACTAATATAACTACCATATTTACTTTGAAAATTTTTATCTTTTATTTATTTTTTTGTCTTCTTTTTTTTAGTGCCACACCCATGGCATATGGAGGTAACCAGGCTAGGAGTCCAACTGGAGCTACAGGTGCCAGCCTACACCAGAGGCACAGCAATGCCAGATCTGAGCCACATCTGCGACCTATACCACAGCTCAAGGCAACGCTGGATCCTCAATCCGCTGATCAAGGCCAGGGATCAAACCCGCAAACTCATGGTTCCTAGTCAGAACTGCTTCTGCCCAGCCACAGTGGGAACTCCAAAGATTTTTATCTTTTAGAGTTTCCTACAGTTATAATAAGAAAGACTGGTTCTAAGTTCTCAACTATGTACATATAAAAAAAACAAATTTGTTTCAAGGTTTTTTTCCACAAAAGGTCTCAGTTGTATTTTTAGTTATTCTAACAGCAAACACAAAGGGTATTTTTCCTTCCTAATATCACTTATTGTATACAGTAAGAACAACTACTTTGAAAAGAAAAAAAATCATAAAGCAAAGATAGGGCTACAGGCAAAAATCAGCAGATTTCTCCCAAACTTAATAGTACATAAAAGTTTGCGTCTTAGAACTAAAGTTTCCAAGATCATTTTTATGAGCTTTCAAAAAAAAGATGAATAAATTTGGCTATGGACAGATTTAATTTCTTCATCAGCACTGTAAGCTCTCAGTGTCAATGCCACAGTGGCTCCTGGTGATTATAATATGAAATGTTCTATATACATTTGGTATTCTGATGGCAGCCCATTACCCTTACCTAGTACTAACCTACTTTTAATCTTGATGACATTTTCAAAATCAAATCATTGTCAATGAATGATAACCAAGTGACAATTTATGCTTAGTCACTGTGGGAGGTGCCTATCAACTGTATAAAAGAACAATAGGTTTTCTGAGATTAGAGTTTAGAAGTAAATGTAAGATATCAATTTATTTATCCTTCATAAGGCTTCCCATCTGGAACCCATGTATATCTTTTCTGAAGATAGGAAAAAGTTGCAGGATAGGGGAAAAAACCTGCTGATTTTGAGGGATATATTTTTCCAATTATGATCTGGCATAAATTTTATGATCATATACCTATTAAAAATTAAGAAGATGTTTATTCCTATACTTTCTAAAGCTTAATACAGATTTTAAAAATGTTTTGAGGGACTTTCGTTGAAGTAAAGGGAAGCTTCAAGAAGATCATAAAAAGAAATTCTTCAAAGCTGGTTGTATCAATTTAAGCTATTAAGCCACCAGATTGCTTAAATGCTGTCATTGTTTCAAAATTCTGCAATGCAAACCTTAATATATCCAAGAGAGTTCTTCAGGGATCAACCACAGCAGTTATTAAACTGATTTAAATGCAGACTGAAGTAGAAGACAAGTTTTACCATAACTGCAATTTTTAAAAAAACAAAACACATTCATACATCTCTGGGAAATGTTTCACTTCTTGAGAAGGAAAACCACCTCTTCTTGAGGGCTGTGTGTGGGGTCCTGCCCACAGGTGGCTGCTTAGGCCCCTTTACTATGAGCAAGTGGAAGGGTCTCAAGGCCTCAATGGAGCATTCCAAACCCAGACCTGCATGGAGCTTGGGCCCATCAGTGCACTCCCTACAGGGCACTTACCTTTAGAGAACAAGGAGGTTGACACAACCTGGTCAAGTGCTCACACCCCACACCTCCAAGAACACTGAAAAAGACCTGCAGATCTTTCCTGGTGCAGGAGGGACCTCTAATCTTCTTGCGGTGGTTTAAGATTTTCCTGAAGAGGACAGAAGAGTAAAATATTATGCTGAAATCACACCATTTGGTTCGAGTTTATCTGTCTAGAATACAAATTGTAGGCTATAAAGAAATAAATTAGATAAAATCAGGTATTCCAAAATCCATATTCTCTGCTTTCACAGAAAGTATCTTCCCTAAAGAATATTATTTGCTTCAAACATTCCTCTTTAAACCCCAAACTTTTAAGTGAATAGTTTAACCTCTCCCTCAGCAATGAACTCATAGTTGAAAGTTGAGAAAGATATGGAAAAATTATAGCTTGCCAAATGATCAGAGTTATAAGTACTATTTTTAAAAAAAATTAGGAAAGCTAAACTCACTGAAAAGCAATGAGTTAAAAAGAGCAAAAAGAAACTTTGTCCTTCCTCTATCTCTATTTAATGGCATGCATTTCCTGACAAGTGACAGAAAAGAAGCCCTTTGATTTGGGATAAAAGCGACATAAGCACATGTGAAGCAGTCTACTAAATGTAAGCTCCTGGAGAAAATGGATTTGGGATGCAGCTTTTTAAAAAATTTTTATACTGATTATCTGCAGAGCTTAAGTATCTTCTGGCATATGGTAAGCACTAAAAAAAAAAAATTGGTAAGTAGAAAGAATATTAACAATTAGTCAATATTCTCAAGGTTGAAATTTACATAAAATGAAACAATTGAAGTCTACAGATGTTTCAAGGAGTTTGAAAATACGTTATTTAAATATAATGTTAACATCAACCTCTAATTACATGGTAAATAAATTCAGAACATAATGCTTTAAAAATACTGTATCAAAATATTTATGAGAAAATGCTATGAATATGTAATTTCAAACCAAATTCCTAAGAAGGAATGGAATATTTTACAAAGTTGAGAAATTATTTTCAAAATATACTGCCAAATATCAAATAAAATAATAATATTGATGTAGATAAAAAGTAATATGTCTTTTTTATATTTTAGTACTGTTTTTTACCTTTTGAAAAATAGATTACATAAACCAAGTGATAATGATTATCTATTTGCATAATTATGCTTTATTTTTATTTATTTATTTATGTCTTTTTAGGGCCCCACCCATGGCATAAGGAGATTCTCAGACTAGGGGTTGAATCAGAGCTGTAGCTGCCAGCCTACACCACAGCCACAGCATGTGGGATCCAAGCCATGTCTGTGACCTAAACCACAGCTCACAGCAATGCCCAGATCTTTAACCCACTGAGCAAGGCCAGGGATCAAACTCGCATTCTCATGGATGCTATCCGGGTTCATTGAATGCTGAGCCACAATGGGAACTCCTTTTATTCTTTTTTTATAATTATGCATAAGTAATTCATTACCAAATTTTAAACTGAAATCAGAATATGCCATTCTATCAGACTTACATTTTAAGTAAATATGTACATTTTCTTCAAACTAAAAAAAAAAAACAAAATTTAAATAGGAGATCCTGAATCCTATTCATTTATTTGTTTTCCTGAACTTATAGACTATTACTAAGAACAGAGATTGCTTTCCTTCCATTAGTTTCATAACTCTTTCCAAAGCTGATAAATTAGGGAGAAAAAGAAATGCTTGAGTCTGTAACACATAAAACAATCACACTGATGAAGGACTAAATATGTATAGGTTTTTCAATCCAAAATGAAAGGCCACTAGAATCGGAAAACAAATCTATATAACAAAGTACTTGATTTCACTTGACCCCAAATTTCTCAAAAGTAGAACCAATCCTCAAAACACATGTGACAGTGCACCTGGAGCACGCCATTTCAGGGCATAGGCAGCCGTTTAACATACAGCCAAAATGATGGGAAGAAGGAAGGTAGTAAATCCAGGATTTATGTTTATCCCGTATCAGTAAAACAGTGTTTTAGCTGACAGATTACGTCTTAATTATAGGATTAAAAAGCTTCTCATATTTCCAAGGAATTCAATTTAGTATCTTATATCAGGGATCAGGATTAAATGTGAAAAAAGGAAAACATTTAAAAGAAAACTTTAACTCAATTTAGAACATTTTTCCTATTTCAGACATTTTGGAAAACCTCTGAAACTAACTTGGAGGGAAGTGGTGTAAACAGTTATAAAGAATTAAGTGTAATATGCAGAGGGAGCTTAAGAGGGGTAAAGGAAAATGAAAAGTTGGCAAGTTTTCTGAAAAAGATTCCACTACCTGGGTGAATCATCCCCAGGGCAGGCGGGTTAAAAGAGAAGACAGTTTCCCCAAGAAGGAGGCACTGATGGAGCTCCCCCTTTAGAGTCCTGATTCACATTACAGTGCCATGGATTATGCCTCATTTCCACTGGCAGGAGGGGAGGAGTCTAGCTTACTTCATTCAGAGATCTAGTATTCAGGTCTTAATTTCACTAGCAAGATACCATAGCAAGATGATTAGCTGTTCTAACAGGTGACTTAAGTTTCTTACAAAGCTGCCCTAAGGACTGTTGCTCATAGCTATTACTCAGCTCTCACTACACAGAACCCTCCAGGCAGCCTCCCACAATGAGGGACAGCAGTGTAGGTCACAGACAGTGGTGTAGGTCGCAGATGTGGCTCAGAAGACACAGACTTTGTACCACTCTACTCTAAGAGGTAACAAATACATGCTGGAATCAAGAGGAAGCAGTTAGCTATGGACTGCTATGACCAATGTGAGTCCACTGCCCACACTTGATGGTACGCTGAGCTAGGTTACACAAGTAGCATCTTATGATGCTGTTTCTTATAATTTTTAACTAATGTAATTTCCAGCTCTAAGTCATCGTGTCCTTGGAAATGACTGACTGATAAGTTATCAATAATATATTCCAGTATATTCCTCCCATCAGTTCCATCTGTAACATGGAGAATTTTCTGCCATTGTTCATGTTCTCTATCTGCTCTGTCCAAATGTAAGCATCAGCCGCCTGTAGCTACTGAGTGCCTCAAATGTAGCTAGTGTGCCTGAGGAACTGAATTTTTTATTTTACATAATTAATCTGCACTTAACTGCCACATCAGACTGGTGGCTACCATGGTGAACAGCACCATGCTGGGTGCTGAATCACTTTCACCTGACCTTATAACTACTATTTTTTAAAAAAAATCACTAATTACCTTTGACTTTAACACAAATATTTTAACTGTGGGTATCACTTTCCACATGCACACATAGGTATTTATATACTTGTAATTATAGCATATAAACCTACTAGTTTATTTGCCATTACACCTAACATCTTCTTGAACTGTGAGGTCCAACAATGTGGCCATGAGCCCCATGTGAGTATTTAAGTTTAAATGCTGTTAAATATAAATAAAAATTCAGGGGTTCCCATTGTGGCTCAGGGGAAATGAATCTAATACCCATGAGGACACAGGTTCGATCCCTGGCCTCACTCAGAGGGTTAAGGATCCAGCGTTGCCATGAGCTGTGGTGTAGGCTGCAGACGTGGCTCAGATCTGACATTGCTGTGGCTGTAGCGTAGGCCAGCTGCTACAGTTCTGATTTGACCCCCTAGCCTGGGAACCACTATGTATCATGGGTGCAGCCCTGAAAAAGACAAAAAAAAAATAATAAAATAAAATAAAATAAAAATTCAGTCCCTAAGGTGCCCTAGTCACACTTTAAGTGGCTAATAGCTATGACATCAGACAGTGCAAAGTATAGAATATTTCTATCAATACAAAATGTTCTACTGGAGTAGTCTTCAAAACCAATCATTTAAAGACAATATATAGGATTTTACATTGACATTCTATAATTAGTCTCTAAAGTGAGCATTTTTCTATACACATGATTTGCAATTAGCATGTTTATTTCCTAAATCCCTACCAGTGAAATATCTGAACATACTGTGACTCTGTGCTCAGGAGAGTTTGGTAATCACTGCTTATCTTGCCAGAATTAGAGTTCTTTTTAGCCCCTTTAATACAATGGGAAAAAACAAACTATTGTAGTTATAATTTGTTATTTTTTATTAAGTGCATGGGTAAATATTTCCCCTCATATTTATTATTCATATTCATTTATTTTCTTACTCTTCATCTGTCACACCTTCTCTCACTTATATATTAGGGTCCTGATGTCTACATGTGCATATTCTGCAATAATATAAAACTATCACAGCTATTATCATTTATTCTGTACCTTTTTATGTAGATATTTCCCATAATTGTCAGTGATCATTTAAATTATATTTCATCTGATATAAATTTTTAATATTCAAGAGGGTCTTTGGTGAATTCTACTAATGTTTCAAACATGAGATATAAAAGCAATTTCCCTGCTACTTAAAAAAAAAATTCCATGGTTGTGTAAAGTATGGATGAATGCCTTTTTTTCCTAATCATTTTGCAGTTAGACCACTGAATACCACTATCTCACACTCTTTAAGTGCCCTCCCCTATAGGAAAGAATATTAAGTTGCTGAAGGGAGATGGGACTAATTCTGGATTCCACATACTGCTCCAGTCATCCATGTCTACTTTTCAGAATTCCTCTTAAGGCAATTGTATTAATTTAGGACAGTATGTGAATAGAATGAGGACAAGGATGTGGATGGAAATGTTTTGCTTAAAGACTAAGAAAAAGTTTGCTGATTCTAGCACCTATCAGTTCCTAAACTCACAGAATGTTAAAATGTGTAAAACTACTAAAATGGGCTGACTTCATCTCTATGTTGACACTGGCAGGAATTGGAGTGGCCACAGAGGCAAGGATGAGGTCGTAAGTGAGGCACATGTATCTGCCTAAGTCACAGGATGAAGGGCCTTTCTCCTCCCTCTCACCGACTGGGAGTCAGAGGTTTAAGGAAAATTTCCACCTAAATCTCCAAGAGGCAGAGAAATATCTTTTAGTACCTGGGTTACACATCTGCTCCCACCTCATGAGCACTGTTTCAGATGCTGCTGCTTTAGAAAAGTTTCAGATAAGCAGTAAGGTGAGACGTCCCACACTGTGGAACCACGATAAAAGAAATCACTAGAAAACTGAAAATGAGAAGTAAACCCAGAAATCTATAAACTGATTTTAGTCAAATAATTTACCAATATTCTCATGATTCAGAAATAGTTTCTCTTCATTTATTTGAATCTTAGAGTGTTTTCAAATATGTCAATAGTGCCTTTCTAAAGGTATAACAACATCTTTCTCAAACTTATTGCTAAGTATTGTATTTTGTTTGTTACAATTCTGAGTAGGGTCTTTCCCCATCATTTTTCATCTAGTATAAAAATACAATCTACCCAGAACTTTATTTTTGTTGTGTATAAAAAAAATGGTTTTAAAGCTGACTGTCACAGATTTTCCTAATCAATCATGCCATCTAAAAATGAAACATTTTGGTTTTCTTTTTTCTTCTTCATATTTTGTTCATTAACAGTATTAAGTAAAAAAATGGAGTTAGTGATGATGGCTGTATAAACTAAAAATAAAAATGGTAACTCTTTTGCTCCTAAATTTACATTTATGACCCTAGCAATATTAAATTATCCCCTACATGCCATCATCCTACTAGCTCCACCCTGGTCCATGACACTATTTGGCTTGCTGACTTCACAAAGCATCCCACTCATCACTCAGGACCCAGGAGAAAGCAATAAATCCCACTCATCACTCAGGACCCAGCAGAAAGCAGTAAATCTGACCAAGCAGATCTGGGAAAAGGTTCCAAACTCCTAAATGATCCACAGTGTGTCTGCTGACTACATAAAGTTATCCCAACACTGACAGTGTTGATGAGAATCAAAGAAGAGATGTTTATTCTATGAACATCCTACAATTACATGGGCACATCAGTGTCACATCCTTTCTGTACCTAACTTTACTCTTGGAGAGGAAACAAGGGAGTTGAGATGATGCTAAAAACACCAGGTTTCTTTCTAGGATGAACTAGTTTAGGGAAATCAAAATGCCATAGTTAATGAGGAAAATTTCTTCTTTACAAAAGATTTCCACTAATAAATGAGGAAGGGATGGCAAATTAAAATATTCATTATCTTGCAACCCTAACGATAGAACTGATTTGGAAACAATCAGCAATGATGCAACATGAGAGGAAATGGGAGAACTTGTACATAGATATATATCCATTCTTTTTTCCCATATATATATTATGAACTATTGAGTAGATTCTCCTGTGCTATACAATAGGTTCTTGTTAATCATCTATTTTATATAGTAGTGTGTCTGTTATTCCCACACTCCTAAGTCTTCCCTCCCCCAATGATTTCACCTATGGTAACCATAACATTGATTTGAAAACTGTGAGTTTTTTAAATAAGTTATTTTGTATCATTTTTATTAAATTCACTTTGCTGTACACCTAAAACTAATACAAGATTGTAAGTGAACTACACTCCAATAAAATTAATTTTTTTAAAAGGGGAGAACTCTCAATGATTGGGCTGTCACCACTGGCCAATTCCCACATCACTGAGTATGAGGAGCAGACACCGCATGCTGCATGATGTGATCCGGTGAGAATCAACAGCCCCACATAGAGAGTACTCCTGCCCACCCTCCCAAAGCACCAAAGTCAAAGCTGAACCAGGATCTAATTAAGTCTTTTGAGCTAAGTTCTAATTTGCAGGAAATTTAAAGCTTAAAGGAATAAATTAGCTGTGAAGCCAAGAGAAGAATCCAGCATAGGGGCCAGTCTATGGGGCAGCTTAGCCAGGTTCTTTATTAACTCATAATGAAAAGGAATGAAAGAAAGAAGATGGAGTTCTCTTTGTTGGCTCAATGGTAACAAACCTAATGATGATGCAGGTTTGATCCCTGGCCTAACTCTGTGGTTTAGGTCACAGACATGGCTTAGAACTAGCGTTGCTGTAGTTGTGGTGTAGGCCAGCAGCTGCAGCTCCTATTTGACAGGTGTGGCCCTAAAGATGAAAGAAGGGAAGGAGGAAAGGAGGAAGGAAGGAAGGGAAGGAAGGGAAGAGAAGGGGATTGAGGAAGGGAGGAAGGAAATAAAGAAAAGAAAAGAAAAGAGAAAGAAAGAGAAAGAAAGAAAGAAAGGAAGGAAGGAAGAAAGGAAGGAAGGAAGGAAGGAAGGAGGAAAGAAAGAAAAAGCAAGAGAGAGAAAGAATGAAAAAAGAGAAAAAATAGAGAAAGAAAAAGAAAAAACAAGAGAGGGAGGAAGAGGAAAAGAAGGAGGGTGATAGATGGGTAGTGGGAAAGAGAAGAATTTAATTATACAGCAGTCCTAATAATCAAACACTATGTGGATTTTGTTTAGATTATGAACAAACAACCCAAATATAAGTTGACATTTTTGAATTAAAAGCAGGGAGAGCTGAATTGGGGTGTACTATCAGGCAATAAATAATTTTGTTAATTTTGTTTGATGTGATAGTGGTATTATGGTTACATAAAAAAGCCTTTTTTAAAAAGATTAATATTGAAGAATGTAGGAGTAAAAAGACTTGCGATCTGGGATCTGCTTTAAAATAGTTGAGGAAAAAGGAGGAAGCACATGAGGCAACTGTGGTGAAATTTTGCTAATTGTTAAGTCTGGGCCATATATAGGGAGATTACACTAAACTCTCTTCCTTTACATGTTTGAATTTTTTTCATGATAATTAAAAACATTCAGGACCCCAGGCCAGATGTAATTTAAGTAAAAACAGAACTATTATCTACTACCTGGCCATACATCAAACTTTCTCACCCTGTACAAAGTAAGGGTGAAAACTATATGACAGACTGCCCTCTGGTTGGCACGGAGGAGCCCACATTGTAAAAGATTCATTTTAAAATTAAATTTGACTTGCCTATAGTTACTGTGTATAAATGTAGAGAATGATAAATTCTACTCCAATAATACTTTAGGAAACAAAAGAGCAGAAAAACAAATTAAGTTGTACCCTCAAAAACAAATACATTCCATTTTTAGGGTATACCAAACTGATGCAAAGTAAGTTATTTTATTTTGATATCTTACCCCTGTCATATTTCAATACACTCATGCTGCCTTCTGATTTTAATGGTACATATTAGTTGGATCTGCATTTTCAAAAACAATCGCCTGATCCAATGACCCCTTCTTTAATCAACTGATGTTCTCTTCTCTGAATGAGACTGACTGGTCTCAGCTAAGTGATAGGAAATCATGTGTTACAGCTTCAGTATGCTGAGTATAAAGTAACCCAATATTTTATACACATCAGCTTTTGGGTATTCAGGTGAAAGACAAAAGTTTTACACCCACACAGATAAACATTTAAGTGAATTTCTAAGGGTAAAGTATGTGGCAGAAACACACTTAAATCTGCCCTTCATCTGTTCTACTATATCCCCTCCACCACAGAACTGCAGTCATCATTTATTTGTTCTCACATAGAAAGCATTCTACATCATGACAGGCAACTATAAATGTTATTTTTACTATTTTTAACTTCACCTTTACTGTAGTAATGGTTGTTCAATGAAGTATGACTTTTTTCTATATGAGACCATAGTAAGCAAATCCTCCAAAAAAATGACTTGTTAATTGTATATTCTTACAAACTTCAATCTCCGTCCATATGACTGCATGTGATTATTTCCTCCAAATAACTCATAAATTTAAATACTATCCTTGTCCAAAAAATGTTTGCATTTGGTGCCCTTGTAACATTTTAACACTTAAAATGTAGGAGCTCACAATATAGGCATTCTTAACTCTATTAAAGCCTATAAAAGCCTTCTCTTTTAACTCTGAATTTTAATATGAAGAATGATTCTAATTATCACTACAGTAGCATCCAGTAATTCAACAGGCACACCAACCAACTTCCTCCACTCACATGACCCAGGGCACAGTTGCCTGCCACGCTGAGGCAGAGCTGGCAACAAGGTGGGCCTTCAATCAGCAGCTCCAAGGTACTGTGCTGCTCCTTAGCAGGAGTAGATGGTGTGGACAGGGTCCAGTGAGATCATTTGGTAAAGCAAATAAGTTATGTATGTATACATACATGCATAAATCATGCTTGTCTAAGCCTTTTCCCTTAAAATGCTATAGGCTATTTGAATTAGTAAATCAATCAGAGAACTCATGACACTATTTACAGAACTAGAAATGCCCTATAGTGTTGTGAAGGTCAGAGTTGATAAGAACTCATGTAATTATTTAAAACTGGTTTATCAAAAGTCCAAAGGCATAAGAAAATAACTTGGTACCTGTTGAAAACATTTACTAGAAAACATTTTTAATCAGGTAACAATGAAATCAGTTTGCACTTAGGCTAAAGGAATTTTAAATTTCTCTTCTGAAGTTACAGAACAGTGCATAATTTAAAAGCAGAAATATTTGAGAAGCCCTGAAATAGTATACGTAAAAATCAATAATGCAGTTTTACTTGAAGGCCTCATGTAAAATACTTTGTAGGACAGAATTCTTTATTCAGTATATTGAAACATTAAAAACTTAATGAATTCTTAACTTTTCATTTCAATTTAAAGCAATATATACATTTTTTTTCTGTGTGTATACATATATACGAACACACACATACATGGACACAAACACACCATGCATACACAAGATAGGGAAACTGAGATGTTGAGATAGCTCCATAATCTTAGTAGGGTTATAAATCTAAGATCCCTCCATTTATCAGTGGTAGAGCAGGAAGGAATCAGGTCTCAGATTTTATGCTTGGATGTTGAAGTGTTCTTGCTGTGGTTTTTGTCTTCCTAGACCTAAGCAGAGTGACAACAGAATTCTTTTAGGCTACCACGACATTATTATTAGTAAGTGCTAGATACCTTAGTAAGTTTTCAATAGACAACTTCTTGATTAATTGTGCTCAAACTAATTGTAGTCATGGGAAACCATACTTGCAGTATTGAAATAATATTCTCTTATTTATCACCTTACAATGGGAGAAATATTTTCATACTATAAACTAAAAGAAAGACAGTAGGTTATGACATTTCTATTTTAGATTAATTTCAAATATTTCATCTGAAAAACCTCATTAAAGTACTTTCACTTAAGATAATTAAATTGGATTAATCCATAAATATAAAAAGTTTCCTTTTACATAGGGGGACTTAAGCCATACACGCATAGCTTGAAGAAAATGTTTAATTAAATTTTTAACAAAAATTAAACTTTTAAAACATTTTTCCCAGGTATCAAACTAAAAGATACAGTAAAAGTCTACATAAAAAATGTATTTTTTTACAAATCTTAAATACTTTTGCAAATTATATATAGAAATAGCTAAGATACAGTATCTTAAGGCAGGAAACAACTTGTTTTATAATAAATAGCAAGTAAAACTTCACATAAGTTTATATTATAAACAAACTAATGTTTTATATCCACATAATCAAACTTTTCAAACTTACTCTAAGTTTTTTTAGGTTTATTTCCCATGGTGAAAGCAAGAGCAGATCTTTGCCACTTCTTTCTCAGATAAGAAGGGTCAGTCCCATGACACCTGGGACAGACAGAGCCTTGGGTTCAAGGCTGAGGTCACTTTGGTCTGGAGATGCAATCTGTGAGGGCCTTTGGATGACTGTTAGTTGCTGCTCTAGAGATCTCACTGGAATTTTGTTTAGCAGTACTAAAGGTAACAGCTCCGCATAGTGCAATATTTATTTGAAGCACACTTCCACAATTATTTCAGTTGGCCCAACTTTGTAAACATCTCTGACATGAGGAATTTATTATCGTTACTGTCATTGTAAAGTACAACATATGGAGATGTGAAGACCCTGCTTTAAGCACTTTCTTAGAGACTGTTCTGGGTATTTTATAAACAAATAATTTAATTTTAAGATATTTACTCTTATTACATCCATTTTATAGATGAGGAAAAACTGAAGCACAGAGGAATTAGACAACCTTCCTAAGACTGGAAAAATTGTTAGTATCAGTTAATACTCAAATGCAACCAGTCTGATTCTAGAGCCCAACCTCTGAACCATTACAACTTGGAAATTTTTTGTCTTTTTGTCTTTTCAGAGCTGCAGGTAGCCAGGCTAGGGGTCTAATTGGATCTATAGCTGACGGCTTATCCCACAGCTACAGCAACAACAGATCCAAGCCGCATCTTCAACCTACACCACAGCTCTCGGCAATGCCACATCCTTAACCCACTGAGCGAGGCCAGAGAACTGAAGTCATAGCACATCTGCTCCAAGGGCACCATTGGAAATCATCTCCTCCAACCTTTCCATCATACAAATGTCTTTTATAACATATTTAATTAACCAAATTTCCTAATAGCTATTACTCAAAGGGTGATACTCATTGGTCAGAAAGACACACACGTACATAAACAGAAGGATAGGCGGGCATAACTACACAACCACAAAAAGAAAAAAAGTCTAAAAATCAAAAGTATGCTTTAAATTATGGAATAAATAGTAACAATTTAGGTTTAACACAATCCTATAATAAATTACTGGATTTTTAGATTTTTCTAAAGGGAAATATTCAAGGCAGAAATAACAATGTTATGAAAATAAATTAGGGCCTTTTAAAGCAAATGAAATATCAGATTCAATAATTTTTTAAAAATGAACTAGGACTGATTTGCTTAGGTTATTGAGACATTCAGAAAATGTTCAAATGAAAATGTTAGCTATAATTTAGTGCTAAAATATTTTTTTTTCCTGTGCCACTATGTAATGTATAAAGCAAGCTCTAAAGAGATTCTTGAAACAAAAGAATTCAAAAAGGGGCTTGGGGGAGGGGAAGGGTAAAATGGTCAGCAGGCAACTGGGAACAAATGGCAATCCACTGGGCAGTGGCTTAAGGTTTAGACCAGCAAGTGCATTTTGTTCCTGTCATTCTTGGGAACGTGGACTCAACAAGCCAGCAAACAAAAATTGGTGTTGCTACAAACACAAAAACTTGGTTCTACTACTATAAAAAAGGACATAGGTTTTTTGCAGGGGAGAAATGCAGCATTTAGAACTCATACCTTAAATATGGCTGGAATATTAGGCAAATTTTTAAATTTTTGTATTTTTACTCTGAGTACTTTGAAGCTTTCCAACAAGACTGTTCACATCCAGGAGGGAGTGAACCCAAGCTATTTTTGTCTTTTCAGCCACCCAGATCTAGCCTCTAATCATGTTCTAAAGATGGGAGTCAAGGAGTTCCCTGGCCTACTGGTTAAGGACTTGGAATTGTCAATTATGTGGCATAGGTTCAATCCCTGGCCTAGGAACTTCTGCATGCCACTGGCATGGCCAAAAAAAAAAAAAAAAAAAAAAAGCTGGGAGTCAAAGAAAGAAACTGACATTCATCTTTCCCACCCTCTGTCATTCCTCATCTGCACATCTATGTAAAATGGTACCTCCTTTACTGAGGGATGGGTCATCATCTTCCTTTCCACCACAACTTCTACTGTGCCCCAGACTATTTTAGAATCTACCCAGATGCATACAGAGCTTCCACAATGAACATCCTCTACTCTACTGAATTCCACAGACCTGGCCTTCTGCCACCACCCAGAGCAACTCCACCTCAAATGCCAACACTGAACTCTGACTGCCCCTCCCCTTTTTGTCTCTCATGTTTTCTTTTCCACCATGGACAGTCCTAGAATACCTTGATTCTCTACCAGCTCCCACCTGGCTCACCTCCTTCCCTACTGGTTCTATCACTAAATAGCCTGAATTACTTAATCTCTCCCTGCCCAGTTTCCACAGCCATAAAACAGGAATAATACTATGTACCTTGCACATTTATTCAACAAGGTCAGGCCCTGAAAGTGGCAGACAACAAAACATACTCCCTTCCCCCACCAAACTCACATTACAGACCCTCCTAGAATGATGGTCATTGTGAGGATTTAATGAGGTAATATTCATAAAGAATAATGCACAGCATATAATATGCAATATTTGCAACAGCTACATCATCAACACATTACTGTTCCTAAACTCTTAACTTTTCACTGTACCAGACTGGTAAAACCACAGTCCTAGATTAATGCTGCATTCTAGTCTCTATCACTCCTTTGGGCTTCAGAGGGCATCAAAACTATGTCCATTTGATCTATTAAGAATGTGGCTCATAGCTCCTGTCTCCACTAGGTCCTTGGGCCAGCTCACTGATTATTCCATTTTTTCCTTTTTTTTTTTTAAGCGTATAGTTGATTTACAGTGTTGTGTCAGTTTCTGCTATATAGCATAGTGACCTAGTTTTATGTATATGCACACATGCACATTATTTTTCTCATACTCTCTTCCACTATGTTCTATCCCAAAATCTTGACATAGTTCCCTGTGCTGTACACTAGGACCCCACTGCTTATTCATTCCAAATGTAGTAGTTTGCATCTACCACTCCCCATCTCCTCCCCTCTCCCACTTGGCAACCACAAGTCTGCCCTCCATGTCTCTGATCTGTTTTCTGTTTTGTGGATAGTATCATTTGTGCCATATTTTAGATTCAACATATAAAAGATATCATATGGTATTTGTCTTTCTCTTCCTGACTTACTTCACTCAATATGAAAATTTCTAGTTGCATCCATGTTATTGCAAATGGCATTATTTTGTCCCTTTTTATGACTGAGTAGTATTCTATTGTTTATATTTACCACATCCTCTTAATCAATTCATCTATCAATAAACATTTAGGTTGTTTCCATGTTTTGGCTATTTCAAAGAGTGCTGCAATGAACGAAGGGATGCATGTATCTTTTTGAATGAAAGTTTTGTCTGGATATATGCCCAGGAGTGGGACTCCTGGATCATATGGTAGTTCTATATTTAGTTTTCTGAGAAACCCCCATACTGTCAGGAAGTAGGCAAGGATATCCACTTTCACCACTGTTCTTCAACATATTTCTGGAAGTCCTAGCAACAGGACAGAGAAGAAAAAGAAATGAAAGGAATACAAATTGGAAAAGAAGAAGTAAAACTATCATTGTTTGCAGATGATATGATTCTATATCTAGAAAATCCTAAAGACACTATGAGATAACTGTTACAGCTCATCAATGAATTTGGTAGAGTTTCAGGATACAAAATTAATACACAGAAACTGACTGCATTTCTACATACTAACAATGAAAGATGAGAAAGAGAATTTAGGGAAACCATCCCATCTACCATTGCATCAAAAAGAATAAAATACCGAGGAATAAACCTACCTAAAGAGACAAAATACCTGTACTGTGAAAATTTTAAGATGCTGCTGAAAGAAATCAAAGATGACACAAACAGACTGAAAGATACACCATGGTCTTGGATTGGAAGAATCAATGTTGTTAAAATGACTATACTACTCAAGGCAATCTACAGATTCAATGCCATCCCTATCAAATTACCAAGGACATTCTCCACAGAACTAGAACAAAATACTAAAATTTGAATGGAAACACAAAAGACCCAGAATAGCAAAAGCAATATTAAAAAAGAAAATCAGAATGGGAGGAATAAGGTTCCCTGTATTCCACTTGTTCTTGACTGGTTCCCCCTCTCTTCTGTGGGGCTTCTCTTTCTCAGCTTGACTCAGATACATGGCTTCTCACCAAGATCCTGTCCTGCCCCTTTCTATGTTCTTAACACACACAGCTTCCTGTAAGGGCTCATGACCTCAATCACCCTGACACACTGTCCTGTCCAGGCCTAGGACATCCCACAGCATCTGATTCAAAAAGTCACTGCCTCTATAGACCTCAAACTCAAAATGACCCAAATGACTGTCTCAGTTTATTAATGGATCCTTACACAACCATGTGCTCCTTGGTCAGTGTCACCACCATCTGCACAGCCACCCCATGCAGTCAGGGTTAATCTTATCTACTCCTGCCCCACTGGCCATTTCCAAGCATCAGTCCTACTGAATTTCCTATTAATCAACAACAATGTATAGCCTGGTATCTATTCCTTCTTCTCCATTTCTATTAGCACAGCCCTAGTTTAAGTCCTCATCAGCTCTGATTAAGCCAACTTTCTAAATGGCCTCCCTGTCGCCAGTCTATTACCACCCACAACAGCCACCAGAGTAATCCAGTAAACTGACTGCAATCAAATAAGCCCCTGCTTAAAACTCTTTAATGGCGTCCCAGACACAGGATGAGAGATAAGGTTCAAGCTTGTAAAAGTGGCATAAAAAGCTTTCTACAGTCTGGCTCCAAACCATCCCACTCTGTCAGTCCCTTGTTTATATTCCCACCAACACATGTGCTGTTTCTCACCAAAGGGCTCTTCTTCTCCCCTAAGTTCATCTTCTGCTCCCCTCCCCACCCCTGCCTCACTTCAATGCTCAGATGCACAGACACGCAAACACAAACACTCTCTCTAATCCTTCAATATTCACTTCAGACATTATCTCTTTCAGTAATTCTTTCTTTGGCCATTATTTCCATTTCCCTATATGAAAGTTAATGTGCTGTATTACAAATATCTGTTTCTGGGACTCTATCCATTATCTGACTGTGAGTTCTCCCAAGTAAAGGACCACAGCTTTATTTATCCCTGTATCTCTATCAATCAGCATTGAGTCTATGACACAGATGGCAATCATTAAATGTTTGTTATATTGTACTGTCTAATCTCATACCAAGAACAACAAGTAAGCCATAAAGTACAAGACTGTAAAATCCTATAAAACTGAAAATGAAAAATTAGGTGATTTATTTTTCCTTTCTGAATGTTAAGTACTTTTACTGACATGTTATGAATGGAGCTTAAAGATTAGCAGCAGCTCCATTCAACAAAAATGAGACTGTTAAATTGTTATAGTTTCTCCCTCAAATGGTTTCAAGTCTGTACCAAAAGAATAAGTTAATAATTCATAAAATATATCCCTAAATGTTTTGACATCTGAGAGAGATATCTTGTGCCAAAAGCAGGATGAGCTTGTTAGGGGAAGGGAGTTACAACATGAAGTTATAAAACCCTTGAATTTGCATGGAAATTTTTATAAGCTAATATCAGATTCTCCAAAGGTTGTGGCCCTCAGTGGGTAAAGAACTGTCACTCAGGAGTTCCCATCATGGCACAGCAGAAACAAATCTGACTAGCATCCATGAGAAGGCAGGTTCGATTCCTGGCCTCCCTCAGTGGGTTAAGGTCCCCTGTCACCATGAGCTGTGGTGGAAGTCAGCAATGTCAGATCTGACATTGCTGTGGCATAGGCCAGAGGCTGCAGCTCTGATTTGACCCCTAGCCTGAGAACCTTCTTATGACACAACTTCAGCCTGAAAAAGACAAATAAAAAACAAAACAAAAAACACTTGTCACCCAAAAGAATTTGTCTGATTCTTCTCTTTACCTAGTGACTTATTTCCGAATATTACTACTAGCTTTTTCACAAATCACTTCCCATTGCCCGATATTCTCTATTCACAGTCTAACTCTATTTTATTACAAGAATTTTCCCAAAGTATGTCAAAATCCTTGAATCATATACTGCTTTCCAAATCTATACATGCCACCATTAAAATTTCTTATTTTAAATTATGACTCCATCAACTCATCTTTGGAAGAAGAAAACAAGCCCACTCTCACCATTTGTGCACACAGTTACATCTGCAATTAGACTTACAGATACTCTGGCCCACCTACTTTTCTCAGCTCATGAATACATGGACACAAGTTTCAGTCAAGAGTAAATTTAAGCAATGTCTAGAAATATATATCCATTCATATTACTTTTTTACATTCTAGATAAAAGAACCAACCTGTGTCTCCATGTCCTCAGCTATAAAATAAAGATAACAATATCCTCCTCATAGGCTTGGAATGCAGATTAAATGAGTTAGTATTTTATAGTACTTAGAATAGTTCCTGGCACATAAAACTACTAAGTGGTAATATTTTGAAACAAAATATTATATTCACAAATGCAACTGTAAGAATAAAAGACATCATATGTTTTTATGTTAGAAAAATATAAAGTAAGGCAAAGCTTTTCTAAAACCTTTTAAAATGTGGTCAATAAGGAGAAAATGCATAAAAGTAGAAAAACATATAAATGCAATACTTAGAAAAAAAATGTAAAAGAATTAAAGTTATCTGTACCCCTGAAATAAATGAACACATCTCGGAGTTACATCACAACAAGCAGTAGAAAGTACTACACTCTATTAGATACAAAGATCATATAAAAAATTCAATATATCCAAAGAAAAGTGACATTTGAGAAGTCACAAAGATTAAATGTACATATATAGGAAATACACAGCAAATACTGCACTCTCCCTCCAAAATAATTTACTTTTCATTTTCCAGTTACTATTTTCAATTAAATATTGATGACCAGTAACTGTGACTAACTGTATCAATAATTATTAATATTAAATACTAAAAATAATTCTATAAAGTAAGTTTAAAGTATAAAGAATACAATAAGTATTTAAGTACTCATCATCCATTTTTTAAAAAGAAATATTATGCTGACCTCTTACATTTAATCTACTCTGTGTCCCTCTCCAAACTAATGTTATTCACTCATCCCTAAATTTTATATTCACCATTTCCTTTTGAGTTGTTACTGTACTTCTATCCTTAAATGGTATACTACTTCACTTTGCACATTCTTAAATTTTATATAAATGGAACCATGCTGCTTATCTTTATATTATTTATTTTGTCCCAGCGGTATATTCTTCAGATAATCCAAGTTGTTAAGCAGAGCAGTAATTCACTCATTTTCAGTATGGTATAGTATTCCACTGTCCAAATATAACACTATGCATCCTACTGTTGATCTGACTTTGGATTGTCTTGTTGCTATGAACAGAGCTGTGTGAACAACTATACACATCATCACTGTGTAAAGGTTTCCCTAAGACATATTTCAGGATGGAGATACTGGATATACACATCTTCATCTTTAGTTAAGGATGCCTACTTTTTCTAGTGGATGCACCCATTAACATCACCACCAGCACTGCCTAAGTGTTCCAGTTGCTCTATATTTACATGAACAGAATACCATCCAGAGTTCCCTTTGTGGCTCAGCGGTTAACAAACACAACTAGGATCCATGAGGACGTGGGTTTGATCTCTGGCCTTGCTTAGTAGTTTGAGGATCTGGCCTTGCTGTGAGCTGTGGTGTTGGTCATAGATGCAGGCTCGGATCCTGCATTGCTGTGGCTGTGGTGTAGGTTGTCATCTGCAGCTCCAATTTGACCTATAGCCTGGGAAACTCCATATGGTACAGGTGAGGCCGTAAAAAGCAAAAAAGTAAAAAATAAAAAAATTAAAAAGAAATATAATTTTCCTTTTAATTTTTGAGACTTTAGGAGCAATGAAATGCCTTCTCATTGTTGCTTTAATACGGTTTTAATCTGCACTTCCTTGATTACTCATGAGGTTGAATATCTTAGGTTTACTGGCCAAAAAACTTTACTCTTTTATGAAGTGCATCTTCAAGTCCTTTGCCTAGTTTTTAGTAAGTTGTCTGCCTTTATTTCACTGTATGGCAGATCTTTAAATGTGCTGAAAACTAAACCCTACTTTATGATATCTATTGGTGAAAATAAATTATTAAACTTGATGTAGTCATTTTTGCCCATCTTTTGTTCTATGTTTTATGCATTTTTATCTTATTTATTCAAAGTCATGAAAATACCCTGTTATCTTTAGAAAGTGGTGTAGGTTTTATCTTAACTAGAGATTTAGATCTATAATCCAACTGATTTCTCTAAATAATATGAGGTAACAATCCAACCCAATTTGTTTCAGTTTAACTAACCGACTACCCCAATTACTGAAAAAGCCATTCTAGCTCCACTGACTAGCGATACCAGTGCTATTCCTGATCAAGTTTCCTTAATGAGTATCTTACTACTATCCCTTGGATATTTTGGAGAATTTGCCAGTGACCTGTGTGAAGCCAGTACTTTTCTTTGCAAGAGTATTTTTCCTTTATGTTTTAAGACTATTCAATTTTCTATTCCTTCTTGAGCCAATCAATATGAAATATATTTTTCTAGGAATCTGTCCATTCAATCTAAGCCTTCAACTACATTGGCATAAAGATGGCCATTCCTGAAACATCTGCTCTAACACCCATTTCTTTCTTTTTTTTAAATTATTTATTTATATATTTTTTTCTACTGTACAGCATGGTGACCCAGTTACACTTACGTGTATACACTCTTTTTTCTCACATTATCATGCTCCATCATAAGTGACTAGGCAGAGTTCCCAGTACTACACAGCAGGATCCCATTGCTAATCCATCCTAAAGGCAACATTCTGCATCTATTTACCCCAAGCTCCTAGTCTCTCCCACTTCCTCCTCATCCCCCTTGGCAACCACAAGTCCATTCTCCAAGTCCATGATTTTCTTTTCTGTGGAAAGTTTCCTTTGTGCCATATATTAGATTCCAGATATAAGTGATATCAGATGGTATTTGTCTTTCTCTTTCTGACTTACTTCGCTTAATATGAGAGTCTCTAGTTCCATCCACGTTGCTACAAATGGCATTATTTTGTTAAAAGTAAAATTTTAAAATTAAAAAAAAAATTAAAAAAAAGGCTATAGCAGGTCCTTAAAGGAATTGGATATTTGATATTTGGATATTTGATTTCTACTTTGGGAATTTAGTAGAGCAGTGAATATTGCCACCATTACATTAAAATTAGCAGAACTTAAGTGTTTTGTCTCCCTGATATATGCCTTAAAACATGAATTACTTATTGTTTGTTTTCTTGTTTTTAGGGCCACACTCTTGGCATATGGGGTTCCCAGTCTAGGGGTCCAGTCAGAGCCATAGCTGAGGACCTATACTACAGCCACAGCAACACAGGATCCAAGCCATATCTGTGACCTACACCACAGCTCATGGCAATGCTGGATCCTTAACCCACTGAGTGAAGTCAGGGATCAAACCCGTAACCTCATGTTTGTTAGTCAGATTTGTTTCTGCTGCACCACAATGGGAACTCCCTCTTTAGTCTTTTATAGGTGGTCTTATGACCATCTCTAAAGATAGAGCACAGGACATGGAGCCCCATCCCCAGCCTTGTAAGGGGAGGGTATTTGAAATAAAATGAAGGAGGGCTTGGAATGAAAGGGAATTTTCTGGCTATAGCTTAGGGAAAGGGTGGGAGTAGGGTTGGAAGAGTGAGGTTAAACGCTATGCCTGAATGTTTATGCACATCCTGTCTTTATCACGTCTAGCTGGTATCCAGAATGAGAAATATTTTTAAAATTACATTTTGGAGGAAGTAGTGAAAAATGCAATGTAAAGTTCATCAGATTTGTGAAAGACTGATAACTCTGAATTGGAGTAATGAGAAACTCATCAAAGAAAAGGTCATCAGTTTGAATATCTAAAATTTAAGACTTATTCACAGTTAAAAATATTATAATAGACTGGGGGAAAGGCTCATAGCAAGTGTGCCTGAGGGTTCATGTCTGGAATACCTGAAGTGCTCTCTCAAACTTAATAAGCAAAAAAAGGTCAAGATTTAGTATGAACGTGGACAGATAATTTTAGCAGATAATAAATAACACAGTTATCAATAGAAATGGGTAATCCAAGAAATGCATTTTATTTTACTTTTTCCGGCTGCACCTGTAGCATTTGGAACTTCCTGGGCCAGGGACTAAATCTGAGCCACAGCTGCAACCTACACTGCAGCTGCGGCAACACCAGATCCTTTAACCCACTGTGCCAGACCAGAGATCAAACCCTTGCCTCCGCAGTGACCGGAGACACTGCAGTTGGATTCTCTCTCTCTCTCTCTCTCTCTCTTTTTTTTTTTTAGGATTGCACCCACAGCATGTGGAAGTTCCTGGACTAGGGGTCCAATCGTAACTGTAGCTGCCAGCCTGTACCAAAGCCACAGCAATTCAGGATCTGAGCCATGACTGTGACTATTCACCACAGCTCATGGCAATGCCAGATCCTTAACCCACTGAACAAGGCCAGGGATTGAACCCACATCCTCATGCATACTATTTGGGTTTGTTAAGCACTGAGCCATGATGGGAACTCCTGCAGTTGGGTTCTTAACCCACTGCACCACAGTAGGAACTCCAAGAAATGCATTTTAAATCAGCCTTGAGTTACCTCTTCTAGTCTCTCAGAGGTACTGGAAATTAAAATAACCCCGAGTTCTGGCTAGGTTTTAAGGAATGGGGGCCATTGCCTCTTTTTTGTTTCTTGTGCCATAACTACCTCTAGCCTCGGCCTTTCCCTCCGTGTGATGTGTGATTCCAAACTCATGACGTGTGTATCCAAACCCTGCCACCTTGTCTATATCATGACTTCTACTTCTTCCTCCAGAGCTCTGTCTTCCCTGGAGACAGTGTGTCCCACCCCACCCGATTTGACACTGCCGAGCCCTGCTCTGACCTGCACTCAGCTCTGTTCTGCAACCCTGAGTGTCTTTTTCAACCTTGCTCCTTGTTCAGGGATGGGTGGAGGCAGGGGTGGGGGGAGAGGTGTTGGGGGAGGGGGAGGTTCTTGCAGTGCAGGGTGACGACTTGTGCCTCAGAGGCTGCACACAGTTGTTCAATCATTGTTGAACTAAATTATTAAAACTTAGTGAATCTTTTCATGGACTGCAATATGTCAGGATGATAGAATGACATCTCATCCTAAGTGTAGTTATGAGTATAATTTATGGCAAAATTTTGTAACCAAATACAAAGTGGTATATTTACTTAATTTTTTAAAATGGTATATTTAGTGTTATTTCAACTGTGTTTGAAAAGCAATATGCAAAAAATGAAAATTTAATGATTTGAAATTGTAGGTAAATTTTTTTTTCTTTGTTATATAAAGAGAACTCTTTCATCCTTATGACAAAATATATAATTTTCAAATTCAACTGGCTGACTCGACTGCCATCCTTCCTATCAAAGGCTAAACTCCAATTATCTGGTATAACTGTCAGGATACAGCTGGGTGTCCCCAGAATGTGGCCTCCCTAGAGAGCTGCCTTCATGTGAATGTAAAGTAGGTCTTCAAACATATTTGATTTTAAACAATGCCTGGATATGTATAACTTGAGAGATATTCATTTTCATTTTTAGAAAAAACATTTCTGAATGATTCAATCTTATAGGAACATATATGGTACTTTGTACTTTGTAGTTTATAAATGCATTCACATTATCAGCAACAAGGTCTATAACTTTTGATGATGTTGGGTATAAATGGCACTGACTTGTGTTTTTTTTTTAGGGCTGCACCCACAGCCTGTGGAAATTTCCAGGCTAAGGATTGAGTTGGAGCTGCAGCTGCCCACCTACACCACAGCCACAGCCATAGCCACGTGGGATCTGAGTTGTGTCTTCCACCTACACCACAACACATGGCAATGCCAGATCCTTAACCCACTGAGTGAGGCCAGGGATTGAACCCACATCCTCACAGATACTAGTGGGATTCATTTCCACTGTGCCACATTGGGAACTCCCAGGCATTGTCTAACTGTTTTTGAGAATCTACCATCTGCCAGTGTTTGAGATACAGACTGCCTTTAGGGAAGTGCTTGTCTGGCAGGATAGTTAGCCAGCCACCATCACCAGATGAGCAGAATGCTGTGGGGGCTGGGGCATGAGGAGGGAGAAGCAGTTATTTAGCAGGGAGACTGGGAAGATAAGATGACTCTTCTCCAGTAAGCTGACTCTTGAGCAGGACCTCAGACAATGAGCAAGACTTTTTCCAAAAGGAGAAAAAAATTAAGAGAAAAGTGTGAACAGAAAGGTGGAAGTAGGAAGTACATGTTGGGTTCAGAAGCCACTGAAAGACCTTAGAAAGGGATGGGATGTCATCAGATATGTATTTTGGGGAGAAGACCTCTCATTTGGAGGCTGTAATGAGATGGGAGAAAATTGGTTCTCAATCTTTCTTGCTTTTTATTTTTGCATCCTTTCCCATTTTACACCTTTGTGGTCATCTCCTTAGATTAGAGACTGCAACACAGATAAGCTTCATATCACACATAGCTCTGTCCAGTCAGCCACATGGTCACTCAAAATTCACAGCTGTACAACCGAGTGTCTCTTTTGAAATTCTGAGTGAGAACTGATGTTTAATGGAATGAGATAGCTTAGAGGCCATTACAGTGTTCCAGACAAGAGGTAATGGCTTAACCCAGGGCAGTGCTAACAGAAATGGATGAGAAGGAGTATATTTGAGATATCTTCCTGTGTAGACTTGGTGACAGAGTTGGTGTGTTGAGGCAGGGAGGAATCACAGATAATTGCTTCTCAAATTTTATTATGCATATGCACTGCCTGGGGGTTTTGTTAAAAGGTAGATGCTGATTCAGCAAGTCAGGGTGGGGCCAAAGATTTTGGGTTTCCAACAAAATTCCAGGAGATGAGGAACAATGTTGGTCCACAGCCTAGTCTTGAACTAGCAAGAGTGAGAACTTGACTATCAGGCTCTGGTAGGAAACACAGGGGAAAATAAAGTTTGGGGAGAACCTGGAAGTAGTGTGAAATTCTTGTGGGACATTCAGATAGAAAATTATAGATGGCTGGAAATTTGAATTTTCAGTTCCAGAAAATCAGGCCTAGAGATGCAAATTTGGGAATAAGCACTTCATCAGTTACTGCACATCATGTAAAAGCCATGAGAATGAAAGACATTCTCTGCAAGAAAGAGATGAAGGTATTATTAAAAAATATACTCATTCCTGTTTGCTGGAATTTTAATGTTCTATTTAAGTTACTTTATAATCCAGCAATGGGGAATTAACTGGATAGGTGAGCTAAACAAGCTGTGGGTATCAATTCAGAAATGGAGACGTCTTCTTTGGAAAACCCCTTTATTCCATGGTAATGATCATAGATTGGGTTCAAAAGGCATCTGAACACCTTCTCTTAGGAAATCTCATTAATATGTACAAATATGTATTCAACATCTTCATAAAGCCAGCCACTCTTCTGATCTCTGAGCTTAAAATCATAACAGATAAAATATATCCCCAACATGACTGAGATGTGGGGGAGACTGGCCAAGTGAATACAATGCCATGTGATACTGTGGTGGGGAAGGGTCTCCAGGTTGCATGACTCACTGTGGGGTGAGGGGACAGCCTTCCTGTGGAACAGAAGTAGATTTAAACCAAAATGGAAGGCTGAGTGGAGGTGACCATGAAGAGGACAGGATGGGCATGACAGCAGCAACTTGAGTGGGGCCTGGGGGTTATGTGCTGCAGGTTGAAGAAGCAGTGTGGTTGGCCCTCAGAATGAGGGGTGTGGAGAGTGATGAGGGATGTGGCTGGAGAGGGGAACACAGTCCATGATGTGGCCCATTCCCTTGGGACTTGGTAGAGGGTGGAGGGAGAAAAATTATGTATTTTCCAATGGAAGAAGTATTATTCTGCCTGGGTGTAGTTCAAACAGTAGTCCTATGCATAGCATTTTCCCAGTACTGGAATGACTGATAGTAAAATTTTTCTGTAGGAAAAATCTTATGGACTTCAAAAACTTACAATTTAACTTAAAAAAATGTGTCACTGTTTGGGGACTGCCTACACAGGCACTCAACTCTTGTGCTTTTTGTTATTTGTGTCCAAATCATTCTTTCTCTGGTGTTTATCTCTGTGGCTATCATATTGGATTGCTACCCTCTGATAGGAATCAAAGGTACTGTCTCACAGATTAAAGAACAGATTTAGAAAATATGTGGATATAAAAATAGAAAAATATTAAGAATTTGTTTGGTTTTCAGGTTAGTTTTTTTTTTTCCGCTTTTTTAGGGCAACACATGCAGCAAACGTAAGTTCCCAGGCTAGGGGTTGAATCGGAGCTGCAGCTGCTGGCCTACACCACAGCCACAGCAACACCAGGTCTGAGCCATGTCTAAAACCTATACCATACCTCAATGGCAATGCCAGATCCTTAACCCACTGAGCAAGGTCAGGGATCTAGCCCACATCCTTTTGGATACTAGTCCTGACTGCTGAGCCACAACAGGAACTCCCATGGTGTTTGTTTTTCAAGCTAAGGATTCCTCTGTAGACTGTATTGTGGTGTAGTGTTATATATTATGGAGGTATGAAAAATGAAACTGACGTGAAAATTGTCATAAACAGAAAGAGAGGGAGGTTGGTGTGGTTTCACTGTTAAAGCCAAATGGAATGCTGAAGGAAATAATACATGAATAAAATACTTATCTTTTAAAAATACTTCATAACTGTGAGCTTGATTAATACTTCATCATATTATCAGAGCTACACTTGCCATCCTGCGCCACAGACACACCAGATCTGAGCCATCTGCAACCTTCACCATAGCTCACTCAGTGAGCCACTGAGTGGGGCCAGGGATCAAACCCACATTCTCATGAATACTAAGTAGTTGGGTTTGTTTCCACTAAGCCACAATGGGAACTCCATGTATCTCCTATTTCTAAACCAGTCATTGGCAGGGGATAGATGTCCTGTGATTGGCTTTGGCTTCTACAGAGCCACTCCCCCCAGCCTTCCTCCCAGAGAAGAACAAAAGGTGGCTTCTGTTATTCCAGAGGGAGTGTGAGCAGGGAGAGCAGCCACTGGTTCCTGCCATCCTTTCTGGGGCCAGCACTTCTGCCTGGGCTCTGAACCCTTTTCTGCCACTTGGAGAATGTTATTCTGTAAATCATTTTTTTCCTCATCTTTACTTTTAGTCTGCCTTCTCTTTCTGTTCAAGCTTATGAGTCTATGTTTGCCATCTCCACTTCTGGATTCTGCTGCTCTTGATAATAAACCTTCTCTTCTGTTATCATCAGTGCCCACCTAACTGCCTGACCCTTTGCCAGTGTTATCAGTAGTATTTGGCAAAACCAGTGGTTCTCCAGATTTGGCGTACACGTGAATCATTGGTAGGATGATGAAAACACACACCTCTGAGTCACATCCCCAGAGTTTTCTAAATCTGTGTCTGAGCTAGGGCTTGTAGAGCTGAGTTTCACCTCACCTCTCTGGGGACATTTGATATTGATTTTATTAACTAATACATTCTGTGTTTCAAAACTCAAGATTACCATCAAACCTGCACTTCTAGTTCTTCTTACATTCTTTTATTTTATTTAGTTAACTATTACTTTATCTAATTTTTATTTTATTTAATTTTCATGGCTACATTAGTGACATATGGAAGTTCCCAGGCTAGGGGTCAAATGGGAGTTGCAGCTGCCATCCCATGCTGCAGCCATGGCAACACCAGATCTGAGCTGCACCTGCAAACTAGAACACAGCTTGCCACAATGCTGGATCCTTAACCCACTGAGCAAGGTAGGGCTTGAACCCACATCTACATGGACACTGCTTCAGGTTCTTAACCCTATGAGCCACAATGAGAATTCCATATTTTTTAAAAAATTGAAGAATGGCAGTGTCCTTTTTCTCAAGTAAGAAACCTGGAACTCACCATGATTCTTTGTTCTTCTTTACCCCATATATGGTCAGCTGGTGTGCCAACATCTACAGAGCCCTCCCTCATGGGCATCATGGTCTCTGCTTTAGGTTGAGCCCTTTCTTTTCCCCATATTACTATAATAACCTCTAAAAGTCCCTTTCCTATTGCCAGTCTCAGACATTCTCTTACTTATACTTCACACTGAGTGATTTATTTTTGGGGGTGAACCCGCAACATATGGAAGTTCCCAGGCTAGGGGTTGAATCAGAGTTGTAGCTACCAGCCTACACCACAGCCACAGCAATGCCAGATCTGAGCTGTGTCTGTGACCTACACCATAGCTTACTGCAATGCCAGATCCTTAACCCACGGATCAAGAGGGGTTCATTACTTCTGAGCCAGGATGGGAACTCTGATTTTTTTTAATGCACATCTAATCACATAATTTCTTTTTTCTTTATTTTTGTCTTTTTAGGGCCACACTCACAGCATATGGAGGTTCCCAGGCTAGGGGTCCAATCAGAACTGTAGCTGGTGGCCTATGCCAGAGCCACAGCAACTTGGGATCTGAGCCCGGCCTGCGACATACACCACAGCTCATGGTAATATCAGATCCTTAACCCACTGAGTGAGGCCAGGGATCAGACCCATGTCCCCATGGATGCTAGTCAGGTTTTTTAACCCCTGAGCCATGATGGGAACTCCTAATTGCATTATTTCTGAGCTCACAATTCTCTGGCCTACCCCTTCCAGTTAGAATCCAGACTCCCTCCCATCCAAGCAAAGTGCTTCAGATATGGGGGCACTGCCTGCCTGTCTAGTGTTTGTGTCACTCCCTTCTCTACTCTCCTGGGCTTCAGTACTGAACTTGCTTTGGTTCTGAGTTCTCTGGGGCTTTTGAGCCTTTGTGTATTTGCTTTTCCCCTGATACATTTCTCTTTCCCTCTTCACTGCTTACCTTTCAAGACTTAGCTCTGAGATACCTCTACTGTCACCCCACTTCCCTGGTCCCTTTCCTATCCCCAGGAATTAGACATTCCTTTTCTGTGCATCCATGAGGGTATGTAAATTTTACTCATGTAGCACCTAAACACACTCTTCAATTCTGGAGCTTTATTTGGTGCTTACTTTCCTCTAGACTATAATTTGTCCAAGGAAAAGTTTATACCTTTCATCTGTTTCCTAATATAGTGCCTAGCTTAATAATTACTCAGTGTTTGTCCAGTGATTGAATGTTAAGGACCATTTGCAGCGATAGAAACCAGTCATAGAATTCCATCTAGAGAACTTAGGACTGGGGAGCAATTTGGAAAGTGACAAAAACAATGTAGACTTTATATCTCATTGATATGTTCAAGATTCTGGTGGAGTTGGTGGTTCTTGGAGTCTGTGACAGGGTGGGGACGGGGGTTGGTAATGCGGAAATCACTTGCATGATGTTCAAACTAGGTTGCCATTTTCATTTCCTTGAGAGTTTGGATAAATAGGGCTGCTGTTAAGGGCTCCTTGACATATTAAGAACTCTGGCCAATAAGACAAGAACTCTAGCCAGTGAGATTTCAGATATTTCTGATATGTCTGTATCTGTGTTCTGTCTATATATAGATATAGACATGCTTATTTCTTTGTTCTTTGAGAAGTTTTGCAAACTTAAAAAATAGCACATGGTGGTTGTTGCAAAGCTATTACAAATGGTTGTTACAAAGTTCTGTGATACATAAATTTTATTTTTAATGTTTTAGAGGTTTGCTTGTTCATCCATTGTTCTTGAAAATTCACATCTGCCAAAAATGTCATAGAAGTTGTGTGCTCTAAGCCTATATCATCCATGTGATGACCACCAGCTGCACATGGCTATTTAAATTTTAAATTAAATTAGTTGTAGCTAAAATTGATTAAAAAGTCAGAACACTGTAAACCAGCTATAATGAAAAACAAATCATTATATTTTAAAAAAAAAGTTCAGTTCCTTAGTATGGCCACATTTCAAGTGCTCAATAACTGTATTGTACAGGACATATATAGGATAGTTTCATTATTATATTGACAATAATTTAGTCAGATGATTAGTGTATAATCTCAATTCCTTTTTTTTGGAAAAAAATCCTAAAATGTCCCTAAAAAGTGTGTTTATTATAAAATAAAACACAGATATGAAAACCAGCAAATCAAATATATGAGTTAATGATTATTATAATGCTGATAGCACCTAGATCAGGAATTAGAACTTTGTCAGTTACCCTTGAAACTCTTCCATGTGCCTATGTCAATCACATATGGACGTGTTATCCCAACTTTTCATAGTAATTACTTTCATTCTTCTTTTCATACTTTATGGATCCATTTTGCTTCCTTAGATACCATAGTTTTGTTTTAACCAAAATAAAAACATTTCTATTCAGATGCATTTTCCATGTTATAAAATTAACCCATTTAAAATATACAATTCAATGTTTTTTAGTGTATTCTCAGAATTTTACAACCATCACCACAATCTAGATTTTAGGACATTTTTGTCACACTGCAAGGAAACCTGTACCCCTTAGCAATCATTCGTTATCCCTGTCCTCCCAGTTACTTCAGCTCGGGTAACTATTAATCTACTTTCTGTCTCTATAGATTGCTTACTCTGATTTTTCATGTAAATCAAATCATTCAACATGTGTTTTTTTGTGAATGACTTTTTTTCCATAGTGCAATGCTTTTGAGGTTCATCCATGACATTGCATATATTAGTATTTTATTCCTTTTTATTGTTGTTGTACAAATATGCTACATTTTGTTTATCCATTCATCAATTGATGAACACCTAAATATTTTGCACTGACTGGCTATTATGAAAAATGTTGCTCTGAGAATTTATGTACATTTCATTTCCCTTGATTGTATACTTAGTAGTGGGAATTGCTAGGTTGAATGGTACTCTGTGATTTAACCTTTTGAGGAACTGCCAAACTATCTTCTCAGGGAATACATGATTTTTCGTTCCCAACAGCAATGTAGAGGGTTCCAGTTTCTCCACATCTTCATCAATATTTGTTATTATCTCTTTTTGATTATCTCCATCTTAATGGATATAAAGTGCTGCCTCATTGAGTAGCTAATTGACCATAAATGTATTATGGTTTCCTTTGCATTTCCCCAGTTGCCAATGATGTTGAGCATCTTCTCATGTGTTTATCAGATATCTGTAAATTTCTTTGGATAAATGTTTATTCATATCCTTTGTTCATTTGAACTTTTAAAATTATAAAAATAATGATATTTTTGATTATTTAATTGTTTACCTTTTATTAAAGGTTTACAGGAGTTCTTTATAACTGATACCAGTCCCTTTTCAGATATATATTATTCGTAATTATTTACTCCCATTCTATGTTTTTTCCCCCACTTTCTTTATAGTATCATTTACAGCACAAAAGTTTTAATTTAGGAGTTCATGTCATGGCTCAGTGGTTAACAAATCCGACTAGGAACCATGAGGTTGCAGGTCCAGTCCCTGGCCTTCCTCAGTGGGTTAAGGATCTGGCATTGCCGTGAGCTCTAGCTTAGGTCACAGATGCGGCTTGGATCCCGTGTTGCTGTAGCTCTGGTGTAGGCCAGTGGCTATAGCTCTGATTAGACCCCTAGCCTGGGAACCTCCATATGCCACAGGAGCGGCCCCAGAAAAGGCAAAAAAAAAAAAGAGACAAAAGACAAAAAATGATTTTAATTTAGATGTATTCCAATTTATCTATTTTATTCTTTCATCACTTGCACTTTTGGTATCATATTTAATAAATTATTGCCTAATCTAAGATGATAAAGATTTATTGCTCATTTTTCTTCTAAGAATTTTGTAGTTTTAGCACTTATATTAAAGCCTCTGGTCCATTTTTAGTTAATTATGGTGTATGAAAAAGTCCCACTTTACTTTTTTGCATGCGGATATTCATTTGGTCCTGTACCATTTGTTGACGAGACTGTACTTTGCCAATTGAATTGTTTCAGATGACACTCTTTGTCAAAATTGATTATAAATGTAAGAGTTTATTTTGGAACTCTTAATTCTCTTCCTATTGTTTTACATGTTTATATCAGTACCATACTGTGTTGATTACTGCACTAGATAGTAAGTTTTGAAATTGAGATATGTGGATTTTTCCAACACTGACTTTTTTTCAGATGTCCTGGTTTCCTTACACATATATTTGTGTTTTACGGTCAGTTTTTAAATTTCTGCAGAAAAAGCAGCTTGAATTATGATAGTAATTGTACTGGATATGTAGACCAATGAGAGAAATATTGATATCCTAATAACATCAGATCTTAACAACCCATGAATATGGCATATTTTGTCTTTAATTTCTTCCAGCAGTGTGCTGTAGTTTTCAGTGAGCGAATTTTAAAGTATTCTTGTTAAATATATTCCAGAGTATTTTATTCCTTTTGATGTGGTTGTAAATGCAACTCTTTTCTTAATTTCATTCTCTCATTTTCAGTTGGTCATTGTTGTTATATAGAAATAAATTGAATTTGTATATTATTCTTGCTGAACCTGGTTATTTGTGTTTAAAAGGTTTTTAAAATAAATTGCTTATGCTTTTCTACAAATCATGTTACCTATGAAGAGAGATACACTTATACCTTTCCAATCTGGATCCTGAATTTTTTTCTTGCCTAATTGCATTGGCTAGAACCCGCAGTGAAATGTTGAGTAGAAAATGATAAGAAATAGGGAGTTCCCATCATGGCGCAGTGGTTAACAAATCTGACTATCATCCATGAGGACACAGGTTCCATCCCTGGCCTTGCTCAGTGGGTTAGGGATCCAGCATTGCTATGATCTGTGGTGTAGGTCACAGACACAGCTCAGATCCTGTGTTGCTGTGGCTGTGGCCCTGTGGCCAGAAGCTACAGCTCTGGTTTGACCCATAGCCTGGGAACCTCCATAATCTGCAGGAACATATCAAAAAAAGAAAGAAGAAAATGATAAGAAAAGAAATAGGACATTATTTTTTTCTTGTTCCTAATTTTAGGAGCTATGCATTCATTCTTCTGTTATTAAGTATGATATTAGCTGTGTTTTTTTTTTTTTTTTGGTAGATGCCTTTTGTCTGATTTAGGAAGTTCCTTTCTCTTCCTGCTTTGTTGAGTGCTTTTAATGACAAGAGGGTGCTAGATTTTGGAAAATGCCTTTTCTGTGTCTATTGATATCATGTGGTTTTTACTTTTTATTTCAGTAATATGGTATGTTATATTGATTGCTTTCTTTGTATATTGAACCAAATTTGCAGTATTAGTATAAACTCTACTTGGTTTGTAGTATGTAATATTTCTAAATATTGCTGGATTTGGTTTGCTAATATTTTGTGGAATTTTTTATACTATAGCCATGAAAATATTGGTCTGTAGTTATCTCATAATATTGTCTAGTTTTGGTATCAGAATGCTACTCACCTCATAAAAATATTATCTCTATTTTTTGGATGGGTTTGTCAAAGATTGGTATTAATTATCATTAAATGTTTGGTGGAATTTACTAGTGAAGCTCTTTGATTCTCTACTTGATCTCTTGGAAGTGTTTTGAATTAGCAGTTCAGTCTCTTTACTTGTTATAAGCATATTCAGAAATTCTATATTTTCTTGAGTCAGTTTTAGTAGTTTGTGTTTTTCCAGGAATTTTTCCTTTTCCTCTAAGTTATCAGTTTTTTAGTGTATAGTTGTTCATTGCATTACTTCATAATACTTTTTATTTCTAAATGATAAATAGTAATGTCAGTAATGTTCTTTTGTTCATTTCTGACTTTAGTAATTTGTGTGTTCTCTCATTTTTTCTTGGTCATTATACTTAAAGGTTTGTTGATTTTTGGGGGTCTCTTCAAAGACAATTTTTCTTTTCATTAATTTTCTTTCTTATTTTTCTATTATCTTTTTTCATTTGTTTTCATTTTATTCATTTATTTTCTTCCTTTTTTATTTTTATTTTGAACAGCTGCATCTGTGATATATGGAAGTTCCCAGGCTAGGGGTTGAATCAGAGCTGTAGCTTGCAACTGAGGCCTATGACACAGACATGAAACACCAGATCCAAGCCACATCTGTGACCTTATGCTATAGCTTGTGACAATTCCAGATCCTTAAACCACTGATTGAGCCCAGAGATCAAACTTGCATCCTTGTGGACACAATGTTGGATTCCTAATCAGTCAAGACACAATGGGAACTCCTCATTTGTTTCCATTTTAATCTTTATTATTTCCTTCCTTCTCTTATTTAGGTTTAAATACTTCCTTTTTCTTGGCACTTCAGATGGAAAAGTTAGGTTATCGTTTTGTTTCTTATTTATTTATTTATTTATTCATTTATTTATTCATTTATTTACTCTTTTCTCTTTTTAGGGCAACACCCAAAGCATATGGAGGTTCCCAGGCTAGGGGTCCAATTAGAGCTGTTGCTGCCAGCCTACGCCAGAGCCACAGCAATACCAGATCTGAGCCATGTTTGTGACCCACACCACAGTTCACGGCAACACTGGATCCTTAACCCACTGAGCAAGGCCAGGGATCAAATCCACATCCTCATGATTCCTAGTTGGATTTGTTTCTGCTGCACCATGACAGGAACTCCTGATTTGTTTCTTTTTTAATACAGGCATTTACAGCTACAAATTTTCCTGTAAGCACTGCTTTCTTTAGCTGCATCTCATAAGTTTTGTTGTGTTGCATTTTAGTGTTTGTTCATTTCAAATTATTTTCTAATTCCCTTTATGATTTCTTCTTTGACTCTTTTGCTATTTAGCAGTGTATTGTTTTATTTCCACATATTCCTGAATTTCCAAAATTTCCTTCTGTTACTGATTTCTAATAGCATTCCATTGTGGTCATAGAACATTCTTCACATGATTTCAATCACTTTGTATCATTTAGGGTTGTTCATGGCCTAGAATATGGTCTATTTTAGAGAATGTTTCATGTGTATTTGAGAATGTGTATCGTGTCTTTGTGTGGAGTGTTGTATAGATGTCTGTTATATCTAGTTGGCTTATAGTTTATTCCAGTCTTATATTTCCCTGTCGATTTTTTTCCTGGTTGTTCTATCAACTATTAAAAGGAAATACAATGTCCCCCACTATTATTTTTAAATTTTTTATTTATTCTTTCCATTCTTCTTCCTTTGTTGTTTTAAAGTCTACTTTGTCTGATTCTCTTAAAGTTGCTGTTTGCATAGTATGTTATTTTCCCTGCTTTTACCTTCAACCTATTTGTATCATTGAATCTAGAAAGTGTCTACTGTACACAATATATAATATATAGATGAGTTTTTAAAAACACAGTCTGATAAACTCTGCCTTTTGAATGAATTATTTAATTTATTCACATTTATATTATTTACATGGTTAGATTTACATCTGCCATTTTGCTTTTTGTTTTCTATTCATTTCATGCCTCTTTCTGTTCTTTTTGTTTTTTGAACAGTCCTCTTTTAAAATAAGTGAATTTCTGACAATATGGTATCTTAATTCCTTTAATAATTTTAAACTATATATTTTGAATTATTTTCTTGGTATTTGCTCTAGCATTTACAATATCAACATTAACTTAAAAGAATCCACTTCCAAATTTTACGTACTTTCAGCAGAGTAAAATTCCTTCTTGTATAACTATTTTCTCCCCCCTTTTTTTGGCTAGGCTAGTATTTTATCCATGTTATGCCTATATTATAAAAATGCAACAATACACTCATGATTTTTACTTTATATGAATCTTTTAAAGAAGTTTTAAGTCTTGAAGCTGAAAGAAGAAAGTAGGCATATATTTATGGAGTTAGTTATATTAAATTTTCTATTTTTCATTTGCTTCATGTTTTCTCTGGACTTGAGTTTCCCTCTGGTATTATTACCTTACTTCAGTAAGGCTTTGCTCTTACCTCTTCCTCTATGTTATTATTATCAAATATATAAAATTTCTAATGTTTTTAGCCTAACAATACAGTTGTATGCACACCATTTCATTTAATTGCTCTTTAAAACAGTTAAGAGGAGGTAAAGAAATATGCAATTATAATGTCTTATATAATTATGTACCTTTATTGGCAGTCATTTTTGTGTGTGTATTAAAATTACTATTTGGTGTCATTTGATTTCAGCCTGAAAAACTCTCTACAGTATTTCTTGTAAAGCTGATCTCCTAGCAACAAATTCTCTCAGTTTTTGTTTTTCTGGGAATGTCTTGATTTCACCTTCATAGTTGAAATATAGTTATGCTGGACATAAGATTTTTAACTCAGTTTTTTATTTTTAACTCTTTGAATATTCAATCCTACTGGCTTCTAGTTTTCTTTACTTCTGATGAGAAATCTGCTGTTAATCTTGTTGGAGTTCCTTGTATGTGAACAGTTATTTTTCTCTTGCTGTTTTGAAGATTTTTTTTTGTCTTTCAACATTTTTATTGTATTTTTGTCCTGTGCAGATCTCTTTGTATATTTATCTGGTTTGTAGTTTGTTGAACTTCTTAGGTGTGTAGATTACTAATGTTTTTTGAAAAATTTGGGAACATTGCAGCCATTATTTAAATCTTCAAATTGTATAATTTCTATTGATTTATTTCAAAGCACTCTAATTATTTCTTCTGCCAATTCACGTCTACTGTTGAGCTCCTATAGTGATTTCTCCATTTCAGTTATTGTGCAATTCCAAAATTTCTATTTGGTTTTTTTAAAAATTGTTTCAATATCTTGATCTCCTGTATTTGATGAAACACTGTCATCACACTTTTCCCTAACTCTTTATATTTGGTTTCCTTTTGTTCTGTGAACTTAAATCTTTATCTGTTAAGTCTAACATCTGGGTCCCTTTAAAATCAGTTTGCATTGCCTGTCTTTTTTTTTCCTGCAGATGGGTTTGCTGTTTCTTAGCACATTTTGCAATATTTTTTGAAAACTGGATATTTTAAATAACATAGAACAACTGTGTGTACTGATCACCTTAGGACTTGGGGTTAATATTATTGGTGTTTGCTTGGAGATATATATATATATATACACATATATATATATTTAGTGACTTGGTTGAATTGACTGTGTGAAGGCTTTTCCCCCCAGTGTACAACATTGAAGTCATTTCTCTAAGAAGCTCTGATCTCGAAAGAATACTCAGTGATACTGTATAGGTCCTTCTAGGCCTTTTCTGTAAACAGAGCTCAGAAATATAGGCACATATTTAAGATAAAATAAAACACCTCCCAAGTTCATTTTGATACTTGAAGTTTAAACTGTAGACTACAGTGCATTTAAATCTTCCTTCTGCATCTCTTTTCCTCTATGGCAAGAATCCTGGTTTTCAAAGACACAAGTAATTATAGAATTAGAAAATCCCATAATTATTCACTTATTTTTAATCCCTGGTTACACAGGCAGTAGTCTCATAATGACAACAGTAATCCTACTGAAAACATGATTACTGAAACCATTAAAAAATGTAACTTTGCATATTTTCTTGTCATCTTTATAGCCTTTAGGACTGGCATTGTCTTCTGAGACATTTTTTGGCAAAGTGAAATGTTGAACAACATTTTGGAGCACCTTCCCTATCTCAGACTCCCTGCTTGAATGTAGGTACAAAGAGAAGGAAGACATAACCCTGTTCTCTGAAAGCTGGGTTTTGGGGTGACATGGTGTCATTCCCCCTAGCTTCCTAGGGGGACCCTAAAATCTGTGTTTCTGTTCTTCTTTAAAAGCATTATTTTTTTGTTTTTGTTTTGTCTTTTTGGGGCCACACCCATGGCACATGGAGGTTCCCAGGCTAGGGGTCCAATTAGTGCTGTAGCCACCAGCCTACACTAAGGTGACAGCAATGTGGGATCAGTGCAGCATCTGCAACCTACACCACAGATCATGGTAATGCCAGATCCTTAAGCCACTGAGTGAGGCCAGGGGCTGAACCTGAGTCCTCACGGATGCTGGTCCTTAACTCCTGAGCCATGATGGGAATTCCAAAAGGCATCGTTAATGATTGAGTTGCATGCTTCCTAAAATAAAACTACTTAATTTTTCTACTCTTATCAGGGAGCATTTTCCTTTGGCTGGATATTTCCTAATCTTGCTTACCTAGTGTATTAGGTTGTGGAGAGGAATACTACCAATAGGATATATATCTATCCATGCTGTCACTGCTTTTGTGAGTGCACTATGGATGGATAGATAGGGAGAGAGAGTTTTTTTTGTTAAGGAACTGGCTCACATGGTTGTGGGAGCTAGCGAGGGTGAAATTTGTGGGGTAGGCCAGCAGGAAGAAATTTTAGGCAAGAGTCAATAATTAAATCTTGAGTCCAAAACTTGCAGGGCAGCCCATCAGGCTAAAACATGGGCAAGATTTTGGTAATGGGTCTTGAGGCAGAATAGTTTCTTCCTTGGGAAAGTTCAGTCTTTGCTCTTAAGGCCTTCAACTGATTGGATGAGATCCACTATATTATGGGGAGTAATTTGATTTAAGGTCAACTGAAAGCAAGGAGATCCTGCTGTATAGCACAGGGAACTATAATCTCTTGTGATGGACCATGATGGAGGATAATGTGAGAAAAAGAATGTGTATATATGGGAACCAGCATTGCCATGAGCCGTGGTGTGGGTTGCAGATGTGGCTCAGACCTGATGTTGCTGTGGCTGTGGTGTAGGCCAGCAGCTACAACTCTGATTCGACCCCTAGCCTGGGAACCTCCATATGCTGTTGGTGTGGCCCTAAAAAAAGAAAACAAACAAAAAGTGAATGTATATAATGAATAACTAGGTCACTTTACTTTACAGTAGAAATTAATAGAATATTGTAAATCATCTATAATAAAAAATTTAAAAACATAAATCATCTGATAATAAATGTTAATTACATCCACAAGGACCTTCACAGCAACACGTAGACTAGTTTTAGACCAAATAACTGGGCACCATAGTGTAGCCAAATGGACACATAAAATTAACCACCACAATTAGATTAAGCATTTAATTTATTGCCCAAACTGAGATTCTTTTGGGAACTAGAGGTACTAAAGATAAAATTATATAATTTTATTTATTGATTGATAGATCTTTTTTATTATATTGGTGAACCTATAAATAAGTCCTATTAAGAAGTTATTTTTAAAATAAACTTATTTCTAAAAAAATGAACATTTTCATGTTAATTAAAAAATACCAAACATCAAAACAAACATCAAAGTAAGATGAAACTCTTTCATATTGACTTTTTTCAAAGAATATAAATAGAATTCTCAGTAAAAGTTCACATACATTATTTAGTTTCTTAGTAGTAATTTATCTGTAGTACTGGGTCTCTGTATTTTTCTGAAGAAATGCAGATTTAAAATATGGTTATATTTTTTTTGTTTCCTAAAATTATAGTCCTTAAAGTTTTGTTTTATGGTTACTAAACTTCAAATTGTTGATTCTTTTCAGTAGTTACTACGTGTTGTAAATCATAGTTTTTATTTATTTTTTGTCTTTTTGCCTTTTCTTGGGCTGTTCCTGTGGCATATGGAGGTTCCCAGGCTAGGGGTCCAATTGGAGCTGTAGCCTCTGGCCTACACCAGAGCCACAGCAATGCAGGACACGAGCCGTGTCTGCAACCTTCACCAGAGCTCATGGCAAGGACTAATCCTTAACCCACTGAGTGAGGTGAGGGATTGAACCCACAACCTCATGTTTTCTAGTTGAATTCATTAAACACTGTTCCATGATGGGAACTCCAAATCATAGTTTTTAATTATGAGACTATAATATGTGTGAGGGTATGAACATACCTGGTAAGTTCAAAGCACATTCTGCTAAATTGAAGTTAATTTTTATTTTTCATTTTTTAATAGTTTAACATGAAAATATTCTAACCCATATATTTCCAGCAGTTTTGTCTTTTTTACTTTAGAGTACATTTATTCAATGACATATTTATAAGAGAAAGTTTGTCAGATAAACTATATATTTAGAAGTCTTTTGAACACTTTACGAAATTTAGATGCTGCTAGATTGCAAGCATTTTGAAGCCCATTTTATCCTGGTACAATAGAAACTTATATAAGTAAAAAAAAAAACAAACAAACAAAAACGCACACACACACAGAGAAACAGAACTGGTTCTGTGTATAAATTAAATCTGAATTAAAGATTTCCAACTTACCAAACAGAAGATTTTGAGTGCTCAACTGAAAAAATTCCATACTCTTGATGATTTTACTGAGTCTTCAAGGCCTCAAAGATTTCTAAGATAAGTGGCAAAAGGACAGAACATGTACTGCCATGCTGGAGTATTTTTTTTTATTCAACATCATCTTTGTCACAAAAATATTTTAGTTCAGTTTCTTTGTGTGTATGCATATGAATTAAAATATTTGTCAGTTTTGCTTATATTTAATATAATCAAATTAGATCCACATCTTTGGTGGATATAATTGTGAGATGTGTCTGCTTCTACTTTGGTGGTATATTGCTGTTTACATGGTATAGTTTTGAATTGTATGTGAATCATAACCATGCCCTGGGCCACAGATCAAACCAATGCCACAGCAACAACAACACCAGATCCTTAATTGCTAGGGCACTGAGGAACTCCTGTTCCATAATTTTTTATATTGATAAGAACATTGGTTTTTACTCTGTAATGCTGTACTTGTACAAAATTTGCATTTGTGTTATCACTGTGAAAACAATCTATCCTCATTACCTATAGGTTCCATTTTGCACATTCTCCCTACTAACAAAAATTTGTTTGTAACCCCAAGTCTATACTCTTGTCATATTTTTTTTTTGCTTTTTTAGGGCTGCACCCATGGCATATGGAAGTTCCCAGGGTGGGGGTCAAATCAGGACTATAGCTGCTGGCCTAGACCACAGCCACAGCAATGTCAGACTCAAGCCGCATCTGCAATCTACACCACAGCTCATGGCAACACTGGATCCTTAATCCACTGATCGAGGCCAGGGATCAAACCCATGTCCTTGTGAATACTAGTTGGGTTCATTACCACTGATCCATGATGGGAACTCCCATCACTTTTGTCACTTTTTTAGTTATTCAGGGACATTTGCATAGTAACAAAATTTGGTTTATTGTCAGCTGAGGTAAAGCAAGGCTTTCATCTTTTACCTCTCAGGATAGAAACAAATCTCCTTTTTGTGGTGCACTCTTTTTTGTTTGTTTTTTTTGTGCTTCTTGTTGATGATTTCACTGTTTACAGTGGCTCCCAGGCAAGGTATTGAAGTGCCATGTATTATTGAGATTCCTGCATGTTATAAGTGCAAGAAGGCTGTGATGTGATGTATTTTATGTAGAAAAATGCATGTCTTAAATAAGCTTATTCAGGCATGAGTTCAAGGTTAATGAATCAATAACGTATATTAAATAAAATGTCTTTATACAGAACACACATTAACACAGGGTTAACTTTGATCAGTTGACGACATTATTGTAGCCAGAGGCTCAGAGGAACCTAACTGTGTATTTCCTCTAAGAGGATTAGTTTGATATTCACTGTTCATGGTGACTTTATAGAACTTAGTTACAGTGATTAATGAAAAATAATTTAAATTTTATCTTTGTTGTTGAAATTCTTAACTGAGTTTTTATAGTTGCTACAGCTGTCAGGTGTTTCACATCCTATAAAATGAACTTCCAAGAACTTTATTTTGGTTCTATGAACTGGAAAAAGACAATCAAACCATTATTGGATTTAAATGATTTTTCCCCTTTTTACATTAAAGATTTAAGTGATTTCTCTTTGATACCTCTCCTGACACTGGTAGAAAGCTGGCGTCATTTAAGTGTGAATTTCTTCTGCTAATAGAGCCAACAAAGTAACAGCTGTCACTTGTCAGCTATGTAAACAAGGTACTTTGTCATTAAAACCGAGCAAGATTAACCTAGAGACCACTCATTTTATCTAAATGACAAGTCATGCTTCATAGAGTAATAAAACATCATATCTGTTGGCTTTTCTTAAATTTATTACCCTTGAGCTGGTCATGGCTGGGGCAGCCTTGACTCTTTTCTTGGATCTCCACCCAAGACTGGGGGATTTAGTCCAAGTGCACTTTCTTTTCCTGCTAGTGGTTCAGGTGTTGACTCTGAGAGCAAGATGTCCATTTCAGCCCATCCAGAGATGAAGTACTGTTCAGCCTCTTCCACATTTAACCACGGGTTAAGTTGACAGCTGGATTCACTGTGTACATATTTTGCCCTTCTTAGCAAGGTCATGGCAGAGCCTGGAAGTAAGTGTTCTGGCTTAATACAATGCTCTCATTTTTTTTCTTTTTGTCTTTTTTAGGGCCACACCTGCAGCATATGGAGGTTCCCAGGTTAGGGGTATAATTTGAGCTATAGCCCCCAGCCTACACCACAGCCATAGCAGTGCCAGATCTGAGCCACATCTGCAAACCACAGCTCATGGCAATGCCAGATCATTAACACACTCAGTGAGGCCAGAGACTGAACCTGCAACCTCATGGTTCCTAGTTGGATTTGTTTCCACTCTGCCATGACAGGAACTCCAAAGCTCTCATTTAAAAAAAATCACCAGAAAATGGAAAATCCAGGACAAATTATGAATTGGGTGGGACACTTGGACAGTGGGCATAGAGTTGGGACTGTCTCTGTCAACCTTACCTATGTGGGCACTTTACCAGACATGTGTCTTTTTAAAAATCTCCCAACCTCAAACCCTACATGACTATTATCTCCTTACAAAGGCAGTGCTATCAATGTGATTCACTTGTTTGTGACTGTTTAGTAATTTGCATGGCATTATGCACATGGAAAATAATATGAAGCATTCTTCTTAGTCAGTTTTATTCATTGTGGCATTTCTTTTTTTTTTTTTTCTTTAAGAACATCTTCTCTTCCTCTTAAAACTTTTATTAAATTTTGCTTGCCTTCTTTTTTAAAGACATGTAATACATTTTTAGAATTATTCTTCCTTAAATGAGTTCTTTTGTAATCTTAATAAAACTATCATACAGTAACTAAAAATGGAATTTGGGATTGGAAAGAGGGCAGGTTGGACATATATTTAATAAAAATGGATATTATGATTATGATAAAGCTTTGTATTTTGTTGCAGGATGAATTAAAAGGATTTACCATATCGTATGACTCTTTTCTGGAGCCTTGGGACTTCGGTAAGTGACAGGTGTTTTTTGAAGAGATGTTTCTGAAAAGTTAAATGATTTGTTTTGGACAAAGTAGACGATAGAGCATATCTTACCTCAGGCATTTGCCTGTTTTTATCCCCTGTAAAACATAAGTAGAAATACCATGTTTACATGAATCTTAATGTAACATTCTCTGATATCCAACAAATCATATGTTCCAGGGAGCTCTAGGTTTGTTTTCTTTAATAATTATAATGAGAACATTGTGAGACACAGGAGTTAGGCATATTTCAAAACTTAAAGCCCTAAAAATAAATCCGTTGCAAAGTGGTGCCCAGGACTGGATCTTCAAACTAAAAAAAAAAGGCACTAGTAAAAAATCAGGTGAACCTCAAATATATTCTGCAGCTTAGATAATAGTAACATTCTAACATCTGTTTCTTAGTTTTTACAAATGTACCATGGTGGTGTAAGATGTTAACTTTGGGGGAGTTGTGTGAAAGGAACACAGGACCTCTGTGATATTTTTTTTCAACCCTTCTATAAATTCAAAATTATTCTAAAATACAATTTCTTATTTAAAGCCAAAAGCCATGAAAGTTTATTTGAAAATCATAGTTTGAAAGTAGCTTTTCTGTGCAATAGTTTGAAAATTCAAAATGGTTAATTACCTCTAGAAGAATCCAGATTCTGTCCAATAGAGATACTGGGAAATATGTGACACTAGCTTTCAGTTTTCCATTCACCGGAGGTGTGGGATTTCATTTTCTGGACATTGGCCTGGTGTCTGTGAACATCTCCTTGAACTCCATTACAGGCTTGCTCTTTGACTCCTTTAAGGTACTTGTGTGTTCTTTTTTGCAGTTTAGTACAACTCTTTCTATTAATATAACCATAACCTTAAATGGTTCCCAATGCACTGCTTTTTCCTCTTCCTTTTTTTTTCTTTAATGTACTGTTAGAGACAAAAAGGCCAGCAATGTGACTCAGTAGTTTGGACTTGGAGACTTTCATCAGTATACAGTATACAGTTCAGTCACACCTATTTGCGCTTCTAGGCCAAGTACTAGACACTGTTGATCTATTGTTAAAAAACATGAATAAAGATGAGCACAGCTCTTAAATAGCAAGTGCTGTAGCTGAGCTAGAATAATTGATTGCTGATAATTGAAATTCGCACTTTCCAAAATGAACTCTGGCAATATAACGCTCTGAAATTTCTATAAATATTAGAAGACCATAAGAAGAGAACTCTGTAGTTTGCCACAACTATTATGTAATTGTCATTAATAAAAGTAAAATACCCATGCTGGCCTTATAAATGGTTTCCTGCTGCTGTTGCCAACTTTAAGGATTTTAGTTAAATTTCATAAAGGAAAATAGAAATACAGTCTATTTAAAGGATATAGACATTTTAAACAGCAGACATGGGCCTAAAAGTCTCTTTTTTTCATTTTTTATTACTCAAATGAATTTATCACATATATAGTTGTATAATGATCATAACAATCTGATTTCACAGGATTTCAGTTCTGGAAGTCCTAGCCACAGCAACAAAAAGACTCTTGCAGAATAATTTTGGAGAGTTCTATTTTGCTTGATGATAATTATTCAGAATTGATGTTATCAACCTCATGTCAGTAGAATTGACATCTTCACTTCTTCATCATGTAGCATGATTGTGCTAACCTTGGCAGGAACATTTAGAAAAAGGGAGAGAGCATTTTTTTTCAGGACAGGTTCCAACTCCATTTATCATATAATAGTTCACATGTAAAAAAAAAAAATAGAGTCTTTTATTCTACTTCTGTGCTCACAGGGCTTTCAAAATGCCATTTTTGGAGACTTTGGAGACATGATTTACCATTCAATTCACTGGCTGTCATTTTATGGTCACCTAAAGTATAAAGGAGAATAGCTAATAGGTACTGAGCACTTTTTAAGTCCCAGGCACTTTCTTTTTATCTTTTCTTTTTTTTTTGGGGGGGGGGTCTTTTTAGGGCTTCAATGAGGTCTATGTAGGTTCCCAGGCTAGGGGTCAAATTGGAGCTGTGGCCACCAGCCTGTGCCACAGCCACAGCAACACCAGATACCTAACCCACTGAGCAAGGCCAGGGATCCAACCTGCATCCTCATGGATACTAGTCAGGTTTGTTAACCACCTATGGGATAGTTTGAAGTTCTCATCATAGATGTGGTGGAGAGGGACGTAGATGTCCCCAGGCCACCCCGAGGGCAAGGGGCAAAAAGAGCATATGCCCATGGCATGCAGAACCCGCTTTTTGGTTCCTAAGGTTACCAGTGTCCAAGGAATCCTGCATCCTTGGACACATAGTAAACTTCAGAACTTCCAGTGTTCTGGGTGAAAGGAGTTCTCATTGCCCTGGGGACTCAGAGCAGGTTCTCCTGGGGTGACAGGCCTGGAGCACTGTCTCCTGCTTCATGTTGCTGTCTCACTCTGGCTCATCCTCTGGTCCCTGAGCATGTCAGTTGTTCGCTGTCACCTGATTAATTGTGGAACACTCACTCCCTGTGTGCTGTCTTGACTATGTGCCAGGAACTCTTGGCAGCCCTGGGAAACATGATCTCAGTGCACCTCCTGGTCAGCACTGGGCAACTCAAAGTTGTTAGTGGGGGTGAGAACTTGGATTCAGAAGCCAGGACCCACACCAGGGGCCAGGGCAGGGGTAATTGAGTAGCTGTCACATGAAATGCAGCTCTAGACTCCACCAGCAGGTCGGGAGTCAGAAGTAGAGTGGCATGTGAATTTGAAAGGTGGTTTTTGAAGGATATTATGATGGCCAGTGATGGATTTTGTAGCTTGTAGATATCAAATAATTCCAGTTCCTTTTGGAGGAAGCATAAGAGTGGTGCCAGATTATTCACAGTGCTCGTTATACTGGACAGAAACCTCTCTTGGTAGCTTATCCTCATCAGCTCTACTTATGCCTTTCTGTTGCTCTCATTCTCCATCCCTCTTACACTTGGAAGCATAAGATATACATAAAATTTCCAAAATCTCCTTTGCTGTCCCCTCTTCTTCATAGGCCCTGAAAGTTGATGTTCTTCAGGGCTCAGCCTCGGGCTGTCATCTATGTTACTCTCTCTGTGATCTCATATATCCCTAATTTTATTTTATTTTTTAAATTCTTGCTTTTTAGGGCCACACCCACAGCATATGGAAGTTTCTACGCTAGGGGTAAAATTGGAGTTGCAGCTGCCAGCCTATGCCACAGCCACAGCAATGCAGGATCTGAGCCACATCTGCAACCTACACTCCAGCTCATGGCAATGCCAGATCCTCAACCCACTGACTGAGGCCAGGGATTGAACCCACAGCCTCATGGTTCCTAGTTGGATTTGTTTCTGCTGTGACACAATGGGAACTCCTGTATCCCTAATTTTAAATTTCATCCCGCCTTCTCAGGTCCTCCCTCCCTCCCTTCCTTCCCTTTTCCCAGCCACCCACCCACGTATCCATGGCATATGGAATTTCCCAGGCTAGGTAGTGGTCAAATGGGAGCTGAAGTTTTTGGCCTACACCACAACCATGGCAACACCAGATTTAAGCCATATCTGTGACATACACCACAACTTGTGGCAATGCCAGATCCATCACCCACTGACTGTGGCCAGGGATCGAACCCATATCCTCATGGACAGTATGTCAAGTCCTTAACCCACTGAGCCACAACAGGAACTCCTATTCCTTTCTTCCCCCCACCAGATTTTTAGGCGTTTTATTTATTTATTTTTGTTTGTATTATTTTCATTCTTTTTTTAAGTGGACATATAGTTGATGGACAACATTGTGTTAGTTTCAGCAAGTAATTCAGTTATACCTATATATCTGTATTTTTTTCAGATTCTTTTCCCTTATTATGAAATATTGAGTAGAACCCCCCAATTTATTTCTTTACCCTGATCCCTCTTATGAGCTCCAGCCTCCTATCTCTGTCTGCCTATTCATCATCTCCATTCCAAAGTCTAAAAAACATTTCAAACTCAGCATATCTGCAGTAGAACTTTTCAACTCCCTTCCACAAACCTGCTCCTACCTCCTCCTTCCATCAGTAAATGGTCCACTCAGTTGCTCTGGCCAAAAACTAGAACTTATCATTGACTTCACTTGCCTTCTTAACCCACCTCAGCATATCAGTAAGGCTAAGATGTCTTCCTTTCAAAATATATTCCACATCCCCTGCCTTGGGTGCCACCCCCTGTCCCCAGCTACTACCCTAATATCTTAAAATCACCATCCTAAGTTACATAAGTATTAGTAACAGTCTTCTCACCCACCTTCCCTTTCTCCTTCCAGTCACTGTTCCCTGTCAGAGCAAAAGTGTGTGGAGTTTTTGTTTTGTTTTTTCTTTTTTTAGGGCCTCACCCACTGCATATGAAGGTTGCCAGGCTAGGGATTGGATTGGAGCTGTAGCTGCTGTCTATACCACAGCCACAGAAATGCAAGATCTGAGTTGCATCTGTGACTTACACCACAGCTCATGGCAAAACAATGCCAGATCCTTTAACCCACTGAGCCAGGCCAGGGATCAAAGCTTCATCTTCATGGATACTAGTCAGGTTCATTACCACTGTGCCACCATGGGAACTCCCTGTTTATTTTCTTTTAATCTTAAAACTTGCCATCATTCTTCTGTTCAGAGCCCTTAAGCATTTACCCATCACACTCAGGATAAACCTGTAAGCTTCGGCGTGTTCTTCCAGGCCTTGACTGTTGCGCCTGCTGCCTTTTTCTCCTCCTACAATCTGTCTTGCTCACTGGACCTTAGCCACAATTGCTTTCTTGCTGTTCCTTAAACTCTTCAAGTGCATTTGGAATGAGAAGACTCCCTCCCACTCCCTTCCCTACACCATCCTCCCAACCAGTTTAGCCTTTAATCTGGGGTACCAGAGGAGGGAGAGTTAGAGAGGAAAGAACATTTCCACATGGAGTGAGATAGGTCACACTTGAAAACCGGCAGCTTTATTATTCCAAGTTTCTTTAACTTGAATTGTTTTCAAGTGTAAGAGGGACAGGAGATGGAGAACCCAGAGAAGACCTTGCTGGAGTTGATGGGGAGAAGTTACAGAGAGATTTTTATAGAGAGAGAGCCCTTCATTGAGCATCCTAAGGAGTATGTTGGTGACAATTACATCTGCATATAAATAGACCAGCTGCTACAGAGGACAGTGGGTTCTTTGTCTCTGACAGTCACTTTGAGGCTGAGCAGCCTCTGGGATGTTGTGGAGGAAGATGGCTGGAGTAGAGGAGAGGGGAGTGGATTTCTAAGATTGCCCCAACTCTGAGAGTCTATCAGTTTTTTTAGAACCTTCTTTTTTCAGACTCTTTCTCCTGTCTTTGTATTGGAAGTTCTTACCTGTAAAGTAAAATCACTTCTAGGGGGAGTTTCCATGATTTGAGGTGAAAAAACAGCACTTATCAAGGTAGTCAGGTTGGCCAATTCCTCATCTAAAGTATTTCCTTTGAGGCTTTTTTCTGTCTTTCATTTTTTAATTTAAATTTTATTTGGATTGATATTTTCTGAGACAAATCATATGTACATACCCAAATTCCCTAATAGATTTTAATTATTAAACCAAAGTGTACTGAGTCTCAGAAGTAAAGAGCATGTATGATATTTGGAATTAGGCTCTGGTCAGAGTTTTCTAGAAATGGGAATTTGCCTCTTCCTTACCCTTATACCAGAAGGTTGTTGAGAAGAAACTACTGTGTTTCATCATGTCATTGAGGGTAAGATGACCATTCTCTTATCTTCTCTTGGAAAGGAAAAATATGATTTGGGTGTTAGAGAATTTTCAGTTTTAAGGGCTTTTGGTTAGAAAAGTCTACTGATGCAAATTCAAGTTTCTTGTAAGATACTGAACTGCTGAACTTGGAATTGGTGATATAGGCAAGAATGATTTTCAAGGTCTCTGTGATCCTGGAGTACTTTGATTTGACTGCTCTGGTGACCACCACCTAAATAGCAGGATGACACAACTATAAGTCCCTCAAGCCTGAGCTTCCTGTCACAACACACTCTGCCCTGCCCCCACAAGTGCCTGGCCATCTCTGTGAAGTCAGCATTCTGATGAAGACACTGTTGGAGGTCCCATTGTGGCTCAGCAGGTTATGAACCCTACATAGTTTTCATGAGGATGTGGGTTTGATTCCTGGCCCAGTTCAGCAAGTTAAGGATCCGGCATTGCTGTGAGCTGTAGCACAGGTCACAGATGTGGCTCAGATCTTGCATTGCTGTGGCTGTGGTGTAGGCCTACAGCTGCAGCTCCGATTTGATCCCTAGCCTGGGAACTTCCATATGTGCAGGTGTGGCCCTAAAAAGCAGGAAAAAAAAAAGACACTTTTCTGACTCTAAGGAAAGCCTGAAATCCTGGACCTATTTTCACCTAGAATCTCTTATTTCTCTGTCTTCTCTGGGCTTCTGACTTTGCTGCCCCCTTTCCCATTATAACTAGCTCTGTCTTTTTCATGTGCTCCCTTCTTGGTTACCATTTTGACTTCACCCAAACAGAACTTCTACACTCACCCAAAACATACTTTTGGGATTACTTCCTGTATCAATACCTTGTTTTGACTTGGGGCAGGGATCCTCCTAGGAGGATATGGACACCAGTATGTCCTCCATTGTAAAGGTGATGTCATCATTGCATATGTGTCATGTTCTTTATCTCTTGCACTTAGGCAATTAAATTAATTTTTGCACCTGGCCTTAGCAGAAGACAAATAGAGTGATACTCCTTTTAAAGCCAATACTGAACTAATAAAGAAAGGGAGGAAGCAATTCTTGAATGTAGCCCACTTCTCTCTGTCAAACTCAGCTACTCAGAACAGATTCCAGAACAAGGACTGAAATGAAAGAAGTGTTTAAGCTACATACATTTGATGTTTGAAAGTTCAGACCTTAAAATGGTGCATTAAATCCACTTAGAGCGTCTTTTTTTTTCTTTTTTTGCTGTCCCTCATCAATGGAGTTCCTGGGCCAGGGGTCAGATCTGAGCTACAGTTGCAGCCTATGCCACTTCTGTGGCAACCCTGGATCCTTAACCAACTGTGCCAGGCCAGGGATCCAACCTGCATCCTGGCATTGCAAAGATGCCACAGATTGTGTTGCACCACACTGGGAACTACCAGAGCCTCTTTATTTACTTGTTTTTCCTGTTAATAATAATAATAAACACATGAAAAACATACTGTGCTCTGCAAATTGCTGTGTATATTTTAGCTAACTTAACCCTCACAGCAATCCTGTGAGGTGTATATTATTAAAATCCCTGTTTAACAAATGGGGGAAATAAGTCTTGGGCACATTCCATCATTGCCCTCAGTTACTCATCTCATTTGTCATAGCTGGGATACTCAAATGTACCACTGCCTGATATACTGACCTTTGAGTTCTCCAACTTATGAATTCTAAGAAACCCTGGTTAACTGGTTTCTCCAACCAGAGTGGTTTAAGAATTATAAATTTAAATGAGAATATCATGGCCTAAGATTCCCACAGTAATGTGTCCCTCTTGATAAAATTATTAGTTAAGAACACAAGGGTTTATGTGCAGGGGAGTTCTATAGAATGTCATCATAGCAAAATAATCAAAAATATATGAGTTCACAAAGAGGTAAAGGACCTATATGCCAAGAACAAAACTTTAATCAAATAAATCAAAGAAGAAGTAAAGAAATGGAAAGATATTTCATGTTCGTGGATTGGAAAAATCAATATTGTAAAAATGGCCATACTACCCAAAGCAATATACAGATTCATTGCAATCCCTATCAAATTACCCAGGACATTTTTCGCAGAACTAGAACAAACAATCCAAACACTTATATGGAACAACAAAAGACCCAGAATCACCAAAGCAATCCTGAGAAACAAAAACAAGCAGGAGGCATAACTCTCCCAGACTTCAAGAAATACTACAAAGCCACAGTCATCAAAACAGTGTGGTACTGGTATCAAAACAGACAGCCAGACCAATGGAACAGAATAGAAAACCCGGAAATAAACCCTGACACCTATGGTCAATTCATCTTTGACAAGGGAGGCAAGAACATCAAATGGGAAAAAGAAAAGTCTATTCAGCAAGCACTGCTGGGAAACCTGGACAGCTGCATGCAAAGCAAGGAAACTAGAACACACCCTCACACCAAGCACAAAAATAAAATTCCAAATGGCTGAAATATTTGAATACACGACAGGACACCATCAAACTCCTAGAAGAGAACATAGGCAAAACACTCTCTGACATCAACCTCATGAAGATTTTCTCAGGTCAGTCTCCCAAGGCAATAGAAATTAGAGCAAAAATAAACCCATGGGACCTCATCAAACTGAAAAGCTTTTGCACAGCAAAGGAAACCCAAAAGAAAACAAAAAGACAACTTACAGAATGGGAGAAAATAGTTTCAAATGATGCAACTGACAAGGGCTTAATCTCTAGAATATATTAACAACTTATGCAACCCAACAGAAAAAAAAAGCCAATCACCCAATGGAAAAATGGGCAAAAGACCTGAATAGACATTTCTCCAAAGAAGATATACAGATGGCCAACAAACACATGAAAAAATGCTCAACATCCCTGATTATAAGAGAAATGCAAATCCAAAGTACCATGAGATACCACCTCACCCCAGTCAGAATGGCCATCATTAATAAATCCACAAATAACAAATGCTGGAGGGGCTGTGGAGAAAAGGGAACCCTCCTGCACTGTTGGTGTGAATGTCAACTGGTACAGCCACTATGGAGAACAGTTTGGAGATACCTTAGAAATCTATCGATAGAACTTCCATATCACCCCACAATCCCACTCTTGGGCATATATCCGGACAAAACCCTCCTTAAAAGAGACACGTGCACCCGCATGTTCATTGCAGCACTCTTCACAATAGCCAGGACATGGAAACAACCCAAATGTCCATCAACAGAGGATTGGATTCGGAAGAGGTGGTATATATACACAAGGGGATACTACTCAGCCATAAAAAAGAATGACATAATGCCATCTGCAGCAACATGGATGGAACTAGATAATCTCATCCTGAGTGAAATGAGCCAGAAAGACAAAGACAATTACCATATGATATCACTTATACCTGGAATCTAATATCCAGCACAAATGAACATCTCCTTAGAAAAGAAAATCATGGACTTGGAGAATAGACTTGTGGCTGCCTGATGGGAGGGGGAGGGAGTGGGAGGGATTGGGAGCTTGGGGTTATCAGACACAACTTAGAATAGATTTACAAGGAGATCCTGCTGAATAGCATTGAGAACTATGTCTAGATACTCATGTTGCAACGGAACAAAGGGTGGGGAAAAATGTAATTGTAATGTATACATGTAAGGATAACCTGACCCCCTTGCTATACAGTGGGAAACTAAAAAAAAAAGAAAATATATGAGTACAATAATAGGAAAAATGTTTAGGCTAAAGCATGTACATGAATCCCTGTATGTCTTGCTAAAATGTGAATGTTAAGTCTGTGGTGGGCCCAAAATATGATATTTCTCACCAGTTCCCAGGTGGTGCTAATGCTGTTCATTCGTGGACCTCACTCTGAGAAACAAAGCATTTCTATGTGTTCATAGTGTGTGTTTGTTAAGACATATCTGGGTGGGACTGGGAGAAAGTAAGTGGGGTCCTTAAGGTGTTTCCCTCATCTGATCCTAGTCCTCATGATTCTAACCCTGGTTAAGAATCATGTTTATCAAAATAATTCAGTGACTCTCAGTTATGCTTATAACATAATTTAAGGGAAATTCAAAAAATGATATCTGTACTATTACTCAGCTTAAGTTAAATGTGTGTGTGTATGTGCCCGTGTGTATGTGTATGTGCTTAGCAAAATTGTGAGGACACATGCCAAATATTAACAGTCGTTATCTTCTAAGTGACAAATTTACAGGTAGCATATATTTTCACCTTCATTTATTTGGCCTTTTCAATTTTCAGTAGTGAGCCTGCATAATTTTCTAGATACAGTTTATGGTTATACTTTATTACAACTGTCAGATAATTATATACTCAAACTTAGTTCATGACAGCCTAGCCTTGGAGGAAAGATTTGCTTCCACCCGCTTACCTCTCTTCAACCTCCCCTGAAACATCTGCCCTTTTTTTTTTCTCAACAGATGTATAAGCTACTTAATTGTTTAGCAGGGGCTTCATTATAGAGCTTTAGTTAGGCATATACCAACACAAATAATAAAGCACAAATATTTTAAAGAATAAGGGTAATGAAATAAATGTTTTTGTATTCAATTTTTGTAGGTTTTTATATTCAATTCTGAAAAAAAAGGTGAAATAAGTACCCTTTACCTTGCTTCCTCCTCTCCTAGAGGAGAAAGAAGCATATTTTTAGGATATCAGTTCTATTTTCAACATTTAAAGCTCAGTAACCAAACTTAAAAGTGAAGTACCTGGATATATGCCCAGGAATGCACTTCCGGGTCATATGGTAGTTCTATATTTAGTTTTCTGAGATATTTCCATACTGTTTTTCATAGTGGTTATACCAATTTACATTCCTACCAGCAGTGTAGGAAGGTTCCCTTTTCTCCACATCTTCTCCAGCATTTGTTATTTGTGGACTTGTTAATGATGGCTAATCTAACTGGTGTGAGGTGGCACCTCACTCTAGTTTTGATTTGCATTTCTCTAATAATTAGTAACATTGAGCATTTTTTCATGTGCCTGCTGGCCATCTGTATGTCTTCTTTGGTGAAATGTTTATTTAGGTTTTCTTCCCATTTTTCAGTTGGGTTGTTTGTTTTTTTTTGTTCTGAGTTGTATGAGTTTTTTTGTATATTTTGGAGATTAAACCTCTGTCAGTTGAGTCATTTGCAAAAACTTTCTCCCATTATGTGGGTTGTCTTTTTTTTTAATGATTTCCTTTGCTGTGCAGAAGCTTTTGAGTTTAATTAGATCCCATTGGTTTATTTGTATCTTTACTGTCTTTATTCTAGGAGATGGATAAAACGATTTTGCTGTGATTTATGTCAAAGAGCCTTCTGCCTTTGTTTTCCTCTAGGAGTTTTATAATGCCTGGCCTTAAATTTAGGTCTTTAGTCCATTTTGAGTTTATTTTTGTGTATTATGTTAGACAGCATTTTAATTTCATTATTTTATTTTCCCAGTACCATTTATTGAAGTGACAGTCTTTCCTCCATCATATGTTCTTGCCTCCTTTGTCATAGGTTAAATGAGCATAGGTGTTCAGGGTTTATTTCTGGACTTTCTGTCCTGTTCCATTGGTCTGTATTTCTGTTTTAGTGCCAGTACCATACTGTCTTAATGACTGTAGCTTTGTAGTAGAGTCAGAAGTCAGGGAACCTGATTCCTCCATTTCCATTTTTACTTTTCATTTGTAATTTGATAGGAATTGCATTGAATCTGCAAGGTTGCCTTAGGCAGTATTGTCATTTTGAGTATACTGATTCTGTCAATCTAAGAGCATGGTTTATTTTCCCATTGATTTGTGTAGCTTTGTCATTTTCAGAGTATGGGTCTTTTGTCTCTTTAGGTAAGTTTATTCCTAGGTATTTTATTCTTTTTAATGCAATGGTAAATGGGATTGTTTCCCTAATTTCTCTTTCTGATCTTTCATTTTTAGTATATACAATCAATTTTTGTGTATTAATTTTATATCCTGTGACTTTACCAAATTCATTGATGACCTCTAATAGTTTTCTCAGTGTCTTTAGAATTTCTAAGTATAGAATTATGTCATCTGCAAACAGTGATAGTTTTACTTCTTATTTTCCAATTTGGATCCCTTTTATTTCTTTTTCTTCTCTGAGTGCCATGGCTAGGACTTCAATACTATGTGGAATAACATAGGTGAAAGAGGACATCCTTGTCTTATTACTGATCTTAGCAGAAATAATTTCAGTTTTTCACTATTGAGAATATGTTAGCTGTGGGTTTGTCATAAATGGCTTTTATTATATTGAGGGTGTTCCCCTCTATGCCCACTCTCTGGAGAGTTTTTATCAGGTGTTGAATTTTGTCAAAAGCTTTTTCTACACCTATTGAGATGATCATATGGTTTTTACTTTTCAGTTTGTTGATGTGGTGGATCACATTGATAGATTTGGGAATATTGAAGAATCCTTGCATCCCTGGGATAAATCCTACTTGATCATGGTATATGATCTTTTAATGTATATTTGTGTGAGGTTTGCTTATATTTTGTTTAAGATTTTTGCATCTATGTTCATCAGTGATATTGATCTGTAATTTTCTGTTTTTGTATATCTTCGGTCTTGGTATCAGGGTAATGGTGGCTTCATAGAATGAGCTTGGGAGTGTTCCTTCCTCTGAAATTTTGTGGAAAAGTTTCAGAAGAAGAGGTGTTAACTCTTCTCTGAATATTTGATAGAACTCAGCTGTGAAGTTATCAGGTCCTGGAGTTTTGTTTTTTGGAAGTTTATTAATCACAATTTCATTGGAAAAGATACATGCATCTGTATGTTCATCGCAGCATTGTTCACAATAGCAAAGACATGGAAGCAACCTAAATGCCCATCAACAGATGAATGGATTAGGAAGATATGGTACATATATACAATGGAATACTACTCAGCCATAAAAAGGACAAAATAGTGCCATTTGCAGCAACATAGATGTAACTAGAGATTCTCATACTGAGTTATGTAAGTCAGAAAGAGAAAGGCAGACACCATTTTTATCACTTACATATGGAGTCTAAAATATGGCACAAATGATCTCTCTACAAAACAGAAAAGATCATGGACATCTAGGACAGACTTGCATTTGCCAGGGAGAAGGAGAGGGAGTGAGATGGATTAGGAATCTGTGGCTAGTAGATTAAAATTCTTGTAGTTGGAGTGGATGGGCAATGAGATCCTACTGTATAGCACAGGGAACCATTTAGCTAATCTCTTGTGATGGAACATGATGGAGAATAATGTGAGAAAAAGAATGTATATATATGCATGACTGGGTCATTTTGCTGTACAACCGAATTCACAGAACTTTGTAAATTAATCATAATAATTTTTAAAAATAAATGTGCTAATTGCTTGTTGAAGTCTCTAACATCTATTATAAGATACAAATTATGGAATTAAATTAACATTCATAGTAATTATCTTTAAAGAAAAAAAGTGAAGTACATGATTCTTGCTATGGGGCAGAGACATAAGTAGCAAGGAGACAGAATAGAAGAGCCTGATTCACTTCATATCTCACCTTTCAGAGTTCCCGTTGTGGTGCAGTGGTTAACGAATCTGACTAGGAACCATGAGTTTATGGGTTCAATCCCTGCCCTTGCTCAGTGGGTTAATGATCCGGCATTGCCGTGAGCTGTGGTGTAGGTCACAGACATGGCTCGGATCCTGCGTTGCTGTGGCTCTGGCATAGGCTCGCAGCTACAGCTCCAATTGGACCCCTAGCCTGGGAACCTCCATATGCCATGGGAGCAGCCCAAGAAATGGCAAAAAAAAAAGACAAAAAAAAAATATCTCCTTTCTAGAGAGGCGGGTGTTGGGTAGAAAAAGAATTCTGAACTCTGTGTAGGTGTGTTCCTGAGAATCTGGCCAAACACCAAACCATGTGTGCATGGGCTAAAACCCCCAAAGCTGGCAAAGACACCTTGTGAGAAATGAAAAATTACCAGGTCACTGTAAGATTGAGGGCTGGAGGAGTTCTCCTGTTGGTGAAGAGGGTTAAGGAACTGGTGTTATCACTGCAGTGGCTTGGGTTGCTGCTGTGGTGAGGGTTTGATCCCTGGCCCAAGAACTTCCACATGACACAGGCATGGCCAAAAAGAAAAAAAAAAAAAGAAGATTTAGCCTTGGAGTAAAGGTTCCTCTATACAAGCCCTAAAAATCTTAAATTTAAGCCTCAGAAGAATCATATTCATCTATAAATAACAACTGTCTGCCAGAAATCCAACATTCTTTAAGCAAATACAAGAAAATCTAACATTCAGCCACTAAAAATTCAATGAATTTTCTCCAATCAAACATCACTAGAAAAAGAAGCAGGAGAAAAATCCCATAATCAGGAGCCAACAGAAATAGACCCTGAAATGACAGAGATAATAGAACTAGCAGACAAGTATGATAAAACAACAATAATAAATATGGCTCATGTTCATCAATGTAATGAGGAATGAAATGGAAGATAGAAAAAAGATATTGGAACATCAAGAGATAAAAAATACAGTAACTCAAATGAGAATTTTACTAGACAGGATTAAGTTCAGATTAGATATTTTTGGAGAAAGGGTCAGTGAACTTGAAAATATAGTGATAATTTAACCAAAAGCATAGAGAGAGAAAAGATTGAAAAAGATGAACAGAGTGTTCCCATCATGGCTCAGTGGTTAGATCCCTAGGCTTGCTCAGTGGGTTAAACATCTGGCATTGCCATGAGCTGTGGTTTAGGTCACAGACTGGCTTGGATCCTGCATTGTTGTGACTGTGGTGTAGGCTGGTGGATACAGCTCCCATTTGACCCCTAGCCTGTGAACCTCCATACGCCATGGGTGTTGCCCTAAAAAGACAAAAAAATACAGACATAAATAAATAAAAAGAAAAAGATGAACAGTACCTTGGTGTCCTGTAGGATGATAACCACAGATATAACATAAGTGTAATTGTAGTCTCAGCTTTTAGGGGGAAGGCGAAAGAGAAATAATTGCCTAAATGTCCCCAAATTTGAAGAAAATATTAACCCCTGGATCCAAGAAATTCAGCATACCCCAGGCAAGATAAACACACACACACAAACACACACACACACAAACACACCCCCAGGTACTATAAGAAAATTGCTGAAAATTGGTGATAAGAGAAAAATATAAAAAGCAGGCAGAGGGAATAAAAAGTTATTACAAACAAGGGGAAAATATCAAGAATGGCAGCAGACCTGTCATCAGAAACTGTGCACAAAGAATGCAATTTAGTGGAAATTTTTAAGTGCTTAAAAATGTCAACCTAGAATTCTATAGCCAGTAAAAAAAAAAAAAAAAAAAAAAAAAAAAAAAAAAAAAAAAAACACTTTAGACGATAAAGAAGAAAAAAAAAGGGACAGATAAGAACTTTTTAGACAAAAACTGAAAAAGCTCATGGTCAGCAGACTTACAATAAATATTAAAGGAAGTCCTTTAGGCAAAAGGAAATTGGTACCAGGTGGAAGTTTGAACTATACAGAGGAATAAATAATGCTAGAAATGGCTCATATGTCAATAAACAAAACTTTTCTTCAGAGTTCCTGCTGTGGCACAATGGGTTAAAAATCTGACTGCATTGGCTCAGGTTGCTGTGGAGGTATGGGCTCAATCCCCAGCCCAGTGCAGTAGGTTAAAGGATTTGGTGTTGCCAGAGCTACAGATCAGATTCAGTTCTTGGCCTGGGAACTTTGATATGCTGTGGGTGTGGCCATAAAATATAAAAAAAAATTAAGAAAAAAATTTCTTCCTGTTTTAGTTTCTTTAAAAAGTAAATGGCTCTTTAAAGAAAAAAAACAATGCTAATGTCTATCTCATGAGATATACTGTGTATAAAAATAAGATATATGACATCAGTGGCTCAAAGAATGCGATGGGGGAAAGGAAGCATGCCATAAGGGTCTTATACATGAAGTGATATATTTCTTGAAGGTAAGTTGTCTTAAGTTAACATGAATATTTTTGGAGTTCCCATCATGGCTAGATTAATGAACCCAACTAATGTCCATTAGGATGCGGATTCAATCCCTGGCCTTGCTCAGTGGGTTAAGGATCTGGCATTGCTATGAACTGTGGTGTAGTTCACAGATGCACCTTGGACCCCTAGTTGCTGTGGTTGTGGCACAGGCCAGTGGCTACAACTCTGAATCAACCCATAACCCAGGAACTTCCATATGCCAAGTGTGCAGCCCCAGAAAGACAGAGTGACAAAAAAAGAGTATTTACTAAAAGCAATTTTAAAAGAGTTTTAACTAATAAGCTAATGATGGATACGAAATGAAACCCTAAAAAATAATCCAACAGAAGACAGGGAAAAAGGGGAGAAAAACCAAAAATAGATGGGACAATTAGAAAACATAACAATATAGTAGAACTACATTCAGCTCTATCAATAATCACATTAAATGTAAATGATCTAATCCAGTTTGAAGGCAAAGATTGCCAGAGTGGATAAAAAACCAAGATAACTCTCAAAATAGATTAGAAATAAATGGGTGGATAAGGTATACAGTGTAAGCACTAAGTATGAGAAAACTAGAGTGGTCATATTAATATCAAAGTGGGCATCATAAAAAGTGATACTAATAAGGTTAAACAGGGACGCTTCACAATGATAAGTGGGTTAATTCATCAAGAAAATAATCAAATTTAAGTGAAACCAATACTAAATTGTCTGGAGTTCCCACTATGGCACAGCAGGATCAGCAGCATCTGGGATACAGATTTGATCTCTTGACCAGCACAGTGCATTATGGATCCAGTGTTGCTGCAGCTGTATCTTAGGTTGCAACTGTGGCTTGGATCTGATCCCTGCCCCAGGAACTCTATGTACTGTTGGGGTGGCCAAAACAGAAAAAGAAAAATAAAGTACTACATTTTCAAAATATATGAAGCAGAAACTGATAGAACTGAAGGAAGGCATTGACAAAGCTTCAGTTATTGTTGGAAATTTTAATGCTCATATCAGTATTTGATGGAAAAAGTAGGAGTATCAGGAAGGACATAGGTGCATTTAACAACACTGTAAATCAACTTGACTTCATTGACATTTATAGAACATTCTACTCAACCCTAGCAGAATGTACATTTTTTTCAAGTGTATGTGGAATATTCACCAGTATAGCCCACCATATGCTAATATATAAAGACAAGTCTCATTGAGTTTAAAATGATGAAAAGAAGGCAGCATATATCCTAGGACAACACCATTAAGTTAGAAATCATAATAAGAAAGATAACTGGAAATTCTTCAACAGTTCTAATTATACCACATCTTCTACTAACATGTTGGTCAAAAAGGAAGGGGTGATTGAAATACATTTTGAAATGGATCACAATAAAAACACATCAAAATTCCTGGGATATATGTGAAACTTGCTTATGCAAATCTATAAATGCAAATACTAGAAAGGAAGAAAGTTGTAAAATAAATAATCTAGATGTCCACCTTAAGAAGTTAGAAAAAGAGAAAGTGAAAACCAAAGTAACCAGAAGGAAGGAAATAATAAACAGAATAACAGGAATTTATGAAATAGAAAACAGATAAATAACAGAGATAACCAAGGAAACCAAAAGCAGTCTTTATGAAAAATGATTAGTAGAAATTAGAGCCTCTTGCTGTTCTAATCAAGAAGAATAAAGAGGAAACACATGTTACTAAGTGTGATAACGAGGCTGAAAGAAGGGACATCACTATAGATTCTACAGAAATTAAAAGCATATAGAAAGAATATTACAAACATCTTTTGGACATACATTTGACAACATTGAAGAAATGGATACATTCTTGAAAGACACAAATTTTGTAATGAAGCTGACTCAGGAAGGATAAAATTAAAGTAACACCATATCTATTAAAGAAGTCTACATTCCTAGTTAAAAACCTTCTCACACAAACAAACCAAACCAAAGCCAAAAAGAATTCCAGGTCCATACATGTTTTAACTGATGAATTCTGTCAAATATATGAAAGAGAAATAATTCAGGAAGTAAAGGGAAAAGGAACATTTCCCAACTCCTTTTAGGAGGCTGCCATTATGCTAATATCAAAAAAAGGTAAAGACATTAGAAGACAAGAAAACGAACAAAATATCCTTCATGAACATAGATGAAAGATTTGTTAACAAACCATTGGTAGGTCCAGTTCAGCAGGCTATAACAAATGGGTTTGTTCTAGGGGATGCAAGTTTGGTTTAACACCACAAAATTCATTTGCATAAGGTATTACTTTATCAGGCAAAAAGGGAAAACCATATGATTCTGTCAATGGTTATGGGAAAAAGCATTTGTGATGAAATCTCTCAAAACACTTAGAAGAGAAGAGGATTTTCTTAACCTGATGAGAGACATTGACACCTAACTCTAGCTGAAATCCATTTAATGTCAAAATAGGGAGGGTTTTCCTCCTAAGAAAGGACACAAGGCAAATATGACCCACTCCTGCCTCTAATATGGTGAAGGAGACCCTGGCCAGTGTAACAGAAAATAAAAGAAACAAATGACATACAGTTTGGCAAGGTAGAAACAAAAGATATTTATTTGCAGCCAACATGATCATGTGTAGAGAAAATGCTAAGAAATCTCCCAAAAGCCACTAGAATTTGTCAGTAAGATTGCAGGACACAAAGTAGATATACATATTCATTTGTATGTGTATATACCGGCAAGGGAAGTTTAGAAATTTAAATTTAACATTTATATCAAAATGCAGAGGACCTAAAATTAAAATATTTACAAGAAAAGTATTGAAAGATTTTCAGTACCCAATTTCAAGATTTCCTCTGCATTTTAAAGCTGCTTCTTTAAAGCTACAGTTATCAAGGCAGTGTTGTCCTAAGATATATATATATATATATATATATATATATATATATATATATCTTAGAATAGAGAATCCAGAAATAGACCCACCCATATATGGTCAGTTGATTTCTGACAGTGGTGCCAAGTTAATTCAAAGGGGAGAGGATAGTCTTTTTGACAAATAGTACTGGAACACCTAGATATTTAAATATAAAAATATTAACCTCAATCCTTACTTCTGTATGCAGAAATGACTTGAAAAGGATCATCAACCCAAATATAAAAGACTAAAACTGTGCAATTTTAAGAAAAAATTACAGGAGGAAATATTCATGAACTTGGGATAGGCAGAGATTTCTTGAGCCTAAAAAGCATGAACCATAAAAGAGAAATTGACAAATCATACTCCATCTAAATTTAATACTTCTATTCTTCAAAAGGTATCATTAAGAAAACAAAAAGGCAATCTTTAAACAGGGAGAACATATTCACAATACATATACCTGAACAGATGACTTGTAGCCAGAATATATAAAGAACTCTTATAGCTCATTAATTATAAAGACAACCCAGTTAAGAATCTAGGCACAAGAAAATAATGACTGGCTAGTGTAGAATGGGAAAAGGAGTTCAACCTCATTAGACATCAGAAAGATGCAAAAAATATGAGTTCTTGCTGTGGCACAGCAAGTTAAGGATCCAGTGTTGTCTCTGCCGTGGCACAGGTTCAGTCCCTGGCCTGGCACAGTGGATTAAAGGTCTTGCATTGCTGCAGCCATGGCTTAGGTCACAGCTGCTCACTTTTGATCCCTGGCCTGGGAAATTCCAAATGCTACAGAGGCATACTATTTAGCAATTAAAGGGGACAAAGTACCCATACATACAACATGAACGAATCTCAAAAACACGCTGAGTTCAATAAGCCAGACATAAAAGAATACAAACTCCATGATTCCAGTTACTGACCCTGATCATTATACCAGAAATGCCAGAAAAGACGAGCTTAATCTGCAGTGACAATAAGCAGACATGTTGTCTGCAGACCTCAGTGGGGCACAAAGGAACTTTTTGGTTTGATTGATGTATTCTAGGTCCTGACCATGCTGGTTATTATATGGACATATATATGTTCATAAATTACACTGAAATGTACACCTAAAGCATACACATTGTATATAAACTATATCTTAGGAATGTTGTTTTTTTAAAATATTCCACAAAATTTGAAAGTTATTTTACCAACAGAAGATTAACTTCTGTCTAGTATTAGAACACCTTTAAGGCTGAAACCTGAAACCTGAGTTGACCTGAAGATTCCATTTAGATTAATCAGTATATATAGTATAAAAAATAATACATAAAGTACATGTCTTTATTTTGTTTTAATAATACCTTGTTTATTAAATTACTGTCTCATATTACATGTCTTTAAAAAAGAGAGGAGATGAATTCTCCATGTGCTTAGCCGATGATGTGATGTATTATAATGGGACTCTCACATCCTTAGAATTCATTAATGTACCTTTCTAATTTTTTTTGTATTTTCCTGGGCTGCACCCATGGCATATGGAGGTTTCCAGGCTAGGGGTCTAATCGGAGCTGGAGCTACAGGCCTGTGCCAGAGCCACAGTGGAATCCAAGCTGCATCTGTGATCTACACCACAGCTCACAGCAATGCTGGATCCTCAACCCACTGAGTGAGGCCAGAGATCAAACCCACCACCTGATAGTTTCTAGTCAGATTCATTAAACATTGAGCCATGACAGGCACTCCCGTTCTAGTTTTGAAAGGTATTTTGTAGTGTCTTTAGCAAGACACTAAGAAGAAAGAGCTAGGATTAAGTAATTGCATATAATCCGCTCTTGGTCTTCTTTTATTGTTTAATTCTTTTTTTTTTTTTTTAACTAGGAAGAAGATGTGGAAGGTACTCCAGTGTCCCTTAGAATCTATTCTTGCTTTTAGAAATAGAACTCCTAGGTTTTATCTGAGCACATGCATGGCTTTCCAGCTAGAAACTACATTTCTCTGCTTCTTTTGCTGCCTGTGTGGCTTTATGACTAATGAGAGGTGACTGGAGATCTGCAGAAGGTTACCTCATTAAGGACAAGCCACTTGCCTTAGACTTTCTCTTTTTTCCTTTCTGCTGGCTGGGATGTTACATCAGGTATAGCAGCTACTTTGGGTCCAGAGGTGGAAGACATGTGGAACCTAATGGAGCCAGCCTGGCTTCCCAAATGATCTTGCGACACAACCCTGCCCCATTATAACTTGAAAAAGAAATATTTCCAACTTTGGCTACTATATATGTTTTTAGTCTTTTTGTTATAGCAGAAAGTGTATAACCTAATGAAAAATGGAAGCCATTTAAGACTTTTTAAGTTTTTCTGTGTCCTGTTTGGCCATAGCCAATATAATGTGGTGTGTACCCACAATTAAAATAATTTCTAAAATAGCATCTGATTTCATGCCAAGAGTTCTCTTGGATCCACTTTATTTAGGAGAGTGTTTCTGAAATTTACAAATTACTTTTACACTTTAGATACTAATTGTTAATGAGTCAATACACAGCATTCTGCTTTTCTAATTTTTAAATGTCTTTATGGACTAATGTATGATCAATTTTGGTAAAGTTCTACAGGTATTTTTTAAATTTTATTCTTATTAGAATACAGTTGATTTATAGTGTTGTGTCAATTCCTGCTGTATAACATGGTGACCAAGTCATACATACACATACATTCTTCAAAATAATGCAATTTGCAGCAACATGGATGAAAATAGAGATTCTCATGCTAAGTGCAGTAAGTCAGAAAGAGAAAGACAAATACCATATGATATCACTTACGTGTGGAATCAAAAATGTGGCCCAAGTGATCCTGTCTACAAGACAAAAACAGATGCCTGGACATGGAAAATCATAGAACTTTTTATTTTTTTTAATTTTTAAAACTTTTTTTTGTCTTTTTGCCATTTTTCTTGGGCCACTCCCATGGCATATGGAGGTTCCCAGGCCAGGGGTTGAATTGGAGCTGTAGCCACCGGCCTATGCCAGGGCCACAGCAATGCAGGATCTGAGCCACGTCTGTGATCTACACTACAGCTCATGGCAACACCGGATCCTTAACCCACCGAGCAAGGCCAGGGATCAAACCCGCAACCTCATGGTTCCTAGTCAGATTCGTTAACCACTGAGCCATGACGGGAACTCCCATAGAACTTTTTAAAGAAGTTTCTTTATGGAGTTCCTGTTTTGGCTTAGTGGGTTAACAACCTGACTAGTATCCATGAGAATATGGGTTCCATCCCTGTCCTTGCTCGCTGGGTTAAGGATCTGATGTTGCTGTGAGCTACAGTGTAGGTAGATGTGTCTTGGACCCTGTTGCTCTGGTTGTGGTGTAGTTTGGCAGTTGCAACTCTGATTTGACCCCTACCCTGGGAATTTCCATATGCTGCAGGCAAAAAAACTTTGCCTTCTTTGTAAGGTACCAAAATATTTATTATTTTCACCTTTTAGGTAATTATTTTTGTCTATCAGAAGCATAAAGATATGAATCATTTATTTCTTTCATTAATTTTTCTTTATATTGTTTTTGTTTTCATATGTGTGTTCATGTATTATTTATTGTCAATAACTCAATTGAGGATTATAACTTTTATCAAGATAATATGACTTTCTTCTTTATGCCTTGTGCTTTGTGTTTTAGCTGACATTAATATTGCTACATTAGTTTATATTTTCCTATATGTCTGTGTACTTATGTTTGTATCTAAATGTGATATATATTTGTATATGATATATAAATCATAAAAGGTATGGAAGACTTGTCTTTCTCTTTTTTTTTTTTTTTTTAAGGGCTACACCTGTGGCATATGGCAATTTCCAGGCTAGGGGTCAAATCAAAGCTGCCTCTGCACTACGCCACAGCCATGGCAACGTGGGATCTGAGCCACATCTGTGACCTACACCACAGCTCAGAGCAATGCTGATCCTTAACCCACTGATTGAGGCCAGGGTGGAACCTGTGTCCTCATGGATACTAGTTGGATTCATTACTGCTGAGCCACAACAGGAACTCCTCTTTCTCATATTTTTAAAAATGTGTAATTATGTAGCTAGACTCCCAAGACATAGGGAGTGAGGTGAAACTGAGAACAGTCTGTCCAGGGTTGTGGGGCAGGGTGAAGTTCTTGGCAAGAGACTCATTAAAATGAGTGTGGAGTGTGGAAAGCAGATGGGTGGATGAGGCAAGAAGACCATTATTCTTGCTTTGGTTCTGTTTTTCTTTGTGACCACAACAAACCTCTCAACTGTCCAGGGCCTCCAGCTTGATCTTAAATGAGGCAGAGGCCTCTCCAAGAGCCTTTCCAACTTTAAAATTCCATTCCTCACCAGGGCCAGAAGGGAAGTTTCCATTTGACAGCATTTTTATTTTTAATTTCATTTAAGCAAAGAAGTCAGCTTCATTTCATCTTGCAAGTCATGAGGAATAAATCACTTCTCTTACTACCTTGAAGAAGGGCTCGCATGTGACATGCATATTTATGCCCTGATCTAATATTAGCAAGTGACACATGTCATGGTAGAGTGTCCCAGTTTTAACACCTGGAAGTAATCTTGTAACAGAATGACTCAGAGGAATGTTAAATCACTGCTTATCCCCAAGAACATTGAGGATATTATTCTAGACTCCCAGAAACTCCTTACCTATTGCCCTGAACTACATGCAGGTCTTGAGATGGAGGGTCCTAGGAGGGAAGCCTGCTGTGCAGCCTTCAGCCAAGCATCTGACTCTTTCATTGATGAGCTCCTGAGTGGTAGAAAGGGTGCCAGCCCTGAATTTATGTTTCACAAGATCAGCAACAGGCAGCCACCCAAACTGGCTTTTTGTCATGCGCTGAGCTGGGCACAGTCACAGGCAGGGAGGACAGAGAGGGTTTTTCAGATAATGAACTTTGTCGCACTTATGAAAGAGCCAGGAAACAGTGCTGACTGAATGAAATCTGTGCAGCAGGCCAAGAGCAGCACTTTTTTTGAAGAAGGTCTTTGTTCTGGCTCCATTATGGAGGATGATTCTGGACAATGACTACATCCAGAGCAGCCTGAAAAAAAGATCATTACTTCTCTTCTCTGTAGTCATCACTTTGAGAACTAGAAAGTCACTGGAAGGTTTTATTTCCCACTCTATGGAAAGCTTCTGGGGGGAGAAAAGAGAGATACACAATTGTTTCATTTCAGAAATGCATTTTGTTTCAGGAAAGAAAGCCATGCCACCCATAAGTTGAAAAAAAAGTGCAAAACAAAGTCAAAACATGAGTAAAAAAGAGAGGTGGCAGGTGTTTATTAAGTGCCACTGTATGCTGGGCCCTTTCAGAGATGCTTCGACCAGCATTCATTAGCCTCTTAGGAACCGAACTTAAATGAAGCAGACAGATAAATGGCTCATACTTACTATGTTTCAATTAAATAATGGGGCCATATCATACAGCACAGGGAACTGTGTTTGATTGGGTATACTTTGTTGTACAACAGAGATTGAAGAAACATTCTAAATCCACTGTACTTTAATAAAAAAGGTTTTATTGGAGTCTAGTTGACTTTCAAAGTGGTGTTAGTTTCAGGAGTACAGCAAAGTTACTGTTATACATGTATACATAGATATTCTTTCTCAGATTCTTTTCCCCTATAGGTTATTACAGAATATTGAGTAGATTTCCCTGTGCTATACAGTAGGACCTTGTTAGTTATCTCTTTTATACATAGTAGTGTATACATGTTAATCCCAAACTCCTAATTTATTCCTCCCCTCTCACGTTTCCCCTTTGGTAGCCATAAGGTTGATTTTGGAATCTGTGAGTTGGTTTCTGGTTTATAAATAAGTTCTTTTGTGTCATTTTTATTCCACATATAAATTATATCATAGGATATTTGTTTTTCTCTGACTTGGTTCGCTTAATATGATCATCTCTAGGTCCATCTATTGAGTTTTTGTAGAGCAGCTACACTATGTAAGATACTGTGCTAGATGTTGAGACTACAAGGTGAGCTGATAGAGCCCCTGTTGAGACACTTAGGGTCCAGAGTGGGATGTGTAACCAGGTATGCAGAGCACAGGTCCATGGAGGCACACAGAAAGACATCAGTGATTAGAATGCACAGGAGAGAGTGATGCAGGTGACTCAAACACGAGGCAGTCTCAAGGTACCTGTTCCTTCAGTGGTTGTCATCAGGTGTGCTTCACACTCTGGTCCCAGAGCTACACATTTCTTTTCTTTTTTTTTCCTTTTTAAAAATCTTTTTAGGGTAACACCCACAGCATATAGAAGTTCCCAGGCTAGGGGTCAAATCAGAGCTATAGCTGACAGCCTATGCCACAGCCACAGCAATGCTGGATCCGAGTCGAGTATATGACCTACACCACAAGTCACTGCAGTGCCAAATCCTTAAGCAAGGCCATGGATTAACCCAGCATCCTTTTGGATCCTAGTCAGGTTCGTTACCACTTAGCCATGATGGGAACTCTATAGAGCTACACATTTCTGATGTTGAAGCTAATAATAATAGCCAAGACTTGTGCAGTGCTTTACTCTGTGTCAGGCAGTCTTGTGCTTTACACATAACAACTTATGTAATCTTTGACAATAGTCCTGTAAGGAAGTATTAATATTAGCCAAGAAGCTGAGGCCCAGCACACTTGTGGTCTGAGATTTGGCCCCATAGTTCCTGTTTGTTACCACCATGCTAGGTTGAGGCTTTTAGAATCAAGAGAGTCAACTACTGGAGGAACCACTGTTGCAGTCTTGGCAGATCCAGTATCTTCATATTAATGAATCCATAGCTGAGTATTGGGAGAAAAAATTGTTCATACATGTGCTTTTTGTTGTCTAGGAATGAAGCTCTATATGATTTTTGTTGTTGAAATTGCCCTTATGCTAGCTACAAATTAGTGATAGAATTTTAGATTTGGAATTATAGGAAGTGGAGTTCCCATGGTTGTTTAGTGGTAACAAACCTGACTAGCAGCCATGAGAACATGGGTTTAATCCCTGGCCTTGCTCAGTGGCAGTGGGTTAAGGAAGTAGCATTGCCATGAGCTGTGGTGCAGATCATGGACGTGGCTCAGATCTGGCATTGCTGAGGCTGGGGCATAGGCCAGCAACCGCAGCTCCAATTCAACCTCTGGCCTGGGAACTTCCATATGCCACAGGTGCAGCACCCTCCCCCCCCCAAAAAAAAAGAAAAAAAAGAAATTATAGGAAGATACTTTTTGACCAAATACTGTCCCCAGTCCTTTACCCAGAAGGGATTTCTTGAATTATAAATATATCTGAGACTGCACTGCTTATCCCACAGACACTGAGTCCACAGTGTTGGAGGAGGTGGGGATTTCCTGTCCAGCCTGACATCCTGTTGGCCAGATCAGAGGCTCCTTTCTCTATCTGTCATCTGTTGAAATGTCAGTCCCTTTTTACAGCATCAGAGGTCTTTAATTTCTAAGCTGAATTTCCAAATTGCAGGGGCACAGGCCACTTGGGCCTGGCCCATGTGGCTTCCCTCTGTGTCTGAACCACAGGAGGCCTGATATTTGCTGCTCTAGGGAGTTAATAAGAGCTTTTGTGATTTGCTTTGCCCACAATTGATAGGCTCACATATAGGTGATCTGAAGGAAAAAGAATGGGATGAGAAAGTCAAAGTTATGCCTGTGAACTAGAAAGAAAGTTAGAATTTTGAAACCATCATCAAAATGGTACAGATAAAAGTTATAAGTTTGGAAGAGCCTAGGAGGAGAAGTTTTTAATTAGAGCAACCCTCAAGACATTTGAAATTGTTATGATGATTTTAAATAGGCAACCCTTTGGCCTTAAGAAGTATCAATGACTTTGTGTTCTATATATGGTTTACGGAATACAAACTCACAGAAAATTCAAGGGGAAAAGGTAATCTTCTTATGGAAAACTCATTTGATTTATGGCTTCCTGGACTTTGAAAGCCTCCTTGCACCTAGATTAAATACACCGAGTGGTTTTAAAACTTAATAAAATGGTAAGAAAATGTTTTTTTCCCCCTTTTTATGCAGGCAGGGATTTTCAGTATAGCAATTAGGAATATTGTGAGGAAGATTATTGAAAGCCGTCTGTAACATAAAGCTTGAATGCTCTCGCTGAAGAAAAGGAGGTTTAGACCTCATTTGGACACTGACTAAAAATAAAAGTAATCTCTGTCATGTAATACTGAAATCAACTGTGAAATTGAAGAGACTTACTAAGATGATATTTGGTGTAAATACATTTTCTACTTTCTTTTTTTAAAAGTTAATTTTGTTTATAGAAGGGATATGTAAATACTATTTTTGTCTTTTATCTCTTTTGGGGCCACACCCATGACAAAATACTTTTTAAAGAAAAGCATTATGAATCAAATTAAATTTCCCTTTGACCATCATGGTCCCATCTTCCCAGAGGTTAGCATTTTGTCATTTGTTCTTCTGAGTCTTTTCCTAAATACTGATATGGATACATTTATATGCCTGTAACATATATTTATGTTTTGTGTAGATGTTAAAAAATAACCCACAGAATGTACTATTTTGCTGGTTTATTTAAATATGACCTTCCAGTAGTTCCCCGGTGGCTTGGTGGGTTAAAGATCCAGTTTGTGACTTGTGTGTTTCTGGTCACTGCTATGGTATGGGTTCAATCCTTGGCCCAGGAACTCTCATGCTGCAGGTGTGGCACCCCTACAATAAAAATAAATAAAAGTAAATATGACCTTCCAGTATATCTTTTGTTTTGAATAGTTCAGTAGTGTTACTGATGCAGCTAACATTTATTGAGAAGTCACTCTATGATGAATAGGATGTTTAGCATCTTTTATATAATTTTGTCTCATAATAAGCTTCAGAGGCGATTAAAATACTTGATTTTATATAGGAATATTCCACCTTCATTATGTCTCTCATTTACATTAAATTACTAATGCCAGTAGTTTATCATTCTTTAATAAGATTTCAAAAATGAAAAATTTTTAATTTTTTCTTTTTTTTTGCTTTTTAGGGCTGCACCCATGGTGTAAGTAGGTTCCCAGGCTAGGGGCAAATCCAAATCAGACCTACAGCTGGTGGCCTATGCCACAGCCATAGCAAAGCAGGATCTAAGCCAAGTCTGCACCTACATCATGGCTCACAGCAAGGCTAGATCCTTAACCCACTGAGTGAGGCCAGGGATCAAAACTGTATCCTCATGGATGCTAGTCGGATTCGTTTCCACTGAACCACAAGGGAAACCCCTGGAATGATTTTTTTTTTTTTTATTGCTAAGACTATAACTTGTCGTTCTGTTAACTTTGTTGTTCTCATGCAGCCAACCTCTCCACCAGACCCCTGGAGTGGGTGTCTTTGCTAAGCCAGAAGGCCGGGGATGCAACCTACACCACAGTTCATGGCAAAGCTGGATTCTTAACCCACTGAGTGAAGCCAGGGATCAAACCCATGTCCTCGTGGATACTAGTCAGGATCATTACCACTGAGCCATGGTGGGAACTCCACAGAATTTCCTAACAAATACTTTTCTAAACATATATTAATTAAGACTAGTTTACCTTGGGAGTTTACATTGTGGCTCAGTGTGTTAGGAACATGACATACTGTCTGTGAGAATGCAAGTTCAATCCTTGGCCTTGCTCAGGGGCTTAAGGATCCAGTGTTGCTGGATGTGGAGATGTGGTGAAGGTTGCAGTTACAGCTCAGATCCGGTGTGGCTGTGGCTGTGCCTATGGCTGGCAGCTTCAGTTTTGATTTGACCCCTGGCCTGGAAACTTCCATATGCCACAGGTGTGGCCCTACAAAGCAAAAAAAAAAAAAAAAAAAAAAGCAAAAAAAAAAGCAAAAAAAGAAAAGACTAGTTTACTTTGATCTTGAAGACACAAAAGGTCAAGTCAAATACATCTACAGACACTATGTACTGATGACAATCAAATTATATATATATATATATGTATATAACACATACCCCCCATATATATATATATATATATATATATATATATACACACACACACACACACACACACACACACAGTTTTTTTTTTTTTACAGCCACACTCATGGCACATGGAGGTTCCAACTGGCTAGGGGTCCAATCAGAGTCACAGCTGCCGGCCTATACCACAGCAACATGGGATCTGAGCTGTAGCTCCAGTTAGACCCCTAGCCTGGGGGCCACTGGGACAGAATCTGGGATAGAAGCTGACATGGGTAACAGCCATGGAGAAAGAACACCTCACCTTTTCTGTTGTTTGGATTGGCTCTCTGGCATTTTTCACTCCTCCTGCTTCTCCCTGCCCCTCAAAACCTCAGTCTAATTTCTTTAGTTGTCTAGCTGTTGTCCCCAAAAGCATTTTGGTTTCCCAGAAAATGACTATTTCATTCACAAGTCACTGTATTTTAGAGTTGGAAGGGACTTGGACTCTGAGGTCATGGAAGGAGGATGGACTTGCCCAGGATCAGTTCTCTCATCAGTGGGGAGAATGTTCTAGAAGGCAAGTTTCCCAGCTTCAGGGCTAATTATCTCTCCAAGGGATTGCTGCAGGAAAAAGAAGTCAGAATCTTAAAAAAAAAGTTGACTGCATATAGGAAGCCCCTTTAAAGAAGGGGAGAAGCCCAACTATTGTCAGAAGAACCACTTGCCTGAGATCAGTTTCTGCCCATTTCATAAGCCTAGACAGCAATTGAGTTTCCTGGGGATAATCTATTAACAGGTGCATTTTAAGCCTCTAGGTGATCCTCTTAAAAGGGGGAAAAAATGATATGAAATGTGCTGGCCAAGCTTGACAAAAATCCCTTTCCTTCCAAAAAGAATCAACAACCTAAACCCCCTACCTTAAGATGCAGTGAAGGTATAGCCCCCTGCCCCCACTCCAGTAACAGGCTATTTCCTGGTTGAGCATAAAAATTCAATGACATTCCTGTTTCAACCCACACAACTGTGTCACTGTCAGCGTAAGTGGCAGGAAAACAGACAAAGTCACCCTTTGCTAATGATTTCCAAACATGGAATTTCCTCGTATCTCCTCAAACCTTCCTTTTTCCAATGCCAAAATGTTTTTTTTTTCCCCCACATTGTAGTGAAGGAAAACTGAAAATAGTCACAGCAGCCAGAAGACGATGATTTTTAAGGAAATATCTTACAAGAGATAGCTGCAGCTCTGTGCGGTATTTTTAAAGGGTGGGGAGAGAACTGCTAGTGTTTCTAAAGCCAGTACCAACAAAACCGAGGCTTCCTCCTGGCCATCTGGGAATCTCTCAGCACTGCTCTCTTTCCCTTTTCCTACCTCTTTCCCAAGTTCCACTCTGAGCAACATTTGCACATCAGTGTTGAAGGAAACACACTCAAAGGAGAGGCATGCACTGGGGCAGAGGTGGAGGCAGCCCTCAGGGCAGGGGACCAGCTTTGGAAAACCACCAAAGCATCAAGCAATATAGGAGCCCATCATGTTTCTCCTCTGGAGAATATCTTATTAAATATGCAAACTGGTCACCAAGAGAAAAGAGGACTGTTCCTTTAAGGGGAAGACGCTGATTAGCTTCTCTGGCTGGCAGCAAACAGCTGGTCTGTCCAGCAGGTTCAAAGCCATTTCAGCCTCTCTCTTATGGAGGCACCATACGTCCCATCTCGCACATCAGCAGCTTTATTTTCCAATGATCTTGTTCCAGAAGGGAAGCACAAAGAGGGAGGAGCAGGTAGACCCCGTGGTTTACCCTTTGAGTATTTTCTTGTTGTTTTAGATGCATTTGGGATGTGTAAATTAGGTGAGTGGGGGGAGTGAATGCTTCTCCTATTCCAAACTCCAGAGAACAAGTGTTTGTTTGACCAACATTTACAGATAACCTCCAGAGATCGGAGGAGAGTGGAGTAGAGGAAAAATCTGTGAAAAGGCACACTGATTCTGAGATTCAATGGGAAGGGGGTTGGAGGCTGCGAGAGGTGGGAGGAATCTGACTTTGCTCTGGAGACCTACCGCCGAGTTTGGGCCCCGCCCACTTCTCCTTATTTGTCAAGTTTTCTTCAGGAAGGTATTCCCTTTCTGAACAAACTTTATAGGAAGAGAGGCAGACAGCTCTGGGGGGCGGGGGCGTGACCTGCCAGGCCAATGGGCTGGCTAATGGTTACTCCAAACAAGTTTAACATTCCTCAGCCCATGTCAGAGTTCCCTTGAGTTTGGGGGGCAGGGCAGGTGTAAGGGGTGGGGGTAGGCTGAATCCTCATGCCAGTTAATGCTGGGAACCCATGGGTCCTGGACACCCCCAAATGCCAGGCCTTGGACCCGTGCAGCGGCAGCAGCCTGGCACAAGGTCCGGAGGGTCATCCTCATCCCCACTGCCTGCCCAGGCTGCAGGAACCTCAGAGGTGGTAGCTCCGACTCCCTTCCTCCCTCTGCCCAAACACAGGAGCCCAGCGGTGCGTTGGAGCCCCTGACTAGGGGGCTGGGGGCGGCAGGAGGGCCCGGGGAGTGAGGAGTGCAGCCGCGGGGTGGTGAAAGCATCAGAGTCGCTTTCGTCATCCCAGCCATCGTCTCTGCCCCCTGCAGGCACGACAGCCGCCCAGAGTCCAGGCGGCAAGGGCGCGGGCTGCAAAGTGAAACCGAGGAAAGGGCGCCCCCTATGCCTGCGCCCGGCCGAGCGCAGCGGCCAGTGGTGTCTGCCCACTCCGCCAAGCGTGCGCCGCCTCTGGCCTCTGCGCCTGCCCGCTAGACCAGCCGCCCACCCAGCCGTACGGACCTCGCGGCCCGGAGTGTCCAGTGCCTGCCGGCCGGGTGCGCTACTGGCGCCAGGAGCCGGGGGTTCCCCACTCCTTTCCTGGTTCCTGGGGAGGGGCTTTGAAACCCGGCGCCCTCACCCACCGCCTACACCGGCCCTCCTGTTCTGAGCCTCTGGAAGCCACTGGGAGGCAGCTGCCCCCACCCCCAACTTCTGCATCCCTTTCCCCTTCCCTCTCTACAGCCTCTGGGGATAAAAAGGGGCTTTTTATAAAGCGGATTGTCAGCGGTAGCGGCGGCGGGGGTTGGAGGGAGGAGGAAATCTATAAAGACGAGAAGAGGTGGGGTGGAGAAGAAGCTGTGCGGCCTCCAGGAGCCCCAAGAGGCGGGGGCGGCTGAGAAGCCCCCGGCGGGTCCTCGACCTACCCTACCCGGCCCATTGTCACCCGGGCGGCGGCCTGCACCCACGGAGGGCTGGGCTGCCCTGCTGCGATGCCGCCCGTCGGCTCACCGAAGCCTGGGAAGAGGATGACCCGGACTCCAGGGCCCCAGCCGGCTGGGGCTGCGTAATCCGCGAGGGGGGGGTCTCCCCCGGGAGACCCAGGGTCCCTTCCCAGCCAACTCTTTCCAAATTGCTCAGGCTCATTGAGACTTTGTGTCTTTGTCCCTTTCATACACTCGGCTCGCTAGCCCTCACAATGTCCCAGGGCTGTCCTCGGTCCGGTACCCACAAATGGCACATTCACCCTGGGGACAGCGCCTTGGGAAGGAGGGAGGGAGGTGATTCCTTCTGCTGCCAAACAATGAAAAGCCGCCCCAGCAAGTGGAATCGCTTCGCATCACCCAGCCATCCTGTGCTCCCGCCCTTGCACACACCCACACTCGGGGTGCCCTGCTGGGCTGCACCCAGCTGCATGATCTTGGCAGAGTGAAGCCCCCGGCCAGGGATGCGTTTGTTTGCTCAGGATCTGACGACTTCAGGACAGTTTTCTGCAAGCTAATCCTATTAGTGTCTGCTCAGCCCGCATTTAATCACTATCAAATCAGATGGTATGGCCAGCTTTCCAAGCGGCTTCGGACACGCTGCATTGGGACAGAACCTGGCCTAGTCAACTGGCTATGAAAAGTATTTGGCAGCGCTCTGGGGGGCTTCCCACCCACCCTTGCTGATGCCTGGCGCCAGGCTCTGCCGCTGCTCTGAGGCCTGGGAGCTCGGGGCGCTGGGGCGCCGGGAGCTCTAGGTCGGAGCCCAGTCGGGGCTGCCTCGGGCAGCCACCTCTGCTCAGGGCCGATCTCCAGAAGAGAATTTGGCAGGAAGGGGAGCGAAAGGCAGCGAACTCGGCGAGCGCACACTCCATGCTCTTGCTCGGCGAAGGCAAACAGGTTACGGGTTGGGGGGGGTGGGTATCCTGTTCCCAGCGCCCATGGCCGACTTGCCTGGGCTCAGAGAGCTGGTATGCGAAGGCAGCGTCGCCGGTGGCATCCAGGCTGCAAGCAGCCGAGTTGAGCCTGGACGGAGCGGGAACCTCCCGGTAGCTGGGCGCGGCTGGGGGGAGCCCGCGTGGCACCACGCCCCTCTGCCTTCTTCCCTTGGTACTTGACTGCCCCGCCGGATTCCAGACACCCAGCGGGCGCCCCAGTGCAGGCAGAGACCACAGTCCCTGGCAATGCGAGCTGTGCTCAGCTCAGCCCAGCCAGTCCAGGAAGGGGGCGACCGCATGAAGCGCCAGGTGGGCTGTGTGCTCAGCGCAATGTTTGGGTTCCCCCGGATCTCAGTACCCCAGGGCCTCTGCTCGTCCACAACAGTGACCACAAGTGGGGGCCACAAGTGCACCCCGGAGCCCCCAGAGCATTCAGACCTCCCGCTCCCGCCTTCAGCCTTACAGTGCTGTGGCGCTCCCATGGCAGCGGCAGCGGCGGCGGCGGCGACAGCGGCGGGGGCAGTGCCCGAGGGGTGGGCAGCTATGGGCGCGGGCAACCTGGCCTCCGGGGCCCTCCATGTGGCCCGGCCCAGCTGCAGATCAACCCCCTGGCTAGCGGCCAGTGCCCCTGCACCTGCCTACTGCTGGCTGCTTCAGCTCAGGGCCAAGTTCATGCCCTCGGTGCTGCAGAGTCGGCCTCAATCTGCTAGCTCATTCCCACCACCCGTCTCTGCACCGCGGGCCACGAAGGTGGAGTTTGGGGGGTTTAAGTTACTGATAGGCATTTCTCACTGCAGTGTCACTCGGGGAGGAGGAGACACGCACGCCACACACTCACACACCCTCACACTCACGGCGATGAGCGGCTCCGGCCTTAAAGGGGAAGCCGCGCTGCCCTGCCCGCGACCCCCTAGCCCTGAGATCCAAAACGCCGAGTTCCTCCGGCCGGCAAGGGGCTGGGGGCGGCGGAAGTGCGGCGGCCACCCAAGTGGCCTACAGGGCCCTCTGGCCACTCTTAGAAAGGGAAAGCGGCCGCAGGCGGGCTTCGCTGTGGTCGCCCGGTCTCTCCAGCCAAGTCCAACCGGGGCAGCCGGGGAGCGGCGGGAGGGCCGGAAGGGGCAAGGGGGCACTCACCTTGGCGGTTCCGAGCGCAGCGGGAAGGTGATTGGCGCCCCTGGTGGCAGGCGGCCCGCCTAGACGGTGCGCAGCTGGTGAGAGAGGCGATAGCGTGGTGACCTAGCGCCGCTGGGCACGAGAGGATGGAGCTCGCCTGAGGGCTGCAGGTGGAGCCCCGGAGGCTTGGGAAGCCGGCTGGCAGCAGGTAGACTTCCCGCTTCTGGGCCGAGCGAGCTGGTGAGCTGTGCGCACCCTTGATGGACCGAGAGCAAGCAGGGAGAGCAGAAGAGCCAGCCCTCACCGGCGACTGGGCGACAGAGTGCGCCAGACTGACATAGACCGAGGGGGCGAGAGAGGGAGAGACAGAATCTGAGACAGGCACTGACACAGACGGAGCCAGAGGGGCAGAGCCACCGGGGGCCGGAGAGAATCGGAGAGAGATGGCCGCTCCCCAAAGTACCCCAGATCGTCACCAGACAGGAGTCTCACCATAAAGTAGCGGGTTCCATCTCCCCTCCCCCTTTCCCATTCCCAGCGGAGACCAAACCCAGAGCTGTGGCCTGGCCCTCCCGCCCCTCGCCCCAGGAGGGCGGTCACCTTCGAAGGGCAGCTGCCTGGTGCTGTGTCGCGGGTCTCACAGCCAACGCGTCTGCTCGCTGGCTCCCACCCAGACGGCCCAGGCGACCTGCTGTGACGGCAATGGGGTCCCGGGCTCCTAGGTGGGATGACTCCGCTGCACCCGCCCCCTCCTCGCCCAGCGTCCCCCTCCAGCCACCTCCCCCCCGCAGACCCGCCCCTCCTCCTCCACCCACTCCCCCCTGCCACCTTAGCCTCTGTGCGGATCCTGGCTTTGTGGCCCGCGGGGAGCTGGGCTGGCCGGGCCTCTCATGGCGGGGTTATCCCGGCGCAGACACCTGCAGCTTCTGCAGAACACTGCTTCTGGGGAACTGCCAGGAGAGCTAGAGTGTGCCATTAGCCCTCAGCCCTGGCTCGGAGAGGCCTGTGGCTCACCCAGCCCCCACTGGAGGGGGAGCTGACCCCGCGCCCCTGCTCCGGAATCCCGGAATCCCCGCTCCGGATACCAAGCTGGGCTTGCAAGGCAGGGGAGGGGCTAAGCTCAGCCCACGGACGCCACATCCAGACCAATAGCAGCAGCGCCCAGCGCAGCCCCAGAGCAGGCTCCCTCCAGGCTCCTGCCCTCACCTCAGAGGAGCGACCTTTCAGCAGCACATCTGGTCCAAGTCAGCAGAGCTGCTGGCCAGGAATAAAGGAGTGGGCCCGCCGCCCCACTCGGCCCCACCTCCCCTCCACACCCACACCCTTGGCCCGCGGGAAGCATGGGGACCCCCTCCCAGAACCAAGCTAAGTCCTTTCATGGGCTGCGTAGGCGCAACGGAGCTGGGCGCTTGCCTCTGAGCGGTTCCCGAAGTTTCCTTACTGAAGAGGGATGTCTGGCCGCCACCGCAGGGCGCAGGTGTCAGACTCCAGCTCTGAAGCCAGCTGGGGTAGTGGGCAGTGGGTGAGCGCAGACTCTGGGGTGCCGTGGAGGTGAGCGGCTCAGCCCTGTTGGGGGAAGGAGAGGGCCAGCGGCCAGGAGAGGTTGTTGACTTTCTGGTAACCTTCACTCCAGACAAGGCCACGGTGTAGTCCCCGTCCCTGGCCTGGCCGGGGACCTGCAGGGAGAGGAGTCATCCTAGAGCAACCATGTCCCCCTAGAATGAGAAAGAGCTGCCGAGTGTCTCAAGGGGAATCATATTAAACAAAGCAAAACCGGGGGTAACTGTGTCCATTACAGACCATTGCAGAGTGTGGCTCAAGGCACACTGGTCCCCGAGGTGGAAAATGGGGTTCTGTTCCCAGAAACTTTCTCTCCAGGTCGCTTCTCCTCTGCTTCTCCAGTGGGCATCACAGAGATCACAGCTGCCCCTGGGCCAGGGGATCAGCAGCCTTCTTGGCACCATCACCTAGATGGCCTCTAGACATCCCAAGCTTCAGGGGGCCTGAGGCAAGCTCCTAGTCATCCCCCAAACCCGGTCCTCCTATACTGGCCCACCTCAGTTCATGGTGGCACCATCCTGCAAATTGCCCAGGCTGAAATCCCTACAGGTTTTCTGGATTCTTCTTTCTCTCTCACACCCCACATCCAGATAAGCAGATGGTACTGTTGTCTCCACCTTCAAAAAATGCATCCTTACTCCCAGCCTTCTGTCTTCCCCCACTGCTACCCCCTGGGTCCACCCCCAGGCCTCTCCCACCTAGATTTTTCTAGAAGCTACCTAATAGAAAGTTGCTCTGTTTCCTACCTCCCTCATCCTCCCCTCCCTCACCCCAGTATAGTCTCCAGTTCTCTGAGCACCTGCAGTGGCTCCTCATTTCACTCAGTAAAACTGACGTGCTTCTGGTGGCTTAGTAGACACGAATCGGTATGATGTCATCTGCCCTCTTGCCTGGGCTTGCTCTCCTCCAGGCCTCCTGACTCTTCCTCAGTGCACCAGACACATGTTCAGGTATTTCCCCTGCCTTGAAAGGCCAGCTCCCTTGTTGGAATCCCACCTGACCTTCAGGGCTCATCTCAAGAGACTCCTGCTCTGTGAGGCCTGGCCAGCACAGCCTAGGGGCCCTCCATCCCTGCCTTGGCTGCAGTGACCCTGTGTGTATCTCTGACCCTGCAGGCTCTTGCCTTTGGCTTCTCCTGATCCACTGTTTTACTGGAGACCTTTGGGGGTTCCCCAGGGCCATCGGAACTCATGGCTGACCCATGCCTTGGGCAAAGGAGGGTTCAGGGCACCCTCTGAATGACAGAGTCCAGAACCAGAGGGAAAAATTAGGGTGCTTCAGGTGGTGGGGCCCAGCACGGGGCCTGATCTTGCTTCTCCCCACCCCGGCTGCTGCACATGTGCAGGGGCTGTCGACTGTGCCCACCTGGAGGTCACGCCCTCCACCTGCTCCCCTGGCACCCTACAGCTCTGCCCCCCTGGGCAAGGGCCACGCCCCATCACCAAGGCTCTGAGCCCTCAGGTCCCCAAGCAATGGCTCAGGGCTTGGTAACTCCTCCTCTGCATACACTCCTTACTTTGATGACCTGTGTTTGCTGACCATGGCAGACCAGAGGCCACAACCACAGGAACCAGGACATCCAGATGCCTGTTGGGAGGCCCAGAGTGGTGACTGCCCCATGCAAGAGGCAGTTCAATGTGACCTGGCAGGCTGGGGACCTGGCTGTAGATCCAGGTTCTGCCTCCTCCTGTCTGTGTGTATAACCTCCTGAGGCTCGGGTGTCTCCTTTGTCAAGTAGGGTCGTGGAAATACCTGCCTTACTTGGCTGCAGTAGAGGCTGCAGCCCCCTGTGCCTGGGACCACGCTTGGCAGGGCACCTGGCCCATAGGCCATTAGCCCTCAGAGAAGAAGCTATGGTACAATTCTTAACCCAACACCCATGAGGACAGGAGGCAGATGCTGAATCTTAGATGTTGAATTTAAGAGGGAGCGTGTTAGGACGAAAACTCCTGAATGATACTGGGCACACTGTGAGTGTTTTGGTGGCCACAGGTGTCTGTGCCAGGTGAGGGCACTTGCAGAGGACACATGGCATTTTGCCCTGCTGGGATGGTGAACAGCCACTGGGAAATCATTTTGAGTTGAATTATTATTTCGGGTTGAATTATTTCTCTTTGCCATGTTCTTGATTTGAATTTTCTCCGGGGCATTGGTGGTGGTAGGCATTTTTAAGAATCACAATGGAAACAAATGGGAAATTGTTAAAATATTGACTGTAATTTCCTGGCAACTTCACTGATTTAAAAAATAGGAACCTTTAAGAAAAAAAAGCCCTCATTAGCAAGCAAGTCATTAATTAAAGGGCTGTAGAATGACTTGCATCGATTTCACCATGAAACCAGAAAGCTGTGGCCACAGGTCAATTTCCCCCTGCAGCTCTTTGCTTACCACAGATGCCACTTCCAGAATGCCATAGGTAGAACTATTGAAGCAGAGAGAGAGATGGGAAATGGTTATCGAGGCAGAGATGGATAAATAATTAAGGGAATTAACATAAATCCAGATGGCTGCCAGTCTTCCTCTTACACCGTACATACAACTGAAAGTCATTGTCAGAGCCTTTATATAGAAAAAGGTATGAAGATGGCTTGCTAATTATTACTCTTTATGCAATGACATCTTTTTCCAATAGCACAAGCACGATCAGGCCTCACATGGGGAGAGGCTCCATCTACTATTTTAGGATCCTTCAGACCATTTGCGATTTTGTGATTAAAACACATGCACGCACGCATGCATGCATGCATGCATGCACACACACAATGAAACCCTGACCTGTGGCTGTCCTAAAAACCACCACTATCAACAGCATCAAGCTGGCGCAATGGCCAGGCAGACATTGGGAGAAAAACTGGAAAATGGACTCCCACTGTTCTGGGTTTGGAAAATACAATCATATTAACAAGAAAAGCAGCCAAAACTCTGAGCACACCTACTCGGCACCAGTCCCTGTGCTTCATGTTGTGAACTCAAGGAAGCATGCAAATAGCTAATTTCAGAGCTGAGCACACTGAGGCCCAGATATGTTCAGCAACTGGACTGAGATCACACAGCTGCTCACTGGGGAATCCAAGATTTGAATGTCCCAGTTCGTCTGGAACTCAGCAGCCTACACAGGATCCCATTAAGACCAAGCTGACCAGGGAGTAAACCCTCACAGGTTCACTTCACCTGTTCCCAGCTCTCTTCTAGTCAGCTGGCTTGCACCAGCTCATAAGAAAGGATTGCTACATTTTCAGCAATTCTGTGAATCTGTCGATGACTCGGGTAGCTTGGAATGGGTCATGGTGGGAGTAGCTATGCCACAGAAATTGGCAAATGCTTCAAATCAGGGCTGGTTGTTAAACATTTACCAACACGCCATTACACACAGACCTGTGCAGACCCTGGGCCCACTGCTTACCAAGTGGCCTGGGCAAGTTTCTTAGTCTGGACATTTGAAATAACAACAGTGCTTGACTCATTGGCTTGTTGCAAGCGTGAGATATAATAATCGACATTAAGCACCTAGCACAGCAGAAGTGACTGGCTAGCCTTAGTTGTAAAAATGTGTCCTGCAACTATTACTAATTACTAGTATTATTAGGGGGCCATCCACATTCATCTAGAGCCCAGTCACAAGTCCTAAACTTTCTCCCTGCCTCCGGGTTTGTGCCCTCCCCCTCCAATGCATCCTCCTTGCAGAGGTGAGGGGAAACTTCTAGAATACAGATATTACCTCATTTTTCCCATGGTCAAAATATTTCTATGGCTCCCTATTACCCTCAGAGAAAAATTGCTGCTCCAAAATACCAAAACCTTTTAGTCTGCTGGGGCTGACTTAAAGTAGCATGGACCAAGGGGGGAGGTTAAACCACAGAAAGGCAAGGACCAACAACTCTGGAAGCTCGAAGGCTGAGGTCAAGTCATGGGCAGAGAGGGTTTGTCCCAAAGACTGTGGGGGCAGGGGCTGTTTCAGGCCACTCTCCTTGGATTGTAGGCTGACTGTCCTCTCAGTGTCACTTCATATTTTCTTCCTTCACTGCCCACTCTGTGCCCCCCCATCTTTAAGGACACCAGCACCCTTGCATACCCTCCAGCAGTGTCACCTCCCCTTAATTAATTACATCTGCAGCAATCGTAGTTCCAAATAAGGCCACATTTTGAAGGACTGGCAGTGAGAAATCCAACAATATGAATTTTGATGGGACACACTTCAACCCATCACCATCTGCTCTCTGGTCCTCCAGAGTTCCCGTGTCTTTCTCACATGCATGTGAATACATTCAACCTCCCCTCCCAACATTGCTGGAAGTCCAGCCCAATTCAGCATCAACTCAACCCCAAATCTCATTCAGATGTATCATCTGTATCAGGTACAGGGGAGCCTGAGCCAAAATTCTGCTCCATTTGTGAGTTTGTAAACTAGAACAAGTTACCTGCTCCCAAGATGCATGCAATGGTTGTTTTCTGTGTGGGTCTGACTGGGCTCAGGGGGGTCCAGAGGGCTGGTGGAACCTCCTTTCTGGGTGTGACTATGAGGGCCTTTGTAGAAGATATTTGCATTTGAATCAGTACACTGAGTAAAGAGACCCACCAAATAGGAGTTCCCTTTGTGGCTCAGTGGAAACAAATCTGACTAGGAGCCATGAGGTTGTGGGTTCGATCCCAAGCCTTGCTCAGTGGTGTTGCTGTGAGCTGTGGTGTAGGTCACAGAAATGGCTTGGATCTGGCATGACTGTTGCTGTGGTGTAGGCTGGTGGCTACAGTTCTGATTCAACCCCTATCCTGGGAACTTCCATACGCTGCAACTGAGGGCTTAAAAAGCAAAAAAGAAAGAAGGAAGGAAGGAGAAAGGAAGGAAGAAAGATTCTGTTGCAGTACAACATGGTTTGAAAAAGCAGTCAGAAATTATCTTGCTTTCCTTTCTTTTTGTTGCTAATAATTAAATTATTTGGAAATCTAAAATAACATTCAAGGAGAGGGATGAGGATTTTATACTTATTGGACCAAGACCTGGGTTAAGAATGATTAAGAGGCACTCTAAGAAAGCTCTCATTTCCAGGTGAGGAGACGGTGCCCTTGAGTTTCTGTTTGGTCCACACTGTGATGGGAAAATCACGTGATGGGAAGATCACTTTGCTTGGAAGCCCAATCAGAAGTCTGGCCTGATAGTTGGAGTATTATTCATGGGCTTTCCTGCCTTCCTGTGAGCCAGCACCAGAGAGAAGAGATGCTATTGTTTAACTTGCAGGCAGTTAGGAAGCCTCCAGTAGAAACCCCAGTCACTCACATGTCACTGCTGATGTAGGTTGTTTCTCCAAGACTCATATGCTTTAGAGGCAGCACAATGCTGAAAAAAAAAATAGCACTTTGGTTTTCTAGTTCCCTCTCTGGAGAGTTCCAAGACACTATCTCTTTTGACTTTTATTGGTAGTTTGCTTTGTGAGCTCTGTGTCCACTTTCATTTATTCCTTGAAACATTCTTTGCAGCGAAACATCTCTAGTCTTGTAATACCAGTGGAAAAAGGGAACTCTTGTTTCAAACCTGTGAAGTTTGATTCCATATTTTAAACTTAGCCTCCTGTAAAAATCACCTTTTTCTTCATTGTATGTATGTATGTACGTATTTTCCTTTTTAGGGCCGCACCCATGGCATATGGAGGTTCCCAGGCTAGGGGTCAAATCTGAGCTACAGATGCTGGCCTACACCACAGCTCACAGCAATGATGGATCCTTAACTGACTGAATGAGGCTAGGGATCAAACCCACAACCTCATGGTTACTAGTTGGATTGATTTCCGCTGTGCCACAATGGGAACTCCTCTTCATTTTATTTTACTGCCCCACCATACCCTTTCTGTCTGAGGACCATGGGTTTTTTTTTTTTTTTTTGGTTGGTTGGTTTGTCTTTTGTTTTTTTTAATGAATCTCTCTTGAACTCACCTGTTTATATAAATTTAGCATTTCCCCTTTTCCAAGAGGCAGTTGTGGCAAAAGTAGCAATTGGATTAAGGTCCCAACCTAGGGGTCTTTAAAGGGGTCCAGGAAAGGCACAGTCACATTTGTTTTTCCATAATTAGCAATGAGAAATAATTTAACTTGCCTTGACTATAAGCAAACAGCTCTTTAAGAAAAAAGTCTTCACTCAGTTGAATTCTTTAGGCTTCTGGCTAGGAGTACTGAAGAACCCTCTGCACAGAGTAGATAAAGGTTGGAGGAAGAATTTCTGATTCAATTGCATGTTATTTATTGTGGAAGGAATGTTTTCCCTACAGACTGATGAGGAACAAGATGTTTAAACATAAGCCAGGGCAGAGACCTGTTTGTTTGTTCAGCTTCAGAGGGGCCATGTTTCCTTGCTCATGATAATGAGTCTGCCAACTAACTCTTCTGTCCTCCCCCACCCCCACCCAATTCTGTAAATTTCCTTAGGATTTTTTACTTAGGGCTCTGGTTGGATGAGACAGTGATAAAGTGCATATGGGGCCATTGGAAAGGCTCAGGGGCTTTTTTTTTCTGGAGAAGAACAGCTTTATCACATCATTATGAATTTATGCTATGCTCCATGAATGTGTATAAACTGGCTTTTCCCCTTTTCCCCTCTACTGTTGGCTTGTGTATGTGCATAGCTGGATGGCAGCCGGACTCCATTTATCACAGGCAATGGGAGGGGGGACAGGGATTTGAAAGGGTTACTGTTCACATTTCCTGTGTAATTCCCTCTGAACTTACTGGGCTGTAATTCCTTTCTTGATGTTAAACATTCCCAGGCTCCTATAACCTCCTTGCTGACTTGCACTAGCCAGGCTTGTCTCAGGTGATCATGGAGGTGGACCTCCTGTTTTTAAAGATTAGAAATCTCTTTCATCCACAAGATAGGCTAAATGCTCATTTCTTTGCAATCTCAGGAAAAACATCTTTGATTCAAGACAAGAATGCAGCACTAATATTTAGTTCATTTTCTAACTGACATTTAAAAGCTAGCCACCCAGTTTGTTGTCAAATTAATTGCACAAAATTTTAAACCTATAGACTCTTAGTTTAGTGCATCTCTAGTGAAGTGAAAGCCTGTGAATCTAGTAAAGATCACACAAGTGGGTTCTGCTAGAAAAGGGTAATAGTTGATGCCAACACTTACTTTTAGCTTACTTGATCAATAGGTTAAGCAGCAGTGCTGATGGGTCAATATTTCTGCTTTGGTTCAGTTCAAGAGGTCATAGCTGGTCAGAGGGAGATACATATTTTATACTTTTTATTTGATTTTTTAAAGTATAGCGCAGCTGCTTTTAATTCCACAACTTGAAAAATATGCATTTTTGTGGATGGCAAAAGATTTTCTGTTTTTGCCTTTTCCCCCTTAAGTTTTAGGGGAAAATGTTCTGCTCCTACAAAGCATGAGTATGGGTCAGCAGCTGCTGATGAATTGATGGGGCAGGGTCACCTGCACCAGCACTGCCCTCATCCAGGTAACAAGCTTTCCTGTGGCACAGCTCTGGGCATGTGTGCTCATGTGGCTTAGAGCACACTGGCCTGTCCCCTACCAACTTGGGAACCTAAGGGTTTAGGGAAGGACAGGAACAAAACCACAGCTCTCTGAAGGAGTTTCTAGAATAATTTAAGTTTGCTGGTGTTTAGACCAAAGTAGCCTGTTTGCATGGCTTAAAGCAGGGAGATAAAATATTTTTTAGGCACATGTAATATGGTTTTCCATGGAGGCGGTAGAGGAATTTTTAGGTGGTTTTTTTTGGATCTGCCTTAACAAGGCAAAGGGACTTGTTTTGAAATTTTTTTCATTATCTTTTTTGGCCGCACTGCAGTATTCGGAGTTCCAAGGCCAGGGCTCAGATCCGAGCTATAGTCAAGATCTAAGCTGAAGGTGTGGCAATGCTAGATCCCTAACCCACTGTACCCAACCAGGGTCTGAACCTGCAGCCCAGAGCTCCTAAGACACCAACCCCATTGCACTATAGCAGGAACTCCTGGTTTTGATATTTTTCATTCACCTTTATTTCCCCAGTGCCAAACATAGCCTGTCACACAGCAAGCTTTCAGTACTGGTTTATTTGAATGAATAAAGTAGAAAGGCATTACTTTTGTAGATTATTTTTTGGTGGGTTTGGAACTCACCTGTGACATGTGGAAGTTCCCAGGCTAGGGGTCCAACAGCCACAGCAACACCAGATCTGAGCCACATCTGTGACCTACACCACAGATCACAGCAACACCAGATCCTTAACCCACTGAGCAAGGCCAGGGATCGAACCTGCATCCTCATGGATACAAGTCAGGTTTGTTACTGCTAAGCCATGGCAGGAAATGTGATTCTTAGTTGTTCCAAATGTTCAGGATTAAGTATGTCTAATAATGTTACTCTCACTCTTCCTATCGGTCTCTAGTGATATATCCTGTTCAGAGTTTTTTGTTAATAAACAGTTAATTTCCTCCCAACATTCTGCACCCAAACCCTTAAGTGTTCTGCACCTGGTGGCCTAATTGTAACACTGCTTGATCAGCAAGAAAAATATAGTCATAAATTACTTAAATCATAGATAGTCTGTTAACATTTCCTGAAACCAATAAGCCTGTTTATTATTCTCATGATGGAAAAAATGCTTATATTTTCTCCAAAAGATGAGCTATTTCTGGGACCACCGTAAAGCACTGAACAGTATGTCAGTGGACAAATACTTAACAGATACTCCTTAGAGAAGGCTAACATCCACAGCATTGTGCTGTCTGAAGCCTTGGTCCTGCCACCTGAAGCCTAGACTTCTCAACAAACAGGATCTGTACACTGGCCAAGTTAAACAGCAACTTAAGGTACATAACTATGGTTATGGGCTAAGTGAGTGGCCTAAATGAGAATCAGGTGGCTTAATGGAGGGAGTGTCATTATACTTGAGTTAGAGAGTATGAGAGATTTCATCAAGGAAGATTGAGTCGGGCATTAAACAAATAGTTGGGGTTCAGACATAAAGGAGTGAGGCTATTTGACATTTATAAATATGGGTAATAGTTTACACTCTTGGTGTTTCTTTTTTTTTTTTGTCTTTTTGCCTTTTCTAGGGCTGTGCCCATGGCATATGGAGGTTCCCAGGCTAGAGGTCTAATCAGAGCTGTAGCCGCCAGCCTATGCTGGAGCCACAGCTATGCAGGATCCAAGCTGCATTTGTGACCTACACCACAGCTCATGGCAATGCCGGATCCTCAACCTACTGAGCAAGTCCAGGGATTGAACCTGAAACCTCATGGTTCCTAGTCAGATTTGTTTACCACTGAGCCACTGAACTCCCACAGTTGGTGTTTCTAAGCAGTGAAGAAACCACAAGACACATGTATATGGTGGAGATTGCTCTATCAGTGACTTATTTATTTATTCCTTATTTTTTACTGAAGTGGACATCTTATCAAGGACAAAGAGCAGCTCTTTAGTTACCATAAGGATCAAATTCAGGAGGAAGTCCTCCCAGATTTCTTACCCAGTTAAAATTTCAACAGGAAGACAGGAATAAGATATATTGAAAAGTTATCATTCATGACTACATCTTGGTACTAAAGGCCCCATCCAATCTCAATGGTAACTTTAAACAGCTCTCACAGTTATGTTTTGACTTGAAGTCTAACATATAAGGGGACAGATCCAAATTTACAGTTCTTTTTAACAGAGATATCGGTGGCTATAGTCAGTGTAGATAAATACAACTTTGCAGCAGCTTTTTGTTAACTTCTGAAATGTTCTATAATAAAGCAATTATATTAATATCAAAAACTACTTTAATCCAACTTGTTTTGGTTTTATAAAGCACATCTAAATATGGATAGAATTTTTATTGAGACCCTTTGTCTGTATTTATTTATTATTAAAAGCAAACACTTGAGTGCATTTAATTTTAGAGCCAACCCTTTGTCTCCAGTTTCATTCTATTATTATATAAAAGAGCCAAAGGAAGAACTATGCAGCAAAGAAATGAAATCAGTTTTTCCAAGATCTGTAGATTGACTGACTAACTGGAAGTTTAGCATCTTACTCCCTGACAGGTGCCTCGGGGTAGTTATTATCAGTTACAGATTAGATACAGGGCCATTGGCTTTAATAGCTGGCTAGGTTGGGAATAGGATTGGCATCTTCTTAGGAAAGTTGGGGAGACTAAGGATGATAGTATATAAATAGGCTATCCACCACCTGTGAGTAGAGGTGACCTGAATAAATATGTGCCAATGGGTGATGATTCTCCCTGAGAAATAGCTTTGGCTTCTCTTCAAGTGCTTGGACCAAGGGATCATTCTGGCTCAAAAGACAGTAGAATAGGGCCATAGATACTAAATTGGAATGATGTCCTTCTCATTGTAAACTTGCAGAACTAATAGATGCTTGTTGTAAAACATTCATATGGCAAATACAGAATATTAAAAATAAAAAAATCTAGTTTCATTTATCTATTCCCTTTTTAGCTCTTTTACTATAAATTAAACAATATTTAAATTGTTTCCAGTTGTTAGCTATTATAATGCTGTAGTAAACATACTGGCACCAGGCAATCCTCCATTTATAAGAAGATGTGAGTGTATGTGCACACAGACATACACCTATATGTGTGTATGTGTGTGTGTGTGTCTGTGTGTGTGTGTATGTATTTTTTATTGCCTTGGTAACAGCTATTACCTGGTTTGTAGTTAATAACTTATCTTAATATACCAGTATTTATTTACATTCTGTTTTAAACTCACTGCCTTAGGCTACTACAAATGGCCTTAATTTTGTAGTTAATAATTCTAGTCATTTAATCATGAGAAAGTATTTATATAAGTATTTGTTAAATGACCTGAAGGATAGCCTGAACATGTATCTTTTGGCTTGATTATGTATGTCCAGTAACTTATTTAGTAAGAAGAATGTATTGTTCATTTTCATTGGAGTATACTTGACTTAAAATGTTGTGTGAATTTCAGGAGTACAGCATATTGACTCAGTTATACAGTACGTATATTCATTATTTAGTCAGATTCTTTTCCCATATAGATTATTATAGAATATTGAGTAGAGTTGCCTGTGCTATCCATTGGCTCTTGTTTGTTATCTCGTTCAAATATAGTAGAGTGCATCTGTTAATCCCAAACTCCTGATTTATTCCTCCCCCCACATTTCTCCTTTGATAACCATACATCTTTTTAAAACCTGAGACTGTTTCTATTTTATAAGTTCATTTGTATCACTTTTTAAATTATATTCCACATATAAGTGATATCATGATATTTTTCTTTCTCTGACTTATTTTGCTTAGTATGATAATCTCTAGGTCCATCCATGTTGCCGCAGATGACATTATTTCATTCTTTTTTATGGCTGAGTAATATTCCTTTGTGTACATATACCACATCTTAATCCATTCCTCTGTCAACAGACATTTAGGTTTTTTCCATGTTTGGCTATTGTAAATAGTGCTGTGATGAACATAGAGGTATGTATATCTTTTCAAACCATAGTTTAGTCAGGGTATGTGTCCAGGAGTGGGATTGTTAGATCCTATGGAAACTCTATTTTTCATTTTTTTGAAAAACCTCCATACTGTTTTCCACAGTGGCTGTGCCAAATTAAGTTGTGGGAGGGTTCCCTTTACCCACACCCTCTCCAGCATTTACTGTTTGTAGATTTCTTGATGATGGCCATTCTGACCAGGATGAGGTGATACCTCATTGTGGTTTTTATTTGCATTTCTCTAATAATTAGCAATGTTGAGCATCTTTTTCATGTGCTTTTTGGTCATCTGTCTGTCTACTTTGGAGAGAAAATGGTTTCTTTTAATTGTAACAACTTAGTTGAAGTTTATTATATTTGGATAATTGTTTTATACTATCTCTGAGAAAGCTGGCCATTTTATCTCTAAGAAAAAAATTTAGCTTATAATGAACTTCAAATTACTTCTGAATAAGATCTAGGTTTAGGCTTCTGATTCCAATTTGGTTACAGTGGGTAGAGGCAGAACATTGTGGCTCCTGCAACAACTTTTTTTTTGTCTTTTTGCCTTTTCTAGGGCTGCTCCTGTGGCATATGGAGGTTCTGAGGCTAGGGGTTGAATCCAAGCTGTAGCCACCGGCCTACACCAGAGCCACAGCAACGTGGATTCCAAGCCACGTCTGTGACCTACACCACAGCTCACAACAATGCCGATTCCTTAACCCACCAAGTGAGGCCAGAGACCAAACCCACAACCTCATGGTTTCTAGTCAGATTTGTTAACCACTGAGCCATGGACAGGAACTCCAACAACTTAACTTACAAAAATTATTGTTTCAGTGATCTGTTATTATGTAATAAATTTCCTGAACACTGAGTGGTTTAAAACAATAATTGTTCTACATGGATCATGGTTCTGTGGGCTGGGAATTCAGGCAGGTCTCAGCTGTATGATTTTTCTATTCAATGTTGCATTGACTGAGATCACTAGATGGTATTCATTTGGTTGATGATTTGCTCTGGAGGATCCAATATAATCTTTCTACCTATATATGCTGTCTGGCCAAAGGTAAAACACTGGGTTCACATGACCTTTCTAGTATGATAGTCTCAGGGTAGTCAGACTTCTATTGTGGCTTGGGCCTCCTATAGAGAAGGTTCCAAGAGTTTGGAAGGGGAAGGTGCCAGTGTCTTAAGGCCTAAAACTGGAAACTGACACCACATTGCTCCCCCTGTACTGTGTTTGTCAAGACAGCACCAGAGCCCTCCCAGTTTCAATGAGATGGGAGGTAAGCAAGCCTCTCCTTGAAAGAGGTATCAGAGAATTTGTGACCATCTTTAATATACTACAGTTTACCTTCTGGCTGCAAATGACTTACATTCCTTCTATATTCAAAATATATTCAGCCCCTTCCAAGAATTCCAAAATTCTCATCCCACTATGGCTTTACCCTCAATCCTAAGGGCTGTGATCTTGTCACTTGACTTGGGTCCAGATGTGCTAGAAGCTCCTCAGGTGAGTTATTCTCAAGAGACAAGTTATTCATTGAGCATATAATGGAGAGGCAGGCAAAACTAACTGAAGTAAACATTCCTATTCATAATTCAGAAAGTAAGAGGCACATAGCTTTCACTGGTTCATAGTAATTTTGAAATTTTCATGTTGTCATTTTCTTTTAGGGTCATTTATACTCCCTGGCAATGATTATTCATGGCTCCTAGCTTCTCCCTATCAATTCTGAGCCATTTTCTGTAGGTAATGGTTCATGTTTACAACTAGGTAATCATTCCAGCCTTGCTTCCTGCTTGTAGAAATTCAAGAGTCCGAAAGCCTCTTTTCATTTTGTTGTTTCTATGCTCCTTTCAGTCTAATCTGACATAATTCTTTTAAAAATTTTGTGAGATTCCTGTGTGACAAATTATAATTCACTGTTAGGCAGAAGAAATAAGAACATATGTTTTGAGATAGGTCTTTTCTATTTTTGACTGTAGGTCAAGGCATTATAAAACAGTTCCATAAGATTCTTACAAGTTTTTCTTTTTGCAAGAGTCCAACAGGCAAATATTCCTAGAGACCTTTTTTCTAGAAGAGTCTTAGAGTCACATTGTTAAGATTCTTAGAATTGAACTAGATCCAACTTTAAATAATTTTTCAGTCTCAACACAGTATTTTATAGTTACACTTTATAAAATTTTTGTTCTGAAAACATGCTTTTCTGGCAAAGCTCTAGACTTGATCTTTTCTTTTCTGTCTGGACAGAATGGGTATGAGAAACTGGATCCGAGCCAGATCTGCAAACTACACCAAAAGTCACAACAATGCCAGATCCTTAACCCACTGAGCGAGGCCAAGGATCAAACCTGCATCTTCATGGATACTAGTAGGGTTCGTACCTGCTGAGCCACTACAGGAACTCCAGCAATGGCTTTTAAATACAATACCAAAGGTGCAATATATAAAAGAAATATCATATAAGCTGGACTTCATGAAATTGCAAATTCTACCAAGCATACAAAGTTTTTTTTTTTTTTTTGTCTTTGTAGGGCTGCATCCAGAGCATGAGGAGTTTCCAAGGCTAAGGGTCAAATCAGACCTGTAGCTGATGGCCTACACCACAGTCACAGCAATGCAAGATCCAAGCCGCATCTATGACCTACACCACAGGTCATGGCAACATCAGATCCTTAACAAACACACTGAGTGAAGCCAGGGATCTAACATGAGTTAAATTAGTCAGATTTGCTTCTGCTGAGCCACTATGTGAACTCCATTATTTTGAAACAAGCAAGGCCTGGCTCCTCTAAATTCTGCTTGAAAATGAAATGGTTCTTTTGTTAACCCATCTTTCTCATTGCTTTCCATATCATACTTGACTAAAAGAGACTAACACTTAAGTCTTCTGCATGACAACCTCCTTAGCCAATTCTACCACTTTATTGGGTACATTTTCTCTTTTCTACTTTATATAAGGAATAATGTTGCAAATTTTCTGGTACTGTATAAGAGGGGTTGTCATTTTACCATCTGTTAACATTCTCACTAAGTCCTTCAAGCTTTCATTAACAGTTTTCTCGAGGCCCTTTCTGTTTCTGCTCACCACCTGGTCCCAAAGTCAATGTCATGGTGTTTTAAGATTGTTATTATAGACTATCACTTCCATATGCCAGTATCTCTTATGATTATCTACTTCTGTTACACATTACCTAAAAACTTACCATTTAGAATAACAGCCATTTTGTTGTCCTTCATAATTTGCAGGTCAGTGAAAAGGTTAGGCTGGACTAGCAGTTATTTTTCTTCATGTAGCATCAGCTGAGGTTAGTTGATGGCATTTGGCTGAAGGGTGGGCTGGTTTGAAGGGTCCAAGACAACCTTACTTTCATTTCTGGCACTTTGATAAGGATCACTCAAAAGCTACCAACCACCTAACCACTAACATCTCCACCTAACTTCTCCAGTATGACAAACTTACTGTAGTAAGGCTGTGATGTCAATAGCGCAAAAGTCAGAAAGGAGGACATTTGTAAAATTCTTACTTATATGCAAAGTGGTATCATGGTATTAGAAGTTAGATTGCAGTAAGTTAAAGGCCTAAAGTTTAAACACTAGAACAGCAATTAAAACTAAAAAAATAAATAGAAGCTAAAAGTGAAGATAAAGTGAAATGCTAAAAAATATTCAGCCCCACATAGGCAAGAAAAAGTGAGAAAAGGAAAGAACAGATTGGAACAAATAGATTAATTCAAATTCAAAATGATTAATAAAATTCAGTCATATAAATAGTTATATTGAGTGTAAATGGTCTAAGTGCTCTAAAGACAGAGATCATCAGGCTAGATAAAAAAGCAGGACCTACTGACTACATACTGTCCACAAGAAATCCTTTTCAAAAATGAACACATATATTATAAGTAAAAGGATTGAAAAAGATGTGCCATGCCAACACTAATCATTAAGAAAATTGGGTGCGTTAATATACATGAAATAGACTTCAGAACAGGGTATATTACTAGCTATATTGAGAGATATTTCATAATGATAAAAGAATCAATTTATCAAAGACATAACAATCCTAAATATCTATGAACCCAATAACAGAGCTTCAAAATACTTGAAGCAAAAACTGGCAGAACAGAAAGGATAAATAGGCAAAACTACAGCAGTTGTGGTTAGTCTCAAATGCTTCTCTTTCAGCAATCAGTATAAGTAGGCAGAATATTAATAAAAGATAGAAATCTGGAACAACACTGTTAACCACTGGACTTAATTGATAGTTACAGAATATTGCATTCAATGATAGATGAATACACATTCTCCTCAAGTGTACTGGCATTTTCATTAAGGTAGATTATGTGTCAGATCATAAAACGTTTCAATAGATTTTAAAAGATTAAAATTAATCTTTTATGGATATGTTATATAAAAGATAGGGAACATATCTTTTAAGATTTTTTTTACTATTTCTAAATTGAATTAGAAATGCATAACAATAGAATATCTACAATTCCTCCCCAAAATATTTAGAAACTAAAGAGTCACTTTTAAGTAAACCATGGTTCCAAAAAATCACAAGAAAAATTAGAAAATATTTTTTAACTGAAATGGAAAATGAAAACACATAATATCAACATTTGCGAAACTAAAGCATTGCTCAGAGAAAAATGTATAGCTTTAAAACGCAAACTTTAGAAAAGAAGAAAGGTCTGAAAGCAATTATCTAACCCTTGACCTTAAGAAGCTAGAAAAATAAAAACAATATGAACTCAAAGTAAGTTGAAGGTAGAAAATAAGAAGTAGAAATCAATAAAATAAAAATATTATAAAATAGATATATAATACAGAAAATTGATTAAGACAAAAGCTGTTTTTATTATTTTTCTTAAGAGATCATGTTAGTTGGCTCTCTTCAGTGGCAGTTCATATATTCAATATATTTGTAGACACAAGGAGAAAGTTACCAATGCCTTAAGCTCTAGACCGGAAACTGGTGTCTTGACATATGCACTATATTTTACTGGTCAAATAAGGTAAGGCGGTCTCTCAAAGTTAAAGTTGGGGAAGGACATATATACCCTCTTCTCAGTTGGAGAAGTTTCAAAATATTTGTTTCACTCTTAAGCACAGTCATGTTTTAAAAGACCTCAGAAAGCTGTGAAAGTATAGAGGGCTAAATAAACTGGAATAGCAGAAATGGAAGAGCATGTTTGAGATGACATTGCTAGCAGTCATCTTTCCTGAGTATGTATGCTTCAGAATGAACACTGCTTAACGATCAAGCTTGCTGTGGAAGTGAGACTATGAGAGGAAAGGACCTTTGATGATCACATAGTGTGCCATGGTGAACTAAAACCTAGACCAGCCTTAGACACACAATTACTTTTGACATAGATGATTTTCTGAGCCTTAGAAACATGAGCTGGAAATATGCAGTGAAGTCCTCTGCAATACTGCTGTGCTTAAGATACAGTCTCCATGTGATGGGCTAAGAACATCTGCAACAAACACAGAACTCATTTCACCTTTGAGACATTTTATACCTTACCTATCTAATAGAGGAAAGAATAGGCCCTCACTGGGAGAAAATATCCTCCACAGCTTTAGGGCTACCCCATTCACAATATTATGAATACATTAAAAAGTTATAAGTTATATGATATGTGAAAAGTAAAAAAAAAAAAAAATGTTCTAAGACAATAGAAAGAGATCCGCCAATAGATATAGGAGTTACCAAACAAAAGTATTATAGATGTTGTAAATGTGTTAAAGGAAATAAAGGAAAACATTAGAAAAGTGGATAGGAGTTCCCATCATGGCTCAGTGGTTAACGAATCCAACTAGGAACCATGAGGTTGCGGGTTCAATCCCTGGCCTTACTCAGTGGGTTAAGGATGTGGTATTTCTGTGAGCTGGGCTGTGGGTTGCAGATGTGGCTCGGATCCCGCATTGCTGTGGCTGTGGCATAGGCCGGCAGCTACAGCTCTGATTCTACCCCTAGCCTGGGAACCTCCATATGCCATGGATGTGGCCCTAGAAAAGGCAAAAAGACCAAAAAGAAAAAAAAAGTGGATAAAAAGATGGACAACATCGTGTGGAATCTAAAAAAAGGACATGATGAACTTTGCAGAAAAGATACTGACTCACAGACTTTGAAAAACATGGTTTCCAAAGGAGACTGGTTGGGGGATTGGGGGATGGGCTGGGGGTTTGGGATAGAAATGCTATAAAATTGGGTTGTGATGATCATCGTACAACTATAAATGTAATAAAATTCATTGAGTTAAAAGAAATAAAGTTCTTGGGAAAAAAGGATGGACAATATCAACAGAAAGTTGGGATATATCAAAAAATAATCAAATGGGAGTTCCCTGGTGGTTCAGGGGGTAAGTAGCCTGTGTTGTCACCACTGTGGCTCAGGTCACTGCTGTGGCATGGGCCTGGGAACATCCACATGCTGCAGGTTCAGCCAAATAAATAAATAAATAATCAAACAGATATTGTAGAGATGAAAAATATAATATCTGAAATTAAGATTTGAGTTTAATAGCAAAGTAGGTACAAAAAATAATAACTAGAACTAGTGAACTAAAGGGAAGTTCCATGGAAAAGTTACAAGCTCAGAAACAAAGGAATAGAAAGAACAAAGTAGCATAAGAGGCATAGGGTATCAAGTCATTTCATCTAACATATACATAGTTGGAGCTCCAGGAGGAGAGAATGAACAAAAACAATATTCAAAAATATAATGACCAAAGGTTTTCCAAACTGATGAAATATAGAAATCCACAAAGTCAAGAAGCATAAGAAACATGGTGAATGAACCCCAAGCAAAATTAATATAAAGAAAACCACTCATATAGGTACAATTTAGCTGCCGGGGTCCAGCCCCAGCAGCCAGGAGACGAGGAACAGGAGGAGGGGCTACAAACAGGCACGGAAAGAATTGGAACCAACTCCCTCAGCAAGTGCTGCAGATGACCCATTTATTGAAAGGAGAGCATCAGCTTTTATACATTTTACTTTTATGCATGATTATACAAACAACAATATATGTTAATTTATTATTCCAAACTATTCTTTTAGTTTTAGATTTTAAATGAAGATTATGTACAAACTGTACTTTTATTCTTAGAAAATAAGTAAATAGCAAGCAGAATAATAGGTATCTAATTTTTACTTTAACAATGATTTGGCATAAGGTGATAGATATTCTTGCCTAAGCTACCTATTGTGCTCCTCTAGCAGGCATGAATAACCATTGATGGGGAGTGGGGTATTCACACGTGGCTTGCTTTCGAGGTCAGGCTTACCTCAGACCATTAGCAGGTTGTGCGAACATAAACTGTCTTAAATAAACCTTATCTATTATAAAAATCTTTATTAATTATAAAATCTATATATCAAAAGAATCTTGCCCATTATAATAATAATTTCCACCTGCTGGGTCCCAACAGGTAGCCTTTATTATAGAAAAAAATATGTCTTGTCTTATTATATCCACAATTTTTGGGCCATGGGCAACAGCCAAACCACCCCCTAATCTGTCTCCATGGGGACGGACCAGAGACCAACAAAGATCTCCAGGCCTACATGGCAGTTCTGCATAATATTTACTATTACTCCTCTGAAGGGAAACTTCCCATTCTTAGGAAAGTTCTTTAAGCATGGTTCAATTGTTTTCAACCTATTTAACAAGGGCTTAGGTTAATAAGTAAATAATGGCCCGTACTTGGGTGGAAACTCAGGAATTTGAGAAAGTTCTCAATATTATGAGCCAAGAATGACTCACAACACACATAAGCGTCAGACAGAAAAGAAGCGCAAGAATAGAAGAGGAAATCATATTTCAGAAATTTTTACTAAACAGGATCAGCTGGGGGATTCTTCGAAACTGCTTTGCAACTTCAGTTTCTTCAGCCTCTGCTGTAGCTTTGCTTACAGTTAGGCCTCACACAGGATTATTCTTCTTAGCCACTTTTTGGCTCCCAGCATTTAGCAAGAAACTTGTGAAAAGCAGATATAAAGAGAAAATCTAAAATCAGCCAAGTGAAATAAACCACACTACATTTAAAGGAGCAAAGAATAAGAACAGAACATAAACGAATGACATCCTCAAATTTTAAATGCAGACATTATTAAGATCAAACATTATTAGCATCAGAAAATAAATGAATGACATCCTTAAAGTCCACCATCCATTTATAACAAAAACTCTCACCAAAGTGGTTATAGAGGGAACATACCTTAAAATAATAAAAGCCATTTATGATAAGCCCACAACAAATATAATACTCAATGGATAAAAGCTGAAAGCCTTCCTACTAAAATCTGGAACAAGACAAGGATGCCCACTCTCACCACTGTTATTCAACATAGTACTGGAAGTTCTAGCCTCAGCAATCAGACAAAGAAAGGATATAAAAGGCATCCAAATAGGAAGAGAAGAGGTAAAACTGTCACCGTATGCAGATGACATGATACTAAATATAGGAAACCCTAAGGACTCAACCCCAAAACTACTTGAGCTGATCAACCAATTCAGCAAAGTAGCAGGGTATTAAGATTAACATTTCAGGAGTTCCTGTTGTGGCTCAAGGGTTAACAAATCCAACTAGGAACCAAAAGGTTGCAGGTTTGATCCCTGGTCTTGCTCAGTGGGTAAGAATCCTGAATTGCCACGAGCTATGGTGTATGTCGCAGATATAGCTCGGATCCCACATTGCTGTGGCTGTTGCATAGGCTGGTGGCTACTGCTCTGATTGGATCCTTAGCCTGGGAAACTCCATATGCTGTGGGTGCAGCCCTAGAAAAGACAAAAAAAAATTTAACATTTCAGAAATCAGTCACATTTCTGTATACTAACAATGAAATATTAGAAAAGGAATAGAAAAATACGATACCTTTTAAAATTGCACCCCAAAAACTCAAATACCTGGGAATACACCTGACCAAGGAGGTAAAAGAATTATATGCTGGGAGTTCCCATCGTGGCACAGTAGTTAACGAATCTGACTAGGAACCATGAGGTTGTGGGTTCGGTCCCTGCCCTTGCTCAGTGGGTTAACGATCCGGCATTGCTGTGAGCTGTGGTGTAGATCGCAGACGCGGCTTGGATCCTGCATTGCTGTAGCTCTGGCATAGGCTGGCAGCTACAGTTCCGATTAGACCCCTAGCCTGGGAACCTCCATATGCCACAGGAGCGGCCCAAGAAATGGCAAAAAGACAAAAAGACAAAAAAAAAAGAATTATATGCTGAGAACCATAAAACAATCAAGGAAATTAATGAAGATGTAAAGAAAAGGAAAGATGTTCAATGTACCTGGGTTGGAAAAATTAATGCTATAAAAATGGCCATACTACCCAAAGCAATCTACAGATTCAATGCAATCCCTATCAAATTACACCTGACGTTTTTCACAAAACTGAAACAAATAATACAAAAATTTATATGGAACCACAAAAGAACCAGAATTGCCAAAACAATTCTGAGGAACAAAAACCAAGCAGGAGGCATAACTCTTCCAGATTTCAGGCAAAGCCACAGTCATCAAGACAGTGTGGTACTGGTACCAAAACAGACATACAGAACAATGGAACAGAATAGAGAACCCAGAAATAAACCCAGATACCTATGATCAATTAATCTTTGACAAAGGATGCAAGAATATAAAATGGGAAAAAGTATTTTCAGTAAGTATTGCTGGAAAACCTGGACAGCTGCATGCACATCAATGAAACTAAAACACACCCTCACACCATGCATGAAAATAAATTCAAAATGGCTTAAATATAAGACAGGAGTTCCCATCGTGGCACAGTGGTTAACGCATCCCACTAGGAACCATGAGGTTGCGGGTTCGATCCCTGCCCTTGCTCAGTGGGTTAATGATCCGGTGTTGCCATGAGCTGTGGTGTAGGTTGCAGACACGGCTCAGATCCCACGTTGCTGTGGCTCTGGCGTAGGCTGGCGGCTACAGCTCTGATTCGACCCTTGGCCTGGAAGCCTCCATATGCCATGGAAGCGGCCCAAGAAATGGCAAAAAGACCAAAAAAAAAAAAAAAGGCTTAAATATAAGACACCATCAAACTCCTGGAAAAGAACATAGGTGAAACTTTCTCTGACATCAACCTGACAAATGTTTTCTCAGGCCAGTCTCCCAAAGCAACAGAAATAAAAACAAAAATAAAACAGTGGGACCTAATCAAACTGCAAGCTTTTGCACAGCAAAGGAAACCAAAAAGGAAACAAAAATACAACTTACAGAATGGGAGAAAATAGTTTCAAATGATGAAACTGACAAGGGCATAATCTCTAAAATATACAAACAACTTATACAACTCAACAGCAAAAAAGCCAACAACCCACTGGAGAGATGGGCAAAAGACATGAATAGACATTTCTCCAAGGAAGATGTACAGGTGGCCAAAAAGCACATGAAAAAATGCTCCACATCCCTGATTGTTAGAGAAAGGCAAATCAAAACTAACATGAGGAGTTCCTGTTGGGGTGCAGTGGTTAATGAATCTGACTAAGTACCATGAGGCTGTGGGTTTGATCCCTGGCCTTGCTCAGTGGGTTAAGGATCCAGCATTGCCATGAGCTGTGGTGTAGGTCGCGGATGTGGCTCTGATCCTGCATTGCTGTGGCTCTGGCCTGTGCCAGCATCTATTGCTCCAATTAAACCCATAGCCTGGAAACCTCCATATGCCATGGAAAGTGGCCCTAGAAAAGAGAAAAAGCCAAAAAAAAAAAAAAGCCTACCATGAGATACCACCTCACACCAGTCAGAATGGCCATCTTTAGTAAGCCCACAAATAACGAATGCTGGAGGGGGTATAGAGAAAAGGGAACCCTCCAGTGCTCCTGGTGGGAATGTAAGCTGATACAACCACTATGGAGAACAGTATGGTGGTACCTTAGAAAACTATACATAAAACTACCATATGACCCAGCAACCCCACTCTTGGGCATATATCCAGACAAGAATTTCCTTGAAAAAGACATATGCACCTGCATGTCAATCAGCTATATTCACAACAGCCAAGACATGGAAACAACCCAAATGTCCATCAATTCAGATGATTGGATTAGGAAGATTGTGGTATATATACACAATGGAATACTTCTCAGCCATAAAAAAGAACAACATAATGCCATTTGCAGCAACAGGGATGGAACTAGGGACTCATACTGAGTGAAGTAAGTCAGAAAGAGAAAGACAAATACCATATGATATCAGTTATATCTGGAATCTAATATACAGCACAAAAGAACCTTTCCACAGAAAAGAAACACATGGACTTGGAGAATAGACTTGTGGTTGCCAAGGGGGAGGGGGAGGGAGTGGGATGGATTGGGAGCTTGAGGTTAATAGATGCAAACTATTGCTTTTTTAATGGATTAGCAATGAGATCCTGTTGTGTAGTCACTTATGATGTAGCATGATAATGTGAAAAAAAAGGATGTATACATGTATGTGTAACTGAGTCACCATGCTGTACAGTAGGAAAAAAATTGTATTTGGAAAATAACTATAAAAAAAGTTAAAAAAAATAAATTCAGGAAGTAAAAATACAGCCAATCTAAAACTCTATACCCAGTAAAAATGTATTTTTTAATGAAGGCAAAATAAATTGTTTTAGACAAAATGTATGAGACTTTCTCACAAGTAAATCCATAGTACAATAATACTAAAGAAAATTATTCCATTTGAGGAAAAGCGATACCAAATAAACCATAAAAGCTCAGGGAAAAATGAAGAGCATAGGTATGCCTAAATATGTGAGTAAATATAAGATTTCAAACCACTGAAAGCAATAATAATAATGCTTTGTGGGGCTTTAAACATATATGGAAAGAAAATATTTGAAAACAATGAAACAAAGGACCAGTAGGTGTAAACAGTTAAACTGCTGTTTTTGTCTTGCTCAGGAAGTAGTAAAGGTCAGCAGTAATAAGTCAAGGAAGCATTTTTGATCTCTAAGCTAACTGCTAAAAAATACTACAAAGATGTTTAAACAAAAAATTTACAAAAGGTTAAACTGAATAATAAGGATTAATCAAAAAAGAGGAATAAATCAAAACAGCAGAGGCAATGAATAGAACATTTGTAACAGAAATGTATCCTTAAATATAATTAAATGACATGTAAATAGGCTTATTCTTTCCATTAAAAACCAGAAATTTTTGGACTAGATGTTTTTTTAAAGACACAATATAAGTTTGCATAAGACATATATCACATAAAATGATATGAGAACAAAAGAAAAGGTACACTATACAAATACTTTCTAAAAGAAATATTATCTATTAATATCAAAGTAGACTTTATAGTAAAAAGAATTATGAGAGTTAAAGGGGGCTTTTTATTATAATAAAGTGTCAGTTCAGTAAGAAGTCAGAATAGTTCTAAATTTATATGTTCCTAACAACATAACTTCAAAATACATAAAGTTAAAATTGACAGATCAAAAAGGGGAAATAGCTAAATTATGGCTGGAGAATTTAACAACCTTTTTTCAACCACTAATATAACAAGCAGATTTTTAACAATCAGTTAAGTGATAGAATATTTAAACAATACTATTAACCAACTTAACCTATTGCTATTTATAGAACATTATTTTCAACAACTGCAGAATGCTTTCCTTTCAAGTCCACATGGAACTTTCACCAAAATAGAACATGTTCTAAGCCAAAAAGAAATCTCAACAAATTTCAAAGGATTAAAAACACATAGTATATATTCCACAGTGGAATGAACTAGAAATACATAACAAAGATTTTTAAAAATCCTTATTTTTTGTGGGAAATAAGCAGTAAACTTTTAAATAATGTGTTTAAGAAATACTCAGAACCACAGTCAGAAGATATGTTGCACTGAATCAGTACCAAAAGTTGTGAGACACAAAGTAGTGCCTATAGAGTAATGTATAGCTTTAAATACATATGTTTAAAAGTTGCCTAATCTTCCATCTAAAAAAGCTAGACAAAGAAGTGCAAATTAAATTCAGATAAGCTGGAGAAAATAAAATAATAGAGAACCCATAAAATTGAGAAAATTAACAAAGTTAATGTGTTTCTTTAAAAATATTAATAAAATTGATAAACTCCTATGAAGAAAAAAGAGAAAGCTCAAATTACCAATGTGACATAAAAAGGAAATATTACTAAAGATCCAAGAAATATTAAAGGGTAAGAAAATACTGTAAACAACTTTATATCAGTATGTTCGACAGCTTGTTTGAAATGGGCATATTTCTTACCAAAATGACACACACAAAAAGTAAAAATTGTGAACAGTACTTTACTCTTTAAAGGCATTGAATCCATGAATAGAAATTTTCCAATCTCATTGTCTTCTTCAACTGAATTAGGTGTCAGATTTAAACTTCACTGTGGCTGATAAAACTTACACTCAACTCTCCTTCCATCTAGTTTCCTTCAGATTGTTTTCCATATGCACTTTTCATTCTTTTTTTGGAATTGGAGGGGTCCAGAAAACAAATTTTCCTTCTTCCAACATCTGAACACTTTGAGGAGCAGACATAACTCAGGAATAAAAATGTCAAGTTCATTTATGGGCAGAGTGGATGAAAAAGAGCCTCCTTAAATCTGACTCTAGTTGTCCTACCCCTTCACAAACCTCACTTGCTCTTTTGAGTTTATCATGTGGGTGAGAGGAGAATGTGGCCTGGGCAATCAAGTTCTAAGAGAGGGTGAGAGACTACTGATATATGTGGTCAGTCTTTTGTCCTTTCTCACCAAACAGGTAAAGGCAGGGAGAAGGGGAGAGAGAGAGAAAGAGAGAATATATATGAATATGAATTGTGTTTTGTCATCTATCAACCTGGATGAAGCCCTGCTATTTTCCTCTCTTCTTCCAAGAAGTCAGAACTACCCCATTGAAATGGAACTCCTGTTCCACTGCCCCCCAGCTTCCAGTTCCTCAGGTCATCTGGACCTCCTGCTCTATTTTGAATGTTTTCATAGCTTTGATCATACTCCCAGAATTCTTTCCACTCCTACTCAGAAATATTTAAATATGGATTTTGTACACAGTGCATTTTTTTTCACAGCCATCTCAAGAGAAAATTTTGCATTTTTCTAACTCTAGATTTCAAAGGTGCGGTGATGGTGTGTTCTTTGGTTCCCCACCATCAGTTCATTAAACTAGGTGCCACTTTGGTGCATCAGTTTATCCTCTTAACTCTTAGGCTACCATCTCCCCTATCATGTTACTGGTTGACTTCCAAGGACATTGGTCTAACTTCCTTAGGCACATCAACATCACACTTGACACTGTCCTTTGTACCCCACACAATGAGATTATAATCTGTTTCTCCTAATTCATGTCTTTGGGTTTCTGATACTCAGAACTCATCAATCTTGAACTTGCTCAGTTCTGTCAACCAGCATCATTTCAAGAACTCAAATACTGAAAGCCTCTCTGTTTTCTTTTCTCCTCTTCTCTGGCTATTTTTTTTTTCTTCAAGCTCCGAAACTCAGATATATCTTCATGTATATCATGTCTCTCCACTTTTCCTTCCTTCCCCCTCTATCACAATAGATGTCCTTGCCATTGATTTTTGCTCCCTCAGCTCTGGACCCTCACACACAGTAATTTCTATTCATATCCATCACCCATCCTTTCTTATGTTTCTAACCATAAAGTAAGTGAAGTAAGTATGAAAGAGAAAGACAAATACCATGATATCAGTTATATCTGGAATCTAAAATATGGCACAAATAAGCCATTCCACAGAAAAGAAATTCATGGACTTGGAGAACAGACTTGTGGTTGCCAAGGTGGGGTAGGGAGTGGGATGGACTTGGAATCTGTGGTTAATAGACGCAAACTATTGCCTTTGAATGGATAAGCAATGAGATCCTGCTGTATAGCCCTAGGAATTATATCTGTTCACTTGTGCTGGAGCATGGTGGAGGATAATGTGAGAAAATGAATGTCTATATGTATGTGTAATTGGGTCACTTTGCTGTGCAGTAGAAAACTGATAGAACCTTGGAAACCAACTATAATGGAAAAAATAAAAATCAGTTAAAAAAAAAAAAAAGAACAGTTTCTTAACACAGCTAACTCTTCCAGACTTTTTGTTCCCAACTTCTCTGGACTTTTTGCTCTGTTATTAATCCCACTTCCTTCCTGGGTCCTCCTTTTCACCATCATTAAAAGTGAAAGAAGTTTAACAACAAGTCATATTAAAGACTCGCCTTTACTTTCAAATGATGCCAAGCCTATTCAAAGAATAAAATTTACTAGTTAATTGTTTTTTCTCCTTTTTCTCTCATTCCCCAATTACTAGAAGTTTTTATTCTCTCTTATTGCCATCCCAAAATTTCTTTCTAAGGTCACCAGTGACTGTTAAGTTATTCTTCATCCTCCTTCTACCCTGAAAAGGAGCACCCACTGTGGCACACAGGGCAAAGCATTCCCTCCTTTGGCTCTTCTTCCCAGACTTCATTGATGGACATTGATTGGGGGGGAGCCCCCTTCTCAACTAAATAAAGCTTTTTAGGAGATAAGCAAACTGTTCTGTTGACTTGCTGTAGCAAGCCAGACCACACAGATGATTCTGCAGTAGTGACTTCTTTAGGAAAAGAGTGTATGGTATTTATTGATTGTAGGTTGGGCTTTCAAGTTTTAGGGCAAGATGTCATAAGTGAGGCAAGTTTTGGGATGGGTTGATTTCTTCAAGTAATGTGTGGCACACACGACACAGGGCTGTGATCAAAAAGAAAGGTCTCTGGGGGCCCAAGGCATTCTGCATTCATGCCTGTCTGATGAGGGTAACTGTGCCAGTCCTCAGTCTTGCATAGCTGTTGAGGTGCTTGTTCTCCTCATTTTCAAGTATATCTTTAGTGTATATTTGACTTTAAAAAATATGTTTTTGGATGGCTGCATCTGCAGCATATGGAAGTCCTAGGCCAGGGGTTGGATCCCAAGCATAGCTGCTGCAGAACCTGACCCTTTAACCCAGTGTGCCAGGCTGGGTATCAAACCCACACCTTTTCAGTGACCTAAGCCATTGCAGTCAGATTCTTAATCCACTGTGCCACAGCGGGAGCTCCTTGAATTTTCAATTTTATTGAAATTGTCCTGGTTTCTTCTTATCTTGACTATTGCAGTAACAAAACAGGTCTTACTGCCTTTTGAATCTTCTCATAGCAACTCTAAAACCAGTACCATCTTTCTAAAATACAAATTCAAATGAGTTTTATGCCAAAAACCATATATGGGGTATAAAGTAAAACCCCATTTTACTGAATGTAAAAATTCAGCGCCTTTTACAATTGGGCCTCAAACCCACATCCAATCCTTGTCTGTTGGTCTGTGAGTCTCCTCCTCCTTATCCCCCTCCCTCCTGCCCTCTCCCCTCCAGCTTTTCCTCCCCCCACCCCCACCAACGTAACTCTTCTCTTTGATTCTCCAAAACTGTGTTCTTATTATATATGTGTATTTACTGTTTCTGAGCTCACACTCTGCACTGTCGCCTCTATGCCTAAAATGTAGTCATCTTTATTTCCTGGAATATTATTTGTTTCCAAACCTTAACTTAGCTCATTGTTAAAATTCATGTCTCTTTTAAAATGGTATTTAGGAGTTCCTGTCATGGATCAGTGGTTAATGAACCCAACTAGGAACCATAGGATGCTTATTTGTTTGATACGTGGCCTCGCTCAGTGGGTTAAGGATCTGGCATTGCCATGAGCTGTGGTGTAGGTCACAGACATGGCTCAGATCCTACATTGCTGTGGCTGTGGTGTAGGCCAGCAGCTGTAGCTCTGATTAGACCCCCTAGCCTGGGAACCTCCATATGCCACTGGCATGGCCCTAGAAAATGACAAAAAAACAAGACAGTATTTAAATGTCATCTTTAGAGAGTATGTTATTCTGGTAGGACTACATAGCAGAACACTATAGGCTCAGTGACTTAAACAACAGCTCAAGGTGTATGCAGGGTTTTTTTCTGAGGCTTCTCCCCTCCGCTTGGCTTGTAGAAGGCTGCCTTCCTGATGTGACTTCACATGGCCTCCCCCACACTCATTCCCATCCCCCATTCACTCCCACTCACACACACACCCCACATCCTTGATGTGTATCTCTGTGTCCTCTTCCTTTAGGGACACCAGTCAGATTGGATTAGGGCTCATCCTAAAGGCCTCATTTTATTTTTCCCTTTCTTGTAATGAATTTTATTTTTTCTATTATAGTTTACAGTGTTCTGTCAATTTTCTACTGTACAGCAAAGTAGACCAGTTACACACACACACACACACACACACACACACACACACAATTTTTCTCACATTATCCTCCATCATGTTCCAGCACAAGTGACTGGATATAGTTCCCAGTGCTATACAACAGAATCTCATTGCTTATACATTCCAAATGCAATAGTTTGCATCTATTAACCCCAGATTCCCAGTCCATTTCAACTTAATCACCTCTTAAAGGGCCTTTATCTCCAAATAAAGTCACATCCTGGGGTGCTAGGGGATTAGGGCTTCATCACATGAATTTGGGGGCTTGGAAAACACACTTTGACACAGAGGGTCTGCACATTTCCCCTGTGGTAGTTAAGCCCCTCCCCCCAAAGCTGAAAACACTCTATACCACTCATAACACTGTATTATGCCTTGATATTGAGTTATTCATATTTATCTGTCTCCACTGGTAGTTTGTGGGTTTCCTCTGGACAGGAATGATCTCTTACTCATCTTCATCTCTCCAAGGTCTAGTACTGAGGAGGACTTGGCCATTGGCTAAATTTAAGTAATTCAGTGTAAACTAGGGTTAACTATCTAATAATTTCCAGAATTTTTAGGAGATTGACATAAAAATATATGAATGGAAGGTGTTATACTTACTATTTTAGAAGTCTTTGAGCACTACTTGAGATTTTTATCTTAGGTTCTTAAATCATGTCAGTTTTATGGAACTAAATATAACTATTTTATAGCCTTTAAGGGGTAATCATCTAATTGGATACCTTTCAATTCTTTCCAGTTCATTCTTTCCATTACATTTGTTTTCAGATAAGGATGAATGCCACATCCCAACCAACACTGAAAATTTGAAGTTGAGAAGACATTTGCTAAGTCAAGCCTCTTCACGTAAGTCTAATCATGTCTGTCATAGCACCAGCTTAAGGTGGATTGAAAATGTAAAGAATTAAGTCCACTAACTTTTGGTGCATTCTTTTTTATTTGTTGTTGTTTTTTGCCTTTTCTAGGGCTGCTCCCACAGCATATGGAGGTTCCCAGGCTAGGGGTCGAATCGGAGCTGTAGCCACTGGCCTAGGCCAGAGCCACAGCAATGCAGGATCCAAGCTGTGTCTGCCACCTACACCACAGCTCATGGCAATGCCGGATCCTTAGCCCACTGAGCAAGGCCAGGGACTGAACCCGCAACCTCATGGTTTCTAGTTGGATTCATTAACCACTGTGTCACGACAGGAACTCCAGCCTTTGGTGCTTTCTTAACACTCAGATTTCTCAGAGTATGTCATAGTCACCTTGTGTATTGAATTGCTGGCCTTGAAGAAGAGTGGAAAGATGATTACTTATTAAGTTGCATGTGCTTATTAAAAATAATATGTTTAAATACAAGAGATTATTTTTAAAATGAGACTAGCACCTCAAAATCATCCTTTATTTTCTATTAAGTCCAGGGATCAAATTTAAACTTTGTGCCAAACAATGTTTCTAAAAAAGTTTTCCATTTTAGCAAAGATTTTATTTTTCAGTTTTTTCAGTCTTTGTATAACTTTTCTAAATGAATCATGTTCCTGATCATTAAAGGGAGATATTTAGTAATTAACTAGCACTGAAACCTTAAATGCTTAACTGTTTATTCAAAACACCATGCTTTTAAAGGTCAACTTACCAGCCTCAACTATTACCAATATTTCGCAATGGTCTTCTGTCTTCTTTCTCTCTTGCATCTAGTACTTTATTGCCAGATAAATCAGCATATAGAACCACTCTAGCAATCTGAAAATATTTAATGTCTCTCCACTCACGGCTTAGATAGAATCCACACTTTTGCCCAGCATTCAAAGCCCTCTACCAAGCTCCTCAAAATGTCTCCTGCTTTAAGGAGAACTTAATACCCCCCTCACATCAATGGACAGATCCTCTAGACAGAAAACCAATAAAGCAACAGAGATCCTAACGGAAACAATAGAAAAAGGTAGACTTAATTGATATCTTCAGGACACTACATCCCAAAAAAGCAGAATACACCTTCTTCTCAAATACTCATGGAACATTCTCAAGAATCGACCACATATTGGGACACAAAGCTAATCTCAATAAATTTAGGAGCATAGAAATTATCTCAAGTATCTTCTCTGACCACAATGCCATGAAATTAGAAATCAACCATGGGAAAAGGAAAGAGAAAAAACCTACTGCATGGAGACTAAACAACATGCTACTAAAACACCAATGGGTCAATGAGGAAATCAAGAAGGAAATTAAAAACTACCTTGAAAAAAAGGATACTGAAGAAACAACCTCTCAAAATCTATGGGATACTGCGAAAGCAGTGCTCAGAGGGAAATTTATAGCAATACAGGCCTTTCTCACAAAAGAAGAAAGATCCCAAATGGACAACTTAACCGTCCAGCTAAATGAATTAGAAAAAGAAGAACAAAAAAGGCCTAAAGTCAGCAGAAGGAAGGGAATTATAAAGATCAAAGAAGAAATCAATAAAATAGAGACTCAAAAAACAATAGAGAAAATGAATAAAACCAAGAGCTGGTTCTTTGAAAAGGTCAAAAAATTGACAAACCCCGGCCCAGACTCACTAAAAAGAGGAGAGAAAGAACCCAAATGACCAAAATTATAAATGAAAAAGGAGAAATCACAATGGATTCAGCAGAAATGCAAAAAACCATAAGAGAATACTATGAACAACTATACGGCAACAAGTTTGAAAATCTGGAAGAAATGGACAATTTTCTAGAATCTTACAGCCTGCCAAAACTGAATCAAGTAGAAACAGACCAACTGAACAGACCGATCACTAGAAATGAAATTGAAGAGGTCATAAAATCACTCCCTACAAATAAAAGGCCAGGACCAGATGGCTTCACAGGTGAATTCTATCAAACATATAAAGAGGAATTGGTGCCCATCCTCCTTAAACTCTTTCAAAAGGTTGAAGAAGAAGGAACATTCCCAAAGACATTCTGTGAAGCCACCATCACCCTCATTCCAAAACCAGACAGAGATACCACCAAAAAAGAAAACTATCGCCCAATATCTTTGGTGAATATAGATGCAAAAATTCTCAAAAAAATCTTAACCAACCAAATCCAACAACATATCAAAAAAATTATACACCATGACCAGGTTGGGTTCATCCCACGTTCACAAGGATGGTTCAACATTCGCAAATCAATCAGCATCATACACCACATTAACAAAAAAAAAAGTCAAAAATCATATGATCATCTCAATAGATGCAGAAAAAGCATTTGACAAAGTCCAACATCCATTCATGATCAAGACCCTCGCCAAAGTGGGTATAGAGGGAACATTCCTGAATATAATCAAAGCCATTTATGATAAACCCACAGCAAATATAATCCTCAGTGGGGAAAAACTGAAAGCCTTCTCACTCAAATCTGGAACAAGACAGGGATGCCCACTCTCACCACTGCTCTTCAACATAGTTTTGGAAGTACTAGCCACAACAATTAGACAAACAAAAGAAATAAAAGGCATCGATATAGGAAGAGAAGAGATCAAACTGTCACTGTTCGCAGATGACATGATACTATACATAGAAAACCCTAAGGATTCAACCCCACAACTCTTTGAACTGATTGATCAATTCAGCAAAGTAGCAGGATATAAGATTAACATTCAGAAGTCAGTTGCATTTCTGTATGCCAGCAATGAAATATTAGAAAAGGAATACAAAAATACAATACCTTTTAAAATTGCACCTCACAAAATCAAATACCTCGGAATACACCTGACCAAGGAGGTAAAGGACCTATATGCCGAGAACTATAAAACTTTAATCAAATAAAGCAAAGAAGATGTAAAGAAATGGAAGATATTCCATGTTCCTGGATTGGGAAAATCAATATTGTAAAAATGGCCATACTACCCAAAGCAATCTACAGATTCAATGCAATCCCTATCAAATTACCCAGGACATTGTTCACAGAACTAGAACAAACAATCCAAACATTTATATGGAACAACAAAAGTCTCAGAATCGCCAAAGCAATCCTGAGAAACAAAAACCAAGCAGGAGGCATAACTCTCCCAGACTTCAAGAAATACTACAAAGCCACAGTCATCAAAACAGTGTGGTACTGGTATCAAAACAGACAGCCAGACCAATGGAACAGAATACAGAACCCGGACATAAACCCTGACACCTATGGTCAATTACTCTTTGACAAGGGAGGCAAGAACATCAAATGGGAAAAAGAAATTCTATTCAGCAAGCATTGCTGGGAAACCTGGACAGCTGCATGCAAAGCAATGAAACTAGAACACAGCCTCACACCAAGCACAAAAATAAACTCAAAACAGCTGAAAGACTTAATTATACGACAGGACACCATCAAACTCCTAGAAGAAAACATAGGCAAAACACTCTCTGACATCAACCTCATGAAGATTTTCTCAGGTCAGTCTCCCAAGGCAATAGAAATTAGAGCAAAAATAAACCCATGGGACCTCATCAAACTGAAAAGCTTTTGCACAGCAAAGGAAACCCAAAAGAAAACAAAAAGACAACTTTCAGAATGGGAGAAAATAGTTTCAAATGATGCAACTGACAAGGGCTTAATCTCTAGAATATCCAAGCAACTTATACACCTCCACAGCAAGAAAGGCAATCACCCAATGGAAAAATGGGCAAAAGACCTGAATAGACTGTTCTCCAAGGAAGATATACAGATGGCCAACAAACACATGAAAAAATGCTCAACATCACTGGTTATAAGAGAAATGCAAATCCAAACTACCATGAGATATCACCTCACACCTGCCAGAATGGCCATTATTAATAAATCCACAAAGAACAAGTGCTGGAGGGGCTGTGGAAAAAAGGGAACCCTCCTGCACTGTTGGTGGGAATGTCAACTGGTACAGCCACTATGGAGAACAGTTTGGAGATACCTTAGAAATCTATACATAGAACTTCCATATGACCCCACAATCCCACTCTTGGGCATATATCCGGACAAAACTCTACTTAAAAGAGACACGTGCACCCGCATGTTCATTGCAGCACTCTTCACAATAGCCAGGACATGGAAACAACCCAAATGTCCATCGACAGATGATTGGGTTCGGAAGAGGTGGTATATGTACACAATGGAATACTACTCAGCCATAAAAAAAGAATGACATAATGCCATTTGCAGCAACATGGATGGAGCTAGAGAATCTCATCCTGAGTGAAATGAGCCAGAAAGACAAAGACAAATACCATATGATATCACTTATAACTGGAATCTAATATCCAGCACAAATGAACATCTCCTTAGAAAAGGAAATCATGGACTTGGAGAAGAGACTTGTGGCTGCCTGATGGGAGGGGGAGGGAGTGGGAGGGATTGGGAGTTTGGGCTTATCAGACACAACTTAGAATAGCTTTACCAGGAGATCCTGCTGAATAGCATTGAGAACTTTGTCTAGATACTCATGTTGCAACAGAAGAAAGGGTGGGGAAAAAATGTAATTGTAATGTATACATGTAAGGATAACCTGACCCTCTTGCTGTACAGTGAGAAAATAAAAAAAAAATATGCTAAAAAAAATCTTACTTCAAGAACCAAAAAAAAAAATGTCTCCTGCTTTAGCCAGTTGAACGCTTTCCATTCTCTGCATTCCCATTGTTGTTGCAATCTTGTACAAGCTCAAGTGCAGACTCCTCCATGAAGCTTTCCCTGATTTCCCCAGCTAGGATCATGCACTCTCCCCAGCTCTGCTGCCTTCATCCACCATTTTTTTTTATCACTGTTACAGCACATTTTACCATGCAGCTTTAGCATGCATGTTGCTGTCATACCTTCCACCCTAGACTGTAGGTACCAGGAAATCAAACCTCCTCTCTAACTTATTTTTGTCAACACAGCATTCAGCCTAGCCTTTTATAGTGCTAAGGTAATATTTGTTTAAGTCAAGAATGTGCCTGGATTCTCCTCTCATCATCTGTCCCCCCACCTCCTGTCTTTCATCCTTACAGACACATATGTTCATGGCAACTCTTGGTTCTTGTGAGTTCCTGGTAGACCTCCATGTTGCCATCTTGTCCTGGGAAAACACTGACCACAGTGTAATTAACAAGATATGATCAGTTCCCAACCTCAGAAATAAACTGTGTCCCAAAAGTTCAGGCCTTATTCTGTTTGGAATCCAGATGCATTTTTCCACAAAAACAATGTTGTAAATAGTGGCTAGATTTCTCAGCCAACCCTCCTAAGACCATTCAACCATATAGAGTGTTCAATATTTGCATAAGAGACACTTACCTGGGAGTTCCTGTTGTAGACCTGCAGTTAACAAACCTGACTAGCATTGGTGAGGATGCGGCTTCTATCCCTGGCCTTGCTCAGTGAATTAAGATCCCACATTGCTATGAACTGTGGTGTAGGCCACAGATGTGGCTTGGATCCCATGTTGCTGTGGCTGTGTCATAGGCTTGTGGCTGCAGCTCCAATTAGAACTCTAGCCTAGGAACCTCCATATGCTGCAGATGCGGCCCTAAAAAGAATCCCCCCCCAACCCTGAGACATTTACTTGCAGGTCAAGGGACACTTGACAGTAGATTAGGATGATAAGTAAACAGGGTTACATGGCCACATCATTTTTAAGTCAAGTATTGACAGGTTAGGAACTGTTTTACTTCTCCCCATTTTTGGTTGTTTTATGCCTTGTGGGAATTAAATACATAAATATGGAAGCAGCTTCTGTCTAGAGGAAATAGGCCTCAACACAGTATTGACATCACATCAGTTTTTGTGAACAAGTGATTATTATTTCTACCCAGATACAGTGATGCCACTGTGAAAAGCACATCCACAGATATAGACAGCCCTGGAGGTTAGCATTTCATGTCAGACTGTAGGAAAAACAGAATGTAATGTGGTAAGTCATCTTAAGCTTGGAGCACATAAGTGAATGTCTGCTTTATTTTTAAGGCCATCAGAGATGTTGGGGACTGGAAATGTGAACCAAAGATAATAGGAAAAGTTTGCTTTTCCCTCCAGGAGCCTGAATCCAGGACATGAAGTATTAAAGAAGCATTAACAGCACAAACAATATGGTATGAATTGCTGTAAGATACTTTAGGAAGGTAACCAGTATCCTTAGGGTGATCAGAGTGGTAAAAATGTGGTAATTATGGATGCTAGTCAATTTTGTTAACTGGTGAGCCATGATGGGAACTCCTCTACATAAATACTTTATGAAAATTTGTTTATAAAACAAATAACCTTTAAAAAGAATATACTGGGAGTTCCCATTGTGGCTCAGTGGAAATGAATATGACTAGTATCTGTGAGAACACAGGTTTGATCCCTGGCCTCACTCAGAGGGTTAAGGATCTCTCATTGCCATGAGCTGTAGTGTAGTTCACAGACATGGCTCGGATCCTGCATTGCTGTGGCTATGGTATAGGCCAGCAGCTATAGCTCTGCTTCAACCCCTATGCTGGGAACCTCCATATGCTACATAAGCCAATTAAAAAAAAATGCTGTAATGGCACACCACTTCAAACCTTAAGACAATGTAAAACTCCCAATCATCCTTAAGTCTCATGTGAAATACCTGGTCCTTTCACCTGAGTACAAATTCTGATATTTGGCTTGCTCTTATCAGGACTAAGACCTTGGCTGTATTCTTGACCAAAAAATGTCAACATAAATGATGAGGCATCAATCTGAGGGAAAGAAAGCAAAAGGTTTATTAAATACATACATCATTTCCTCTTTGAACATAATAGAACCCATTATTATTACATTTTCAATAGATTTAAAAAATATTCTATCTGCCAGAATATCCTGTCATTCTTTATTTAAGCATGCAGCAAAAATAATTCTTCAAAGAAATACAAGTTTTGCTGGAGTGATGTTAGGAGGACAGAGGTAGTGATGAATAGAGCTGATATAAAGATGAGTCTTAGTTCATGGCTTAAAGAAGAATATCATTAAAAGAGGAAGTTTCAGAGGAAAAGCTATATAGGTAGTTTTTATTTTAGAGTAGAATATGGTACTCTGGCTGTAGATATCTGTTTGAGCTGGAAAGACAAAAATACTAAGCAATGGCAAGATGCACCTCGGGTATAGACATACAATTGTTTAACTTAGAAGGGTAAAATTGATTTAAAAACTAAATTATAAAAGATTTTTCCAAGCATCTGTCACAATCACTAAATTTGTTTTATTTTATTTTATTTTTGGCCGTGCCTGCAGCATGTGGAGGTTTTGGGACCAGAGATTGGACCTGTGCCATAGCAGCAACCAGTCACAGTAGTGACAATGCCAGATCCTTAACCTGGTGAGCCACCAGGGAACTCCACAATCACTACATTTAGAAATAAAGTAACAAAGCCATAGTGAACAAATTTTTATAATGTACCAACCAAAGGTCAGACACTATGTTAGGTCCTAAAACATAAATATTTATAAAAGAAAATATCATTCCTGGAGCTTATATTTTGGTGGGGGTGGGGGAGAAACACACATATATAAAGAGATCTAATAACAATACAAGATGTAAATTAAAAGTGAAAGACTAGTTTAGAGGAGAGCATTATTACATTTACTGAGGAGGAGGCCAGGGCTTTGAACTATGCACACACATGCACACAGAGGTGCATGTGCACACACACAATCTAATAGAGAAGTTTACTACATAGAAAAATTGGGGGGGGAGTACCAGAAAGGATAAAACATTATTTAAAGACAAAAGCAGACAAAGATGCCACAAGAAAATCACAGGCAATATCCCTGATAAACATAAATGAAAAAAATCCTCAATAAAATGTTAGCAAACTGAATTCAATAATGTATTAAAAGGATTATATACCACAACCATGTGGGACTTATTTTCCAGTTGCAAGAATTTTTCAACATCCACAAATCAAAGTGATATACCACATCATCAAAACACAGGATAAAAATCATATCATCTCAAATGCAGAGAAAGCATGTCACAAAATTCAACATTGATTTAGGGTAAAAAGTCTCAAAAGAGTAGGGACACAGAAGGAATATTCTTCAATATCATAAAGGCCATATATGACAAACCACAGCTAACATCATACTCAATGGTGAAAAGCTGAAAGCTTCTCTTTTAAGATCAGGAACAAGACAAGGATGCTCATTCTTGTCAATACTAACGTAATACTGGAAGTTCTATCCAGAGAAATTAGGTAAGCAAAAGAAATGAAATATATCTAAATTGGAAAGGAAGAAGTAAAGCTGTCACTATTTGCAGATGACATGATTTTTTTGTGTTTTCTTAGGGCCATACCCCCAGCATATGTATGCTCCCAGGCTAGGGATCAAATTGGAGCTGTAGCTGCTGGCCTCTGCCACGACCATTGCAACACAGGATCCGAGTCATGTCTGTGACCTATACTACAGCTCGAGGCAATGTCAAATGCATAACACACTGAACACGGCCAGGGATTGAACCTGTGTCCTGATGGATGATAGTCAGATTCATTTTTGCTGAGCCAAAACAGGAAACCTGACATGTTTTGTATAGAAAACTTTACAAAACTCCATCAAAAAATCAGAAATAAATGCATTCAGTGAGGTCATGGAATACAAAATAAATACACAAAAATATGTTGCATTTCCACACACTAATGAACTGTTAGAATGAAATATTATGAAAACAATCTCATTGGAGTTCCTTTTGTGACACAGTGGGATAGAATCTTACTAGTAACCATGAGGTTGTGGGTTCCACCCCTGGCCTTGCTCACTGCATCATTCATCTAGCATTGCTGTGAGCTGTGGTGTAGGTCACAGACTCAGCTTGGATCCCACATTGCTGTGGCTGTGGCATAGGCCAGCAACTACAGCTCTGATTCAACCCCTAGCCTGGGAACCTCCATGTGCCATGGGTGTGGCCCCCCAAAAAAAGAAAGAAAAAAAAAGCAATCTCATTAACAATTGCATCAAAAAGAATAAAATACCTAGGAAGAAATATATCCAAGGAGGTCAAAGAACTATATGCTGAAACCTACAAGATATGAACAAAGAAATTGAAGAGGTCACAAACAAATGGAAAGAGAGTCCATGCTCATAGATTGGAAGAATATCATTAAAATGTCTATGCTACCCAAAGCAATCTACAAATTCAACACTATCCTTCTCAAAATACCAATGGCATATTTCACAGAACTGAAACAGTAAGTTCTAAAATTTTCGTGAAACCAGAAATGACTCCAAATAGCCAAAGAAATATTTGAAAGAAGAAAAAAGCTGCAACAAATTACTAATGCTATAGTAATGAAAACAGTACAGTACTGGGGAGTTCCCATTGTGGTGAAGAGGAAACGAACCCTACTAGTATCCATGAGGATCTGTTTGATCCCTAGCCTTGCTCAAAGGATCTGGAATTGCTGTGAGCTGTGGTATAGGTCATAGACATGGCTCAGATCCCACATTGCTCTGGCTGTAGTGTAGGCAGGCAGTTACAGCTCCAATTCAGCCCCTAGCCTGAGAATTTCCATATGCTGCACTTGTAGCCCTCAAAAGCAAAATAACAACAACAACAACAACAACAACAACAAAAACAAACCACAAGAAAAAAAATATAGACCAATAGAACAGAATAGAACACAGGTCTCCAACATAAACCCAAACATACACGGTCAACTGATTTATGACAAAGGAGCAAAGATATACAATGGGGAACTGACAGTCTCTTCAATAAACATTGTTGAAAAGATCAGACAGCCACATACAAAACAATGAAATTGGACCACTTCTTATATCATACACAAAAACGAACTCAAAATGGATAAAGACTTGAATATAAGACCTGAGACTACAGAACTGCTAGAAAAAACATAGGCAGTAAGCTCCTTGACATAAGTCTTGAAGATGATTTTTCTGAATCTGGCATCAAAAACAGAAACAAAGGCCAAAATAGAGTAAGATTATATCCAAGTAAAATGCACACAGCAAAGGCAGCTATGAGCAAAATGAAAAGTTAACCAACTAAATAAGAGAAAATATTATACATCACATATCTGGTAAATGACTATTTCCCACAATATATAGAGAAGCCATACAACTCACTAGCAAAAGCCAAATAATCTAATTTAAAAAGGGACAGCAGATCTAAAGACATTTTTTCAAAGAAGACATAAAGATGGCTAATAGCACTTGAAAAGATCCTCTACAATATTAATCATCAGGAAAATGCAAATCAAACCATGCACCTGTCAGAATAGCTGTCATTTTAAATAAGGCTAAAAACAGACAAATAATGAGGGTGGAGTTCAGGAAGACCCCAGGCACACCAAAATTATAACTACATACAGAGCAATCATCAATGAGAAAACACTGAATACTAGCAGAAAAGATCTTTCAAGAAGATATAAAGAAGTAACCACAACATGATGGGAAGCAGGAACGGAGATGCAGTATAGTCAAAACCCAAAGACCCAAGTCGGCAACCCACAAATGAGAGGATAATCACAATTACAGAGGTCCTCTCCAGGGAGAGAGGGGTCTAAGCCTCACATTGGGCTCCCCAGCCTGGGGGTCCTGTACTAGGGGACAAGTCTCCAGAACATCAGGCATTGAAGGCTAGCAGTGCTTGCATACAGACAGTGGAGGGCCATAGGAAACAGAATCTACACTCGTAAAGGAATGATACACAATCTCACAAGTTCTGACATCCAGTGCATAGGGAGTAGTAATTTGAAAGGAGCCTGGGTCAACCCACTTGCTGATCTTGGAGAGACTTCTGGAGAGAAAGAAGGGAACTGGGACTCCCTCTGGGGATAAAGACACTAAGAGAAGTCACACAGGGGCACTTGCTCTACCATGAGGACACTAGTGCTGGCAAGGACCAGTTTGGAGTCCTCCCCCTATCCTATCAGCACCAGGTGCTTTCCTGCCCAGCAGCAGACTAATACTAGCCCTGGGTCTCCCATACTGGGACCCAGCACTACCCACACCAGGGGACTAGCATCAGTCCACAACACCCTATATCCCTGGCACAGTATGCCATGACTTGGTCATGCCCACTAGTAGGCTGGCACAAGCCCAGGACCCCCAGGGCCCTGCTGCCAGCATCTCCAGGACCCAGTCAGGCCCACCAGAGGGGCAGCAGCCTCAGCATGAGGAAGAGCCTGGCTACCAAATTGGGGCCAGCTCAGCCTACTAGGATGTCCATAGAAATAAGCCCTAGCACTACAGAAGAATCCACGCAGCCCACATAGGGAACATTCCAAAAGGATATGGCTCTGGTGACCAGTGAGGAGTGTGCTGCTATGAGCAACTGAAAATGTCCTACAGGAGGCTATTTCTCAGGACTGAAAAATGTAACTGACCTACCTAATACACAGAAATAAAAACAGAGATTTAGGCAAAAGGAGGCAGCAGAGGAATGGGTTCCAAAAAAAGAGTAAGATAAAGCACTAGGATAACAAAGATAAGGGGAGATAAGCAAACTACTTTCATAAAGAATTCAGGATAATGATCATAAAGATGCTCAAAAATGCCTGAAAAAAGAATGGATGAACACAGTGAAAAAATGCAGGGTAGAATGTGTATGAACTTAAGAGATCAGGAACTTATAATCACAAATTTATTCATCTTGCTATATATAAACCTCATGGTAATTCCAAACCAAAAATCTATAATAGAAACACACACATAGAAGAAAAAGAAATCCGAACATAACACTAAAGATAGTCATCAAATCACACAAGAAGAGAGAAAATGGAGAAATAAACAACTACAAGACCACCAGAGACTTTTAGCCCTGGATGGGATTAAGATGGCATAAAAGAAGGACTGGTGCTCAACGTCTCTCCTAAAAACAACAAAATTACAACTAAATGTTGAGCAAACTTCAACAAAATGGACTGGAAACTTTCAAAAAGATATCCTACTCCAGAAGACAAAGAGGAGGCCACATCAAGAGGTAGAAAGGGCAATTACATGATATAAGAAACCCCGTATCTCCAGGGTGGGAAACCCACAGACTGGAAAGTAACTGGGACACAGAAACTCATCTACAGGAGTGAGAGTTCTGAGCCCCATGTCAAATCCCACACCTGGAGAACTGGCATTGGGATAAAGAGCCTCCAATGCACCTGGCATTGAAGGCCAGTGGGGCTTGTGTTCAGGAGCTCCACAGGACTGGGGGAAACAGAGACCCCATTCTTGAATGGGGCACAAAGATTTTCATGTGCACTGGGTCCCAGGGCAAAACACAGGCTCCATAGGAATCTGGGTTGGACCTGACTGAAGTTGGTGGATCTCCTGGGAACACAGGACAAATGTGGCTTGTGGGGGAAGGGTATTGGATGCAAAGGTCTTGGGAATATTCATCAATGTGCATTTTTCTGGAGGTGGCCATTTTGGGAAAATCAGGCCCCACCCATCAGTCAGCTGCTGAGAAACCCCAGGGCAAACAATAATCCAGGTGGGATCACAGCCCCACCCATCAGTAAACAGGCTGCCTAAAGAGAACCCAGGCACACAACCACTTCTAATCTCACCCAGAGACAAATCCTCACCCACCAGAGGGATAGGAATCAGCCCCATATACCAGTGGGTATGCATCAGTCCCTCCCATCACGAAGCCTACATCAAGCCCCCATACTGACTTCAGCCACAAGGGGGGCAGATACCAGAAGTAAGAAAGGCTGCAACTCTATTATCTGTACAAAGGTCACCACACCAAAAACCTATAAAAATTAAAAGACAGAGAACTATAACTCTGACGAGGGAGAAAGAAAAATTCCCAGAAAAACAGCTAAGTGATCAGGAGATTCTTAACCTCCAGGAAAAAGACTTTAGACTGTTGATGCTGAAGATGATGCAAGACTTTGGAAATAAACAGGAGTCAAAAATGGATAACTTAAAGGAAACACTGAGCAAAGAGATATAAGATAAAAAACTTAAGAAGAGATGCAAAAAAACAATAACTGAAATAAAACATTCATTACAGGCAGCCAACAGCAGAATACAGGAGGCAGAAGAACGAATAAGTGAGGTGGAGGACAGATTAGTGGAAATCATGGATGTAGAACAGAAAAGAGAAAAAAGATTGAAAAGAAATGAAAAGAGACTCAGAGAACTCTGGGACAATGTTAAACACATCAGCATTCGTATTATAGGGGTGCCAGAAGAAGAGAGAAAGGGACAGAAAAAATATTCCAAGAGATAATAGCTGAAAACTTCCCCAATGTGGGAAACAAACCAGTCACTCAAATCCAGGAAGCACAATGAGTACCATATAAAATAAATCCAAGGAGGAATACCCCTACACACATAGTAATCAAACTGAACAAAATGAAAGCCAAAGACAAAATATTGAAAACATCGAGAGAAAAGAAACAAATAACATACAAGGAAACACCAATAAGGTTAGTGGCAGATTTTTCAGCAGAAACTCTGCAGGCCAGAAGGGAGTGGCATGATATACTTAAGATGATGAAAAGGAAAAAAAAAAAAAAAACCTCCAACCAAGATTACTTTATCTGAAGGCTCTCATTCAGATTTGAAGGAGAAATCAAAAGCTTCACAGATAAGCAAAAGCTAAGAGAATTCAGCAACACTAAACCAGCCTTACAACAAATACTAAAGGAACTTCTCTAGTCAGAAAAGAAAAGGCTGCAACCAGAAACAAAAATACCACAAAAGACAAGGCGCACCAGTAAAGTCACACATGTAGTAAAGGTAAGATATCATCCACACAAAATTATGCTACCAAAATCATAAATTGTGAGAAGAAGAGTGTACAGAGATAGGATAATGGAGATGCACTTACAATTAAGAGACCAACAAATTAAAACAATCTCATATATATATTAAAACAATCTCATATATATATATATATGTATGTGTGTATAAGTTTTGGTGTGAGTGTGTATATATATATATATATATACACACTCACACCAAAACTTCAGAGTAACTGTGAGCCAAAAATCTATAATTGATACACTAACAAATAAGAAAAGTCAACTCAAATACAACACTAAACATAGTCATCAAACCACAAGAGGAGACAAGAGAAGGGAAGAAAAAAGAGCAGCAAAAACAAATCCAAAGTAATTAATAAAATGGCAATAAGAACATACATATCAATAATTACCTTACATGTTAATGGACCAAATGTCCCAACCAAAAGACATAGACTGGCTGAATGGATACAACAACAAGACCCATATATATGCTGTCTTCAAGAGACCCACTTCATTTCTAGGGACACATACAAATTGAAAGTGAGAGGATGGAAGAAAATATTTCATGCAAACTGGGATCAAAAGAAAGCTGGAGTAGCAATACTCATATCAGACAAAATAGACTTTTAAATGAAGAATATTTTGAGGGACAAGGAAGGATACTACATAATGATCAAAGCATCAATCCAAGAAGAAGATATAACAATTTTAAATACCTATGCACCAATCATAGGTTCACCACAATATAAAAGGCAACTGCTAACAACCTTAAAAAGAGATATTGAGAACAACAAAATAGCAGTGGGGGACTTTAACACCTCACTGACAGCAATGGACAGATCAACCAGACAGAAAATCAATAAGGAAACACAGGTCCTGAATGGCTCATTAAACCAGATGGACTTAATAGATATTTATAGGCCATTCCATCCATAAGCAACAGAATACACATTCTTCTCAAGTGCACATGGAACATTTTCTAAGATTGATCACATCCTGGGCTACAAATCAAGCCTTGGTGATTTTAAGAAAATTGAAATCATATCAAGCATCTTTTCCCACTATGATGCTCTATGACTGAAAATCAACAAGAACAAAACTACAAAAAACACAAACATGACTAAACAACATGCTATTCAACAATGAATGGAGCACTGAGGAAATCAAAGAGGAAATTTAAAAAATACCTAGAAGCAAATGACAACAAAGATATGACACTCCAAAACCTATGGGACACAGCAAAAGCTGTTCTAAGAGGAACGTTTATGGCAATACAAGCCCACCCCAGGAAACATGAAAAAGTTCAAATAAACAAGCTAACTTTACATCTAAACCAGCACAAGAGAGAAGAACAGATAAGACCTAAAGTTAGTAGAAGGAAAGAAACCATAAAGATCAGAGCAGAAATCAATGAAAGAGAAACAAAGAAAACCATAGAAAAGATCAATGAAATGAAAAGCTGTTTCTTTAAAAAAGATCAACAAAATTGATAAACCCCTAGCCAGACTTATCAAGCAAAAAAGAGAGAGGACTCAAATCAATAGAATTAGCAATGAAAAAGGAGAGGTTAAAAACAGACATCACAGAAATACAAAGGATCATAAGAGACTACTATATGCAACTATATGCCAATAAAAAAGAAAACCTAGAAGAAATGGACAAATTCTTAGAAACGTACAATCTTCCAAGACTAAACCAAGACGAAATAGAAAAGAGGAATGGACCAGTCACAAGAACTGAAATTGAAAATGTGATTAAAAAACTTCCAACAAACAAAAGTCCTGGACCAGATGACTTCACAGGCGAATCCGACCAAAAATTTAGAGAAGAGCTAACACCTTTCCGTCTGAAACTATTTCAAAAAATTGCAGAGGAAGGGATACTCTCAAACTCATTCTATGACGCCACCATCACCCTGATACCAAAACCAGAGACACCACAAAAAACGAAAACTACAGGCCAATATCACTGATGAACATCGATGCAAAAATCCTTAACAAAATACTAGCAAACCACATCCAACAATACATTAAAAGGATTGTACATCATGAGCAAATGGGATTTATCCCAGGGATGCAAGGGTTCTTAATATCCACAAATCTGAGAGAGACAAGATGGCAGAAGAGTAGGGAAACATGCTCACCCTCTCCCACAAACACAACAAAAAAATCACATCTACAGGATAAATGACTCACACAGAACAGTAACCAAACACTGGCAGAAGAACCTAAACTCCAATAATGGCAAGAATTTCGTGACATTACTAGGTAAAACAAGAGAAAAGAGGAGAGTGAAAGAAGGTGAATCTGAGCTGGATGGGTGCTCCCGAAAGGGAACTGCAGAGGAGAAAGGGATCCTGCACCCTGGAAAGTCACCTACTCAACGGAAAGATCAACCTAACCGAAGGAATCTCCAGATGCAGAGAAGAGTGTAGCAGTAAGTCAGAGTTCTGAAAAGCAGATCGAGAACTGAACAGATCATCTGAACTATGGGCACATTCACCAAAAATTGAGACGCCTGGATGGGGGCTGGGCACCGAGACCTCGGTTCCGGAGGTTAGTCCCCGGGAAAGGGCTAGGGGGGCGGGGAGGATCTGAGACTGCTTGGGAGGTCTAGAAACCAGTCTGTCAAGTTTGAAAGGGCAGGGACTGCCTGGGAGACTAGAAAGCAGAGCATTGCAGGGGGAGGGAGCAATACACTAAGGGCAGGGAAGTGGAAAACCACATCAGAGGGAACCTGGAAGAAGAGCCAGGTCTGCACCCGTGCTGGGGAGGGGAGAGAAGGGGTGGGTGACGATATAATACTCCCCATGCCACAGCAAGCTTACCAGCCACTAGCTATAAGAAAGCTGTGCTTCCCAGTGCATCCCATCCCCCCTCCCCCAACCACCCCTACACTCACACCAGACCTGGGGCTGGCTGCCATCAGGGAGGGCTGGCCTCAACAACTTCCAGAAGGCTACCACTGCAAGGGCTGTCCCTGCCCTGGCCTGCTTGCCCTTTGGAGGGGCTACACCCCTGCAGAGCAACATCAGACACAGCCAGCACCCAGGAAAAGGCCTGCAGCCCAGAAAAGCTAGAATAAGATTGGCCAGGCCGTGAAAAGATTTGCCTAATTCTCTGACAGTCCTTCCGATTTGGGCTGCTCTGGAGAAGAGCCTCTTGGTTTCGCAGTGGCCCAGCTAGCCGCTTCAGCCCTTGGGAGGTGCTGCGCTACCACAAAACAGCTGCATTGGAGCCCCAGCTCCCTGCAAGACTCCGTGCAGCCCAGAAAATCTACAACAAGCTTGGCCAGGCAGTGAATAGATCTCCCTAATTTTCGGACAGTCCTTCTGAGTCATGCTGCCTTGGGGAAGAACCTCTTGGGTTCACAGCAGCCCAGCTAGCCACTCCATCCCACAGGGGGTGCTGCACTCCCATAGAACAACTGCACAGGACTGCCAGATTCCTGCAGGAGCCCCTGAAGCCCAGAAAAGCTACAACAAGCTTTGCCAGGCCATGAAAAGATCTGCCAACATTCTCAGACAGTCCTTCTGAGTCAGGCTTCCCTGGGGAGGAGACCCTTGGGTTCTCAGTGACCCAGATAGCTGCTCCAGGCCATGGGGGGGTGCCACAATCCTGAGGAACCACACAGACTTAAAACACCAGAGCAAGATCTGCCTGGCTGAGCGAAATCTGCTACCATCACGGTGTGGACCTCCCAGTCCTGTCTGGCCTCAGGAAGTCCTCCTTTGCTTCAAAGAGATCCTGTTAGCCCCAACAACACTCCAGAAAAGCCACACTGCCTCAACGAAGACTAACCAACAATGCCAGGCCTCAGGAAACATTCCACAGCAGTGACAAGGCAAACACTGCCCAGCCAGAGAGAGTAAACTCCACCTGGAAAAAGAAAACAATAAGCAAGATGAAGAAGCTGAGAAACCACCCCCAGTTACACCAACAGGAGAACTCACCTAAAACAGTCAACAATGAAACAGATCTCCGCAGTCTGACAGACCTGGAGTTCAAAAGAGAAATAGTGAAAATACTGAAGGAATTAAGAGAAGATATGAACAGTAATGCAGACACCCTCAGAAAGGAACTAGAAAATATAAGGAGGAACCAAGAAAAACTAGAACATTCATTTGCAGAGATACAAACTGAACAAAGGGCAGTAAAAACCAGAATAAATAATGCAGAAGAACAAATCAGTGATGTGGAAGATAGAATAATGGAAATCACCCAATCAGGTCAGCAGACAGAAAACCAAATCAAAAAACATGAAAGCAATATGAGACCTATGGGATAATATAAAGTGGGCCAAACTACACATCATAGGAATACCAGAAGGAGTAGAAAAAGATAAAGGAATGGAAAATATATTTGAAGAAATTATCACTGGAAACTTCCCAAATCTAAAGGATACTGAGTTCAGGATACAGGAAGCACAGAGGGCCCCAAAAAAGTTGAACACAAATAGACCCATACCAAGACACGTTATAATAAAAATGGCAAATGTTAGTGATAAAGAGAGGATCCTAAAGGCAGCAAGAGAAAATCAGAATGTTACCTACAAGGGAACCCCCATAAGATTATTGGCTGATTTCTCTACAGAAACACTACAGTCCAGGAGGGAATGGCAAGAGATATTTAAAGTGCTAAAAGGAAAAGAATATGCAACCTAGAATACCCTATCCAGCAAGAATATCATTTAAAATAGGAGAAATAAAAACTTTTCAAACAAAAAAAGCTAAAAGAATACAGCAATACAAATCCAGGCTAAAAGAAATACTGAAAGGGCTTCTCTCAACCAAAAAGAAAGGAAGGAAAGAAAGGGAAGAAAAAGAAAAAAAAAGAAGAACTAGGACTGAGGAATCCACAATCAGAGAGCAGTCACTTAAATAAGCCAACATACAAATTTAATCACGAACATATTTCAAAAAAAATAAAATTACAAAGAAAAAAATCATCAAAACCACAACATGTGGGCAAGGGATGTTAGGAAATAAAGAGACCATTTTATTGGTTTGTATGTTTCTCTTCTTAATTTGAATATAGTAATGAAGTGTTTGAACCTACAGGACCATCAGGCTAAAACACACAATTATAGGAAGGGGTCAGCAAACTTAAAAAACAGGGCAAACATAAGCCAAAACCAAATATTGCATTTGAAAAAAATGAGAAAAAAATTCACTCAAGCAGATAATAACAGGAGACCATTCAACCAAAAAAAAAAAAAAGAAAAAGAAAAAAAAAGAAGAATGGAGAACCATAGAATCAACTGGAACATGAGGTTCAAAATGGCAATAAATAATCATCTATCAATTATCAACTTTAATGTCAATGGACTGAATGCTCCAATCAAAAGACACACAGTGGCTGAGTGGATAAAAGGCAAAAACCTTCAATATGCTGCCCTCCAGAAACTCACCTCAGGACAAAGTATACATATAGACTGAAAGTGAAAGAGTGGGGAAAATATTTCACGCCAATAGACATGACAGGAAAGCAGGAGTTGCAATACTCATATCAGATAAAATAGACTTTAAAACAAAAGACATAAAGAAAGACAAAGAAGGACACTACTGAATGATTAAGGGATCCATCCAAGGAGAGGATGTTACTATCGTCAACATATATGCCCCAAATATAGGAGCACCCTGATACATACAACAAATATTAACAGACATAAAGGAACATATGATGAGAATACAATCATAGTAGGAGACATTAATACCCCCCTCACATCAATGGACAGATCCTCTAGACAGAAAACCAATAAAGCAACAGAGATCCTAACGGAAACAATAGAAAAAGGTAGACTTAATTGATATCTTCAGGACACTACATCCCAAAAAAGCAGAATACACCTTCTTCTCAAATGCTCATGGAACATTCTCAAGAATCGACCACATATTGGGACACAAAGCTAATCTCAATAAATTTAGGAGCATAGAAATTATCTCAAGTATCTTCTCTGACCACAATGCCATGAAATTAGAAATCAACCATGGGAAAAGGAAAGAGAAAAAACCTACTACATGGAGACTAAACAACATGCTACTAAAACACCAATGGGTCAATGAGGAAATCAAGAAGGAAATTAAAAACTACCTTGAAACAAATGATAACGAAGACACAACCGCTCAAAATCTATGGGATGCTGTGAAAGCAGTGCTCAGAGGGAAATTTATAGCAATACAGGCCTTTCTCACAAAAGAAGAAAGATCCCAAATGGACAACTTAACCGTCCAGCTAAATGAATTAGAAAAAGAAGAACAAAAAAGGCCTAAAGTCAGCAGAAGGAAGGGAATTATAAAGATCAAAGAAGAAATCAATAAAATAGAGACTCAAAAAACAATAGAGAAAATGAATAAAACCAAGAGCTGGTTCTTTGAAAAGGTCAAAAAATTGACAAACCCCGGCCCAGACTCACTAAAAAGAGGAGAGAAAGAACCCAAATGACCAAAATTATAAATGAAAAAGGAGAAATCACAATGGATTCAGCAGAAATGCAAAAAACCATAAGAGAATACTATGAACAACTATACGGCAACAAGTTTGAAAATCTGGAAGAAATGGACAATTTTCTAGAATCTTACAGCCTGCCAAAACTGAATCAAGTAGAAACAGACCAACTGAACAGACCGATCACTAGAAATGAAATTGAAGAGGTCATAAAATCACTCCCTACAAATAAAAGGCCAGGACCAGATGGCTTCACAGGTGAATTCTATCAAACATATAAAGAGGAATTGGTGCCCATCCTCCTTAAACTCTTTCAAAAGGTTGAAGAAGAAGGAACATTCCCAAAGACATTCTGTGATGCCACCATCACCCTCATTCCAAAACCAGACAGAGATACCACCAAAAAAGAAACCTATCACACAATATCTTTGAGGAATATAGATGCAAAAATTCTCAACAAAATCTTAGCCAACTGAATCCAACAACATATCAAAACAATCATACATCATGACCAGGTAGGGTTCATCCCAGCTTCACAAGGATGGTTCAACATATGCAAATCAATCAGCATCATACACCACATTAAAAAAAGTAAAGTCAAAACTCATTTGATCATCTCAATAGATGCAGAAAAAGCATTTGACAAAGTCCAACATCCACAAATGATCAAGACCCTCACCAAAGTGGGTATAGAGGGAACATTCCTGAATATAATCAAAGCCATTTATGATAAACCCACAGCAAATATAATCCTCAATGGGGAAAAACTGAAAGCCTTCTCACTCCAATCTGGAACAAGACAGGGATGCCCACTCTCACCACTGCTCTTCAACATAGTTTTGGAAGTACTAGCCACAACAATTAGACAAACAAAAGAAATAAAAGGCATCGATATAGGAAGGAAAAGATAAAACTGTCACTGTATGCAGACGACATGATACGATACACAGAAACCCTGAGGACTCAATCCCAAAACTACTTGAACTGATTGATCAATTCAGCAAAGTAGCAGGATATAAGATTAACATTCAGAAGTCAGTTGCATTTCTGTATACCAGCAATGAAATATTAGAAAAGGAATACAAAAATACAATACCTTTTAAAATTGCACCTCACAAAATCAAATACCTCGGAATACACCTGACCAAGGAGGTAAAGGACCTATATGCCGAGAACTATAAAACTTTAATCAAATAAAGCAAAGAAGATGTAAAGAAATGGAAGATATTCCATGTTCCTGGATTGGGAAAATCAATATTGTAAAAATGGCCATACTACCCAAAGCAATCTACAGATTCAATGCAATCCCTATCAAATTACCCACAATCGCACTCTTGGGCATCTATCCGGACAAAACTCTACTTAAAAGAGACACATGCACCCGCATGTTCATTGCATCACTATTCACAGTAGCCAGGACATGGAAACAACCCAAATGTCCATCGACAGATGATTGGGTTCGGAAGGTGTGGTATATATACACAATGGAATACTACTCAGCCATAAAAAGGAATGACATAATGCCATTTGCAGCAACATGGATGAAACTAGAGCCTCTCATGCTGAGTGAAATGAGTCAGAAAGACAAAGACAAATACCATATGATATCATATATAACTAGAATCTAATATCCAGCACAAATGAACATCTCCACAGAAAAGAAAATCATGGACTTGGAGAAAAGACTTGTGGCTGTGCGATGGGAGAGGGAGGGAGTGGGAGGGATCGGGAGCTTGGGCTTATCAGACACAACTTAGAGTAGCTTTACAATGAGATCCTGCGGAGTAGCATTGAGAACTATGTCTAGATATGCATTCTGCAACAGAACAAAGGGTGGGGAAAAATGTAATGTATATAACTTCATTCCCTTGCTGTACAGTGGGAAAATAAAATAATAAAAAATAAATCCACAAATCCATCAGTGTGATACACCACATTTACAATGGAATAATAAAAACAATATGATCCTCTCAATAGATATGGAAAAAGCCTTTGAGAAAATCCAACACCCACTTCTGATAAAAACCCTTCAGAAAGTGGGCATAGCAGGAACCTACCTCAACATTATAATGGCCATATTCAACAAACCCACAGCGAACATCATTCTCAATGGTAAAAAGCTGAAAGAATTCCCACTGAGATCAGGAACAAGACAAGGATGTCTGCTCTTGCCACTACACTTCAACATAATTTTGGAAGTCCTAACCACGGCAATCAGAGAAATAAAAGAAATACAATGAATCCAAATTGGAAAGGAAGAAGTAAAACTAGTACTCTTTGCAGATGACATGATACTATACCTAGAGAATCCTAAAGACTCTACCAGAAAAGAGTTAGAGCTCATCCATGAATTTGGCAAAGGCACAGGATACAAAATTAATATGCAGAAATTGATGTCATTTCTACACACTATCAATGAAAGAGCAGAAAAAGAAATTAGGCGAGCAATCACATTTACCATCACATCCAAAAGAATAAAATACCTAGAAGTAAACCTACCTAAAGAGACAAAAGAACTGTATTCTGAAAACTATAAGACAGTGATGAAAGAAATCAAAGAGGACACAAATAGATGGAAAGATATAACATGTTCTTGGATTGGAAGAGTTAATATTATCAAAATGACTATACTACCTAATGCAATCTACAGATTCAACGCAATCCCTATCAATTTACCAAGGACATTTTTCAAAGAACTCAAACAAAATATTTTAAAGTTTGTTGGGAAGCACAAAAGACCCAGAACAGCCAAAGACATCTTGAAAAAGTAAAATGGAGCTGGAGGAATCAGGCTTCTGGACTTCAGACTATACTACAAAGCAACAATCATCAAAACTGTATGGTACTCACACAAAGAAATACAGATCAGTGGAACAGGATAGAAAGCCCAGAATTAAACCCATGCACTTACAGCCAACTTATCTATGACAAAGTAAGCAAGCCTATGCAATGGAGAAAGGACAGCTTGTTCAATAAGTGGTGGTGAAAACTGGACAGCCACATGGAAAAGAATGAAATTAGAATATTCCCTAATGCCATACACAAAAATATACTCCAAATGGATTAAAGACCTAGATATAGGACCAGACACTATAAAACCCTTAGAGGAAAACATAGGCCAAACACTCTCTGACATAAATGACAGCAACATCTTCTCATATCCACCTCTTAGTGTATTGATAATAAAAAGAAAAATATTCAAATGGGACCTAATCAAACTGAGAAGTTTCTGCACAGCAAAGGAAACCCTAAACAACACAAAAAGACAACCCACAGAATGGGAGAAAATCTTTGCAAGTGAATTGAATGACAAGGCATTAATCTCCAAAATTTATAAACACCTTCTGCAGCTCCATACCAAAAAAAAAAACCTCATCAAAAAATGGGCAGAAGATCTAAAAAGACAGTTCTCCAAAGAAGACATACAGATGGCCGAGAAACACATGAAAAATGTTCACCATCACTCATTTTTAGAGAAATGCAAATCAAAACCACTCTGAGGTACCACCTTACACCAGCCAGAATGGCCATCATCCAAAAGTCTACAAACAAGAAGTGCTAGAGAGGGTGTGGAGAAAAAGGAACCCTACTGCACTGTTGGTAGGATCGTAAATTGAAGCAGCCACTGTGGAAAACAGTATGGAGACTCCTCAGGAAACTAAACATAGAACTAATGTTTGATCCAGCAACCCCACTCCTGGATATCTATCCAGAGAAAACCATGTCTGGAAAAGACACATGTACTCCGATGTTCATTGCAGCACTATTTTCAATAGCCAAGACATGGAAACAACCTAAATACCCATCGACAGAGGAGTAGATCAAGAATATGTGGTACATATACATAATGGAATATTCTTCAGCCATTAAAAAGAATGAAATATCGGCATTTTTAGCAACATGGATGGACCTAGAGACTATCATGCTAAGTGAAGTCAGCCATACAATGAGACACCAACATCATATGCTTTCACTTACCTGTAGAATCGGAATAAAGGACAGACTGAACTTCCTTGCAGAACAGATACTGACTCACAGACATTGAAAAACTTATGGTCTCTGGAGGAGACAGTTTTGGGGGTGGGGGGATGTGCCTGGGCTGTGGGATGGAAATCCTGTGAAATCAGATTGTTATGATCATTATACAACTACAGATGTGATAAATTCATTTGAGTAATTTAAAAAATAAATTAATTAATTAAAAAAGAATGTTAGCTACTTCTAACTTACTCTCTAGTCATAAATACTGATCAAAAGCATTTTCCACTTTATGAATGTGTTATGTTCTAAAATCTTGTTCAGAAATCAGACACTGAGAAGAGAGTTTAAAAAAGAAATTGAGGGCAGTCCCATTGTGGTGCAGTGGTTAATAAATCCGACTAGGAACCATGAGTTTGTGGGTTTGATCCCTGGCCTTGCTCAGTGGATTGAGGATCCAGTGTTGGTATGAGCTTTGGTGTAGTTTGCAGATGCAGCTTGGATCCCATGTTGCTGTGGCCCTTGTGTAGTCTGGCAGCTACAGCTCTGACTGGACCCCTAGCCTGGGAACCTCCATATGCCGCAGGAGTGGCCCAAGAAATGGCAAAAAGACAAAAAAAATGACATCAAAATTAGCTTTCTCTACTTGAACACAGAGGTCTACATAATCTGTGTAGGACAAGTCCATAATAATACACTTAAATTAACAATAATACTTTATAAATGAAGACTCCACTTACAACTTTTAATGGTAAAATACTCTTAAAAAAAAAAAAACAACCTGAGATTTCTTCCTCTTCAAGTCTAAGCAGTGGGAGTAATTACTGCCTTAATCAGAGTAGGATGGTACTCCAGAGGTATCAAGGAGATAAGAGGGAATAACCCAGACATCTCCATAAGCAAGATAAAGAGTATTATAGCCACCAAAACTCTTAATAGAATGACCAGGTGTTCATGACATCACAATTTCCTATACCAAACCTGCTGTTGTATTACATTAAAAATGTATTTAGGGGAATTCCCGTTGTGGCTCAGTGGGTTACAAACTTGACTATTATCCATGAGGATGCAGGTTCAATCCCCGGCCTTGCTCAGTGGGTTGAGGATCCAGGCTTTCCATGAGCTGTGGTGTGGGTCACAGATGAGGCTTGGATCTGGTGTTGCATTGCTGTTGCTATAGTGTAGGCCAGCGGCTGTAGTTTTGATTTGACCTTGAGCCTGGGGACCTCCATATTCCACAGGTGTGGCCCTAAAGATACCATTAAAAAAAGGTATTCAGCAGGACAGATTTGAATTATGGGAGGAAGCTATTACCAACCGCATAAAATACAAAATGCTCTATATGCTACTAATTCTTTATGCTTCCAGGAAATGAAACATGTAGTGTTTAATTCCTTTTTCTTCTTTCTTTTTTTTAAATACATCACAAACGCAGGTGGCTGATCTAACTTTTCATGCAAGTAAAACTGAGTCTGCTTCACAACAGACACATCTGCTCCCAAGAAAGGAATAGAATAACTGTTGAGTTCTCTGCAGTAAGGAAAATGGCCACCTGCAAGACAGACCCATGTTGCAACTTCTCCATTTATAGTGACAACTTGAATTGGTTTATTTATGAATAAAAATCTTAACCTTTCTTGAAGCAGTTAATAACAACAATGAAGATGGTAGGTCAGTTCTTAATTAAAACTACTTCAGTATTTGTCCTTTGTCCTCTACAACAATATCCAAACAAGTGACAATTGTCAAAATGAAGTATTCTTCACACCATGGGTACTTAACATGTAGAGTTTAATTATGTTTTATACCCCATCAATTCCCCTATACAATTCTAAAAGGAAAACTCATTTCAACAGCCAAACTCTGAGTTTAGAGTTCTCACATATAAATACTATTAAAAGATTGACTGATTAATGTCCATAAGATTATCACCTTTTTACTGCATAAAATATAATTGATGTTTAATTTTGATATTGATAGTGAAGGATCATAAAACCACTTTTTCCCCAGAATCCACATTTATTATTATATATGAATTACTTAATCTTGGGGTAACATATCTATTGTACTTTATTTAAAGTTGAACACATAAAAGAGTATCTGAAACACAGGAAGTGCTTCATCAAGCCTTAGCTATCCTGAGCTCATGATAAAAAAAAATCTCCAGGCTTTTCTTAGCAGCATATGTTATTAACAACATGCTTAGATAAACTGAAGAATAGATTTTTGAGATAATATACCTTCTTTTCAGTTTTGGACCAACGACTAGGACAGGCTTCAGATTTGACTCATTTCATAGTTTTTTTCAACTGACTCTTATCTTTAAAACCATAATCTGCTGACTTCCAGCTACCATCATGAATGAACAACCCCTGATAAAATAATTCAAGTTAAAGTAACATGTCTTAAGGGATAATTACTAAAATGTAAAACCAAGTAACTTATAACTGATATAAAGAACACTTTGCCTCTATTTTATCAGACACAATACCTCTTTAATAATTTTGAGATATATTCTCACAACTGGCTAGGCAACAGTAACACTCATTAGTTTCACCATAGTCACTATTGCTATTCTGCTTACAGTCTACATATTTACAACACATGCCCTTTCTTCTTTCCTCCTGCCTTTATGTTCTTTTTAATAAGCCAGTGAGATTCACTTCATCCTCTTCACTCAACTAATTAGCACTGATTTCTTTAAGCAGAATAAAACAAACAGTAAAACCACCAGGAGATTCAGCTTTTCATTATCATAGCTTTGATGACACTTCTGAAAGCAGAGAGACATTAACTGAATTTCCATGTTGGTGCAGATTAATTTCTTCTGATTTGTTAAAACTAAAAGTCTGAAGAATTTGATTTATGAAACTATCCTAAATCTGCACCTATCTAATAGGATCTTTTACAAAGATTTCCAAAATACAGGAGAAAAATTTTTAAAAAACCTATGAATATCTTTTTATACAAGTAAGCCATCAAAAAGGCAAACTATACATTATATTCTAAAAAAAATCTCTATTTCATTGAAAACTAGAAAAATGCACGACATAAATATATAATTTAATGAAATTATGAAGCAAGCATCTGTGTAAGCCCAAAGGCCCTCCTTCTGTCTTTCCTTTTTTTTGTTAGTATTTTACCACCTAAGTAAGTATTCATTCCTAAACAGTGCAGTGAGTTTTGCCTGTTTCTAAATTTTACATAAATGAAATCAAACAGTGTATATGCCTTGAGTTTGGCTTCTTTTGTTCAAAATTGTGATGTCAGGATTCATCATATGTTAGAAGCACCTTCTACTCTGCAGCTGACCTTCTTTCCATTTTTTTTTGGCCTTTCCATTTTTTTGGCCTTTCCATTTTTTTTTTTGTCTTTTGATGTCCCCCCCCCAGCATATAGAAGTTCCCAGGCTAGGGGTCCAATCAGAGCTGTAGCTTCTGGCCTTTACCAGAGCCACAGCAACATCAGATCTGAGCCATATCTTTGGCCTGCACCATAGCTCATGGCAACGCTGGATCCTGAACCCACTGAGCAAGGCCAGGGATTGAACCCACATCTCACTAATACCAGTTGGGTTCTTTAAACATTTAGCCATGATGGGAACTCTGATTTTTCCATTTTCTTAATGGTGTCTTTTGATAAACAGACATTCTCAATCAAGTTTTAAATGTACACATTTTAGTTTTGCTTTATATTTAACGCATACTGTGTTTTGTTTTGTTTTTATAAGCAATAATTCCCTGCACAGCATGGTGAATATAGTTAATACATTATAGCATATGAGAAATCAACTGAGATGATTTTGAAAGTTCTCATTACAAGAAAAAAATTTTATAGCTAAGTATGATAATTGATGCTAACTAATGGTGATTATTTTGTAATATATACAAATACTTAATCCCTATGCTGTACACCTGAATAGTATAATGTTACATGTCAACTATACTTTAATAAAAATAAATTAATAAAATAAATTTCAGGTGAAAAAAGAAGGCATTCCTAACCTTGAGGCCATGAAATATGTCATCTTCTAAAAGCTTACTGTTTTGCCTTATGCATTTATAATACACCTAAACTTAATTTTTGCATATGGTGCAAAGTGTTAATCCAATTTAACTAATTTTCCAGACCCATCGTCTCATTAAAAGACCCTTTAACAGAAATAAAGTGCTCATATACACACAAACTACTCTGAGCTCTTTATTGTGTTCCACTGGCCTATCACTATTTTAGGCCCATATCACAGGTATGGGACTAAAAAGGAAAAAAAAAAAAAAAGTCTTGTTTATTCTTGGCTCTCCACATTTCCATATATATTTTATTTTATTTTTGTTTCTGCTTTTTAGGGCCACACCCTTGGCATATGGAGGTTCCCAGGCTAGGGGTCTGTTTGGAGCTACAGCTGCCTGCTGGTCTATACCACAGCAACAGCAATGTCAGATCCAAGCCATGTCTGTGACTTATACCACATTTCATGGCAATGCCAGATCCTTAACCCACTGAATGAGGCCAGGGATCAAACCTGCAACCTCATGGTTCCTAGTCAGTTTCATTTCTGCTGTGCCACGATGGGAACTCTATCCATATATTTTCTAGAATTAGTTTGTCAAGTTGCACAATATAACAAAACAAACAAGAAAAAAAACAACTTTTTGAAGTTTTGATTGGGATTATACAGGATTGCAAATTATGGAAAATTGACATTTTTAACAAATTGAGTCTCCAACCCATGAACACGGTGGTTTTGTCCACTAATTTGTCTTTTTTAAGGTCTCTCAATAACATTTTATAGTTTTCTTCATGGAAATTTTTAAAAAATATATGAATGATGGTATCTAGTATACAGCACAAATGAACCTTTCCACAGAAAAGAAAATCATGGGCTTTGAGAAGAGACCTGTGGTTGCCAAGGGGGGAGGGAGGGGGTGGGGTGGATTGAGAACTTGGGATTAACAGATGTAAATTATTGCTTTTGGAATGGATTAACAATGGAATCCTGCTGTGTAGCACTGAGAACTATGTCTAGATACTTACAATGGAGCATGATAATGGGAGAAAAAATTATGTATACATATATGTGTAACTGTGTCCCCATGCTATACAGTGGGGAAAAAATTGTGTTGGGAAAATAACAATAAAAAATATCTGAATGATTGAATTTTTATTATCTTTCATCTCTAATCTCCATCTTTACCTTACTTTTCCTTTCTTTTATGGCCAAACCTACAGCCATCAGGGACTGAATCTGAGCCATGTCTGCAATCTATGCCACAGCTGCCAGCAATGCCAGATCCTTAACCCATGGCACCAGGCCAGATATTGAACCAGTAAACACCATGAGACAAGACAGTTCATTAACCCACTGTGCCATAGCAGGCACCCCAAAAATCTTCTGCATTATTATATCACTTCTCTTTTTTTTTTTTTTTTGCTAAATGATATCATTTGAGAATGTTGTCTAAGGGTTTTATTAATATTTTTCTCATTTAATTTTATGCAACAGGCACTAATAACCCAATTTTATGGAGGAAAAAACAGCCTTATATGTTAAAAGCCTTGCTTGAAGTCACAGCGTGAGGATGTAGCAGAGTCCAAATTTATACTCAGGGTGTCACCTTCATATCAGGGCCCCTGACAAGGGCTGTGTGATCTGCTTGCTCAGTGGGACGTAGCCAGAATCTTAAACCAGAGATATCTGCAGAAAATCACCCATCCCCTTCCACATATACTGTTTACTTGTTTGTCCCATGATCTCTTAGAGGGAGGTTTTTGTTTTTTGTTTTTAGTTTTATTGAAGCATAGTTGATTCACAAGGTTGTAATAATTTCTTCAGTACAAAAAAAGTGATTCAGTTATACCTGTACACATATCCATTTTTTTTCATAATCTTTTCCCACACAGATTATTTGATAGATTTCACTGTGCTATACAACAGGTCCCCATTGGCCTGTCATTCCATACACTACACTGTGCATATACCAATCCCAAACCCCCATTCATCCTTTCCCCCCACCTGTTCCCTTTGGTAGCCATAAGTTTGTTTTCAAAGACTGTGAGTCTATTTCTGTTCTACAAATAAGTTCACTTGAATCCTTTTTTTTAAGATTCCATATGTAAGTCACATCATATGATGTTTGTCCTTCACTGTCTAACTTCACATAGAATGATAATCTCTAGGTCCATCAATGTTGTTGCAACTTGCATTATTTATTTTTTTATGGCTGGGTAATCTTCTGTTGTATAGATGTACACATCTTCTTATCCATTTCTCTGTTGAAGGACATTTAGGTTGCTTCCATGTCTTGGCTACTGTAAATAGTGCTGCAATAATCAGTGGCACACATAGGTCTTTTGGAATTATGTTTTTCTCCAGGGAGAAGCTCAGGAGTGGGACCGCTGGATCATACAGTAGTTTTGGTTTTAGCTTTCTGAGGAAACTCCATACTCTTTTTCTATAATAGTTGTACCAATTTACATTCCTACCCACCCCTTTTCTCTGCCCACTCTCCGGCATTTACTTTTTGTAGAATTTTTGATGATTGCCATTCTGGCTGGTGCAAGATGGTAGGTACTTCATAGTAGTTTTAGATTTCTCTAATAATTAGCAATATTCAGCATCTTTTCATAGGTTTGAAAAGATGTGTATGTCTTCTTTGGAGAAATATCTATTTAGGTCTTCTGCCTGTATATTTTCAAAATTAATCCCTTATGAGTTGTTACATTTGCAAATATTTCCTCCCATTCTGTGGGTTGTCTTTTCATTTTGTTTACTGTTTACTTTGCTATGCAAACACTTTTAACTTTAATCAGGTCCCATTTGTTTATTTTTAATGTTCATTACTCTAGGAGGTGGATCTGAGAAAATACTGCTGTGGTTTATGTCAGAGAGTATTCAGCTTATGTTTTCTCCTAAGAGTTTTATAGCATCCAGTCTTATATTTAGGTCTGTAAACTATTTTGAGTTTTTTTGTATGGTGTTAGTATTATAATTTCATTTTTTTACATGTGCTGCCCAGTTTTCCCACCATCACTTATTGAAGAGACTTTTCTCTATTGTCTGCTTTGTCATAGATTAGTTGACCATAGGCGCATGGGTTTATTTCTGGGATTTCTATCCTGTTCTACTGATCTACATTTCTGTTCTTGCTCTAGTACCATAATGTATTGATGACTGTAGTTTTGTAGCATAGTCTGATGTCAGTGAGCTTGATTCTTCCAGCTCCATTATTCTTTCTCAAAATTGCTTTGGATATTTGGAGTCTTTTGTGTTTCCATAGAAATTTAAAATTATTTTTGTTCTAGTTTGGTGAAAAATGCCACTAGCAATTTTTTGGGAGTATAGTCCCTTTGACAGTATTGAGACTTCCAATCCAAGAGCATGGTATATCTGTCCATTTGTGTGTGTCCTCTTTGAGTTCTTTCATCAGCAACTTATAGTTTTCAGAATACAGGTCTTTTGTCTCTTTAGGTAGTTTTATTCCTATTTATTTTAATATGATGGAAAAAGGGACTGTTTCCTTAATTTCATTTTCTGATCTGTGATTATTAGTATATAGAAATGCAATTGATTTCTGTGTATTAATTTTGTATCCTGCAATTTTACCAAATTAAATGATAAGCTTTAACCATTTTCCAGTGGCCTCTTTAGGAATTTCTATGTATAGTATTATGTCATTTGAAAAGAGCCATAGTGTTATTTTTTTTTTTTCCAATTTGGGTTCCTTTTATTTATTTTTCTTCTCTAGTTGCCACGGCTAGGACTTCAAAAACTGTGTTGAATAACAGTGGCAAGAGTGGATATTCTTGTCTTAGTGGGTATTCTTTCAACTTTTCACAATTGGAAATGATGTGAGCTGTGGGTTGGTCACATATGGCCTTTAATATGTTGACATAGGTTCCCTCTATGCCCACTTTCTGGAGAGTTTTGCTCATAAATGGGTGTTGGGTTTTGTCAAAAGCTTTTTCTGCATCTTTTGAGATGATCCCCTATGATTTTTATACTTCAAATTGTTATTGTGGTATATCATCCTTGCATCTCTAGAATAAATCCCACTTGATCATGGTGTATGATCCTTCTAATGTATTAGTGGATTTGGTTTGCTAGTATTTTGTTAAAGATGTTTACATCTATGTTTAGCAGTAATATTGGCCTGTAATTTTCATTTTTTGTAGTATCTTTTTCTGGTTTTGGCATCAGGGTGATGATGGCCTCATAAAATGAGTTTGGGAGTGTTTCTTTTGCTGAAATTTTTGTGAGCAGTTTCAGAAGGATGGGTGTTAACTCTTCTCTAAGTTTTTGATATAATTCACCTGTGAAATCATCTGGACTTTTGTTTGCTGGAAGTTTTTAAATAACAGTTTCAATTTCAGTACTTGTGATTGGTCTGTACACATTTTTCCTTTTCTTCCTGGTTTAGTCTTGGAATGCTGTACCTAGGAGTCTGTCCATTTCTTCTAGGTTGTCTGTTTTATTGGCTTCTAGTTGATTATAGCAGTCTCATGATTCTCTGTATTTCTGTGATGTCCACTGTAACTTCTCCTTTTTTATTTCTAATTTTATTGAGTCCTCTTCTTTCCCTGATGAGTCTGGCAAAGGGTTTATCAATTATGTTGATCTTTTCCAAGAACCAGCTTTTAGTTTCACTAATTTTTCTGCTGTTTTCTTCCTTTCTATTTCATGTATTTCTACTATGAATTTTTTTCTTTCTTTCTTTTTTTCTTTTTAGGGCCACACCCACAGCATATGGAGGTTCACAGGCTAGGGTCTAATCAGAGCTGTTGCTGCCAGCCTACAGCACAGCCACAGCAAACAAAGGATCCAGACTGCACCTGTGACATACACCGCAGCTCATAGCAGCACTGGATCCTTAACTCCCTCATGGTTCACACTCGAATTTGCTTCCACTGTGCCATGACAGTAACTCCTTTCTACTCTGATCTTCTTTTTGATTTTCTTCTTTTTCTACTTGGTTTAGGTGTAAGGTTATGTTTGTTTGAGAATTTTATTTTTTCTTGAGGTAGACTTGTATTGCTATAAACTTCTCTCTAAGAGCTGCTTCTGGTAAATCCCTCAGTTCTTGGATCTTTGTGTTTTCACTTTCATCTGTCTCTACATATTGTTTGATTTCCTCTTTGATTTTTTTCGGTCATCCATTGGTTGTTCAGTTACATATTGTTTAGTTTCCAGGAGTTTGTGTTTTTTGCAATTATTTTCTTGTTGTTTATTTCTAGTATTATAGTGCCAAATAGTGTTCTTATTTATATTCGTTGACTACTTTAATCCTCATTTGACCACATGGAGATAGTATTATCACCTCCTGTTATAGATCATATCCTGAAGCTCTTTCAAAAGATGCCTCTTTTCTACCTCTACCTATTTTCTCATTATCTTCCTGGAGTGGACATCAGGTTTGTCAACAGTTCTGCACAAATTCCCTGCAAGCCTACTCCATCTTCTGCTTATAAAACTCCCTTTCCTACTTGGAATTTGTTAGAAGGGCTTGGCCCTATGATCCCCTCTCCAGAGGCAGAGACCCATGACCCAGGCCTGAGCAATCTGATCACTTCTTTACCTGAGGTCACATGGATTGGCTCAAGAATCACCAAATGACCAAATACTTGACTAATCTTCTACTTGTTCTTTTTTCTTTTCTTTCTTTCTTTTTCTTTTCTTTTCTTTTCTTTTTTCTTCCTTTTTTTTTCTTTGCTTTTTAGGGCTGCACCTGTGGCATAAAGAAGTTCACAGGCAAGGGGTCAAATCAGAGCTTCAGCTGTCAGCCTACACCACAGCCACAGCAATGCCAGATCTGAGCCATGTCTGTGAGGAACACCATGAATCATGGCAATGCTGGATCCTTAACCCAGTGAGTGAGGCCAAGGTTAAAACCTGCATCCTCATGAATACTAGTTGGGTGGTTACTGTGGAGCCACACTGGGAACCCCCTTGACAAATCTATATCAATTCATATACAAACTCTGGTAACTGTTCCTGGGAAATCAAGGAGTTTCTGTTCTGGTACAGGGGGGTAAGAATCTGAGTGTAGAATCTTGGGTGCAACAGAGGCATAGGTTCAATCTCCAGCTGTGCACAGTAGGTTAAAGGATCTAGCGTTGCTGCAGCTTTCACATAAGTAGCAGCTCCAGCTCAGATTCAATCCCTGGCATGGGAACCTCCATATGCTAGCAATGAGCCATAAAAACAAAACAAAACAAAACAAGGAGTTCCCATTGTGGTCATTGGATTAATAACTCTATGTAATGTCCATGAGGATATAGGTTTGATCCCTGGCCTCCCTCAGTAGGTTAAAGTAGTGGTTTTGTCACAAGCTATGGTGTAGGTCACAGATGCAGCTTGACTCCATGTTGCTGTGCCTATGGTGTAGGCTGGCAGCTGAAGCTCCAACTGACCCCTAGCCAGGGAACTTCCATATGCCACAGGTGTGACCCTAAAAAGAAACAAAATAAAACATGGCCTATTCCCAGAAATGAAACTATTTTATGTTCCTAAATAGACCATTAATTCAGTAAGATTACATTTATACCATACATTTCTTCTACAGCTACAACTTCTAATGCCAAGTTAGGTACATAATAAAAATTCAGTGCTTTACAGTAAGGTGATAACATTCTAGGCTGACAACATTTATCGCATAACAATGATAGATCCTTAATGTTACAATAATGGTAACTCAGTCTAATATAATGAGTAAGGCAGTGAGTTTAAACAAATTCTATCTTAAATCAAAATGATTCCCAGCAGGGAATTTCCATTGTGGCTCAGCAAAATGAATCCAACTAGTATCCATGAGGATGTGCATTCAATCCATAGCCTTGCTCAGGGCATTAAGGATGTGGTGTTGCGGTGAGCTGCAGTGCAGATCACAGATGTGGCTCAAATCTTGCATTGCTGTGGATGTGGTGTATGCTGGCAGCTGTAGCTCTGATTCAACCTTTAGCCTGGGAACTTCTGTATGCTGCACTTGTTGTCCTAAAAAAGCAAAAAAGCAAAATAATTCTCAGCAATCTTTACTTTTTAAAAATAAACACAGTGGGAGGTGGGATCAAGATGGTGGAGGAGTAAGCAGTGGTGCTCACCATTTTCTACAAACACAGAAAAAAATCTACATGTAGAATGATTCAAACAGACAATCTACAGAATGATGGCAGAACTTAAACCACAAGAAAGAGCAAGAAACCCTCCACATAACTGAGTAGAACAAAAGGGGGGAAAAAGAGAGAGAGAGAAGGGAAAAAAAAGGAATCAGGATGGGACTAGCACTCCTGAGAGGGAACTAAGAAAGAAGAAAGGAACCCACACCCTGGGAATCCATCTAACTGACAGGGAAATAAGCCAAGACAGAGGGACCTCAGAGCCTCAGAGAAAAGTACAACAGCTGGACAGTGGGGGAAAAAGCAGAGAGAAAGCCACACAGACCAATGGTATCACTGCCTAGGACACCACAACCTGAGATGCTCAGAAAGGGGCTGGGCACTGAGACTCAGGCTCTGGAGGTCAGTTCTGGGGTGAGGACTAGGGTTGGCTGTGTGGAGACAGCCTAAGAGGGTAAAGAGCAGTGTGCAAAGGGCTAGGGATTGGAGTGCCACACCCAAGGGAACCCAGGAGGAGGTGTCAGAACACAAGAGAAGCAAGGTGTCATTGTTGGGGAGTTTGGGGGGAGGAGAAGCGAGTCACCACAGGAATATCTTTGCACACAAGTGGACTCTCAAAGGGCAGGGTTATGGTTGCAAGGCACCTGTTTGCAATGGGTCGAGATGACAGGCCCTTCTTACATGGGCCATGGGTGGTGGTGCTTCCTGTTCAGGATAACTGCAACTGACCACCTCTTGCATGGTCTACAGTCATCTCAGACTCCAGAGGTGGGCATGGCCCACCACCACTAGGGGTCTGTGAACAAATACCACCTATGGCCACAGTCACCTCAGAGGTCAGCAAACAGGAGGGCACTGCAACTGAAATCACCCATTGTTGTTCTCATGCCCCTGGGAACACACACACCTTACCGCTGCCACTGCCAAATGCTCCAGGTGCCACCTACACCTGCCTGACAGTCACTGACACTTCCAGGGCCCTGCAACTAGGAGCAGCCTGAGCCACCTTCCTATGGGTCTTTGCCATTTTCATGGGCCCAGTAACCAGGCACTGGCTACTAGCCCTGCCCACTGCCTCCATTTCCCTGGAAGCACACAAAGCACCATATCAAGGGGATAACAGCCTGTACACACTAAGAAAGCTAGAGAAAGCATCCAAAAAAGCAGCCCTCATGCCAAAAATAAATAGTAAGCCCTCATAAAATACTCAGGGGTATTCTTGCATATGAATAGCCCTCCAAGTCTACAGTAGTTGTTTTCCCAAAACTCACAGAATAAGGAAAATAGAAGCAAAAGGAAGCAGCTCAGGAACAATTCCCAGTTAAAAGAACAGGAGAATTACCCTGAAGGAGTAAACAGTGAAACAGACCTCTGCAGTCTAACAGACACCGAGTTCAAAAAGACACAGTGAAAATACTGAAGGAATTAAGAGTGAATTATTAAGGAATTAAGAACTGATATAAACAGCAATGCAGACTACTTTAGAAAGGAACTTGAAAATATAAGGAGGAGCCAAGAAAAATGAAAAAGTTCATCTGCAGAGACATGAGCTGAGTTACAGGCACCAAAGAGCAGAATGAATAATGCAGAGGACCAAATTAGTGACTTGGAAGATAGAATATTGGAAACCACCCACCCAATCAGTACAGCACACAGAAATCTAAATGAAAAACCACAAAAGCAATGTATGAGCTCTATGGGATAATATAAAGCAGGACAATCTACACAAAACAGGAATTCCAGAAGGAGAAGAAAAAAAAAATAGTACTGAAAATATATTTGATGAAATTATGGCTGAAAACTTTCAAAATTAAAGGAAACAGACATCAAGTTACAGGAAGCACAGAGGGCTCCAAACAAGTTGAAACCAAACAGTCCCACACCAAGACATAGTCTAATAAAAATGGCAAAAGTTAAAGAGAGGAATCTAAAGGCAGCAAGAGAAAAACAAAGAGTTAATTATAAGGGAACCACCATAATGGTATCAGCTAATTTCTCTGTAGAAACAATACAGGGCAGAAGAGAGTGCCAAGATATATTCAAAGTTCTAAAAAGGAAACATTTGCAGCCTGGAATACTCTATCCAGAAATAATATCATTTAAAATAGAAGGAGAAATAAAGTTTGTCTCTGACGAACAAAAGCTAAGAGTGCAGCAATACTAAACCCATTCTAAAAGAAATACTGAAAGGACTTCTCTAAATAAAAAAGAAGAAAAAATAGGATGGAGGATAACACAATTGGAAAGCAATCACTTAAATAAGCCAGTATACAGCTCTAAAAAGGATTAAAAAAAAAAAGTACTATAAAAGTGACAATATACACAAGGAATAGCCAAAGGACAAACATGAAGATGTTTATAAAGGACTTCAAAATCATAAAATGTGGGGAAGGAAAAAGAAAATTTAGACTCTTTTTTTTTTTTTTTTTTAAGAATGTGTTTGAGCCTATATGACTACCAGGCAAGCGGATATAGTAAGGGGTTAACATTACTGAACAACAGGGCAACTGCAAGTCAAAACCAAACAATACATTCACAAAAACTAAAAAGAAGATGACACAAGCAGACAATAAAAGGAAACCATCTAATCAAAAAAAAAAGGAACAAAGGAAAACATAGAATTAACTGGTAAACAAGGTTTAAAATGGCAATAAATACATATTTATCAATAATTACTTTAAATGTCAATGGACTGAATGCTCCAATCAAAAATACATAGAGTGGCAGACTGAATGAAAAAACCAGAGCCTACAATATGCTGCCTACAAGAGACTCAACTTACGGCAAAGGACACATCTGGTTAGAAAGTGAGTGGTTGGAAAAAGATATTTCATGCAAATGGAAAAAACAGGAAAGCAGGAGTTGCAATACTCCTATCAGACAAAATAGACTTTAAAATGTAGGCCCATAAAGAAAAAGAAGGACACTTTTTATGATAACAGAATCCATTCAAGAAGAGGATATTACACTTGTCAATATATATGCCCCTGATATAGGAGCACCCAGATACATACAACAAATACTAACAGATATAAAAGGAGAAAATGATGGGAATACAATAATAGTAGGAGACTTCTAACACCCCATTCACATCAATGGACAGATCCTCTAGACAGAAAATCAATAAGGCAACAGAAATCCCAGTGACACAATAGAAAAGTTAGACTTAATTGACATCTTCAGGACACTACATCCAAAAAAATCACAATATGCACTCTTTTCAAGTGCACATGGAGCATTTTCAAGGAGTGACTACATCCTGGGGCATAAAACTCACCTCAAAAAATTTAAGAGTATAGAAATTATTGCAAGTATCTTCTCTGACCACAATGGCATGAAACTAGACATAACCACAGGTAAAGAAATGAGAAAAAAAATGACTACATGGAGACTAAACAACATGCTACTAAAAAACCAGTGGGTCAATAAGGAAATCAAAATGGAAGTTAAAAACCCTCTGGACAAATGATAATGAAAACACAACCAATCAAAATCTACATGATGCCACAAAAGCAGTTCTTAGAGGGAAGTTCATAGCAATACGGGCCTTCCTCAAAACAGAAGAAAAAACTCAAGTTGAAAACTTAACCCACCACCTAAATGAATTAGAAAAAGAACAACAAATAAAACCTAAAGTCAGCAGAAGGAAGGAAATCATAAAGACCAGAGAGAAAATCAATACAATAGAGATACAAAAAACAATAGAAAAAATCCATAAAACCAAGAACTGGTTCTTTGAAAGGGTAAACAAAATTGATGCACATCTGGCCAGACTCACTAAGAAGAGAAATAACTCAAACAAAATAAGCAAAGAAAAAGAGAAGTCTCAAAGGATATTGCGGATATCCAAAACCATAAGAGAATACTATCAATTATATGTCAACAAATTTGGCAGCCTGGAATAAATGGAAAACTTTCTCAAGACTTACAGCCTGCCAAAACTCAAGCAAGTAGAAACAGATCAACTGAACAGACCCAATCACTAGAAATGAAATTGAATATGTCATAAAAACACTCCCTACAAAAAAAAGTCCAGGAACAGGTGGCTTCACAGGCAAATTCTACCAAACACAAAAAGAACTTATACCCATCTTCCTTAAACTTTTCCAAAAGGCTGAAGAAGGAACACTCCCAAAGATATGCTATGAAGCCACCATCACCCTAATACCAAAACCAGACAAAGATACCACCAAAAAAGAAAACTATCGCCCAATATCTTTGATGAATATAGATGCAAACATTTTCATCAAAATTTTATCCAACTGAATGCAACAACATATAAAAAAGATCACACACCATGACCAGGTAAGGTTCATCCCAGGTTCACAAGGATGGTTCAACATACACAAATAAATGTCATACACCACATTAACAAAAGAAATGTCAAAAAACCATAGGATCATCTCAATAGATGCAGAAAAAGCATTTGACAAATTCCAATACCCATTTATGATAAAAACTCTTACCAAACCTTAACATAATCAAAGGCATTTATGACAAACCCACAGCCAACATAGTACTCAATGGGAAAAGCTGAGAGCCTTCCCATTCAAATCTGGAACAAGACAAGGATGCCCACTCTCACCAATTTTATTCAACATAGTATTGGAAGTCCTAGCCACAGCAATTAGACAAAAAAGAAAAAGAAAAAAGAAAAGAAATAAAAGGTATCCAGATTCAAAGAGAAGAGGTAAAACTGTCACTCATAGATGACATCATACTATATATGGAAAACCCTAAGGACTCCACAAAAAAACTACTCAAACTGATCACCAAATTCAGCAAAGCAGCAAAACACAAAATCAACATTCAAGAGATCAGTTTCATTTCTGGATACTAACAATGAAATATTAGAAAAGGAACATAAAAATACAATACCATTAAAAATTACACCTCCTAAAAATTAATAAATCTATGAATAAATCTAAGGAGGTGAAAGACATGTGCTGAAAACTATCAAATATTCATCAAAGAAATAAAAAGATGATTCAAAGAAATAGAAAGATATCCATGCCTCTAAATGGGAAGAATTAATACCATAAAATGGCCATACTACCCAAAACAATCTACAGATTCAATGCAATCCCTATCAAAATACCCATGCCATTTTTCACAGAACTAGAACAAACAATCCAAAAGTTTATATGGAACTATAAAAGACCCAGAATTGCCAAAGAAATCTGGGGAACAAAAACCAAGCAGGAGGCATAACTCTCCCAGACTTTAAACCTTTCAAAGCTCCAGTCATCAAGACAGTGTAGTACGTATCCCAAAACAGACATACAGACCAATGGAACAATAGAGAACCCAGAAATAAACCCAGACACCTATGGTCAATTAATCTTCAACAAAGGCAGCAAGAATATTAAAGCAGGAAAAGATAGTCTCTTTACCAAGTAGTGCTGGCAAAACTGGACAGCTGCATGTAAATCGGTGAAACTAGAACACACCCTCACACCATGAACAAAAGTCAACTCAAAATGATTTAAAGACTTAAACATAAGGCAAGCCACCATCAAACTCTGAGAAGAGAACATAGCCAAAACATTCTGTGACATCAACCATACAAATGTTTTCTCATGTGAACCTCCTAAGGCAACAGAAATAAAAACAAAAATAAACCAACTGGACCTAATCAAACTGAAAAGCTTTTTGCACAGCAAATGAAATCATAAAAGAAACAAACAGACAATCTACAGAATGGGAGAAAATAGTTGCAAACCATGCAGCCGACAAGGGATTAATCTCCAAAACATACAAACTATTAATATAACTCAACAGGAAAAAAAAAAGACAAAACCCCACAAACAACCCAACTGAAAAATGGGCAGAAGACCTGACGAGACATTTCTCCAAAGAAGACATATGGATGGCCAACAGGCACAAGTAAAAAGTACTCAACATCACTAAATATTAGAAAAATGCAGATCAAAACTACAGAGAGGGGGAAAAAAAAGCTACAGTGAGGTACCACTTCACATCAGTCAGAATGGCTATCATTAATAAGTCTACAAATAACAAATGCTGGAGAGGGTGTAGAGAAAAGGGAACCCTCCTACCCCGCTGTTGGGAATGTAAATGTGTACAACCACAATGGAAAACAGTATGGAGATACCTCAGAAAACTAAATATAGAACTACTACATGATGCAGAAGTCCCATTCTTGGCCATATATCAAGACAAAACTTTCATTGAAAAAGATACATGTGGAGAATTCATCATGGCTCAGTGGTTAATGAATCTGACTAGGAACCATGAGGTTGCAGGTTTGATCTCTGGCCTCGCTCAGTGGGTTAAGGATCTGGCATTGCCATGAGCTGTGGTGTAGGTCTCAAACATGGCTTGGATCCTGCATTGCTGTGGCTCTGACATAGGCCAGCAGCTACAGCTCCGGTTAGACCCCAAGCCTGGGAACCTCCATATGCCACAGGCACAGCCCTAGAAAAAGACAAAAAAAAAGTCAGAAAGAGAAAGACAAATATCATATGATATCACATATCTGGAATCTAACATATGGCGCAAATGAACCTATCTACAGAAAAGATATATATATATATATATATGACTGGGTCACTTTGCTGTACAGCAGAAATTGAAAGGACATTCTAAATCAACTATAATTTAAAAATTTTAAAAGGAAAAAACAAAAAGAAAAAATTAAACAGTGACTTTCATACATTAAAAATTACAACTATATGTACAATTTAATTAATCAAAAATTTGTGTGTGTGTCTTTTGTCTTTTAGCGCCACACCAAACACATATGGAGGTTCCCAGGCTAGGGGTTTAATCAGAGCTGTAGCTGCTGGCCTATACCATGGCCACAGCAATGCCAGATCTGAGCCTACATCACAGCTCCTGGAAATGCCAGTCTTAACCCACTGAGTGAGGCCAAGGATTGAAACTGCAACCTTATGGTTCCTAGTCAGATTAATTTCCTCTGCACTATGACAGGAACTCCTTAATTTAAACTTTTTTTTTTTAAATTTTCCCACTGTACAGCAAGGGGGTCAAGTTATCCTTACATGTATACATTACAATTACATTTATTCCCCACCCTTTGTTCTGCTGCAACATGAGTATCTAGACAAAGATCTCAATGCTATTCAGCAGGCTCTCCTGGTAAAGCTATTCTAAATCATATATGATAACCCCAAGCACCTTATCCCTCCTACTCCCTCCCTTTCCCGTTGGGCAGCCACAAGGCTATTCTCCAAGTCCATGATTTTCTTTTCTAAGGAGATGTTCATTTGTGCTGGATATTAGATTCCAGTTGTAAGTGATATCATATGCTATTTGTCTTTGTCTTTCTGGCTCATTTCACTCAGGATGAGATTCTCTAGTTCCATCCATGTTGCTGCAAATGGCATTATGTCATTCTTTTCTATGGCTGAGTAGTATTCCATTGTGTACATATACCACCTCTTCCGAATCCAATCATCTGTCGATGGACATTTGGGTTGTTTCCATGTCCTGGCTATTGTGAAGAGTGCTGCAATGAACATGCGGGTGCACGTGTCTCTTTTAAGGAGCGTTTTGTCCGGAAATATGCCCAAGAGTGGGATTGTGGGGTCATATGGAAGCTCTATCGATAGATTTCTAAGGTATCTCCAAACTGTTCTCCATAGTGGCTGTACCAGTTGACATTCACACCAACAGTGCAGGAGGGTTCCCTTTTTTCCACAGCCCTTCCAGCACTTGTTAATTGTGGACTTATTAATGATGGCCATTCTGACTGGTGTGAGGTGATATCTCATGGTAGTTTGGATTTGCATTTCTCTTATAATCAGGGATGTTGAGCATTTTTTCATGTGTTTGCTGGCCATCTGTATATCTTCTTTGGAGAAATGTCTATTCAGGTCTTTTGCCCATTTTTCCATTGGGTGATTGCCTTTCTTGCTGTGGAGGTGTATAAGTTGCTTGGATATTCTAGAGATTAAGCCCTTGTCAGTTGCATCATTTGAAACTATTTTCTCCCATTCTGAAAGTTGTCTTTTTGTTTTCTTTTGGGTTTCCTTTGCTGTGCAAAAGCTTTTCAGTTTGATGAGGTCCCATGGGTTTATTTTTGCTCTAATTTCTATTGCCTTGGGAGACTGACCTGAGAAAATCTTCATGAGGTTGATGTCAGAGAGTGTTTTGCCTATGTTTTCTTCTAGGAGTTTGAAGGTGTCCTGTCGTATAATTAAGTCTTTCAGCTGTTTTGAGTTTATTTTTGTGCTTGGTGTGAGGCTGTGTTCTAGTTTCATTGCTTTGCATGCAGCTGTCCAGGTTTCCCAGCAATGCTTGCTGAATAGAATTTCTTTTTCCCATTTGATGTTCTTGCCTCCCTTGTCAAAGAGTAATTGACCATAGGTGTCAGGGTTTATGTCCGGGTTCTGTATTCTGTTCCATTGGTCTGGCTGTCTGTTTTGATACCAGTACCACACTGTTTTGATGACTGTGGCTTTGTAGTATTTCTTGAAGTCTGGGAGAGTTATGCCTCCTGCTTGGTTTTTGTTTCTCAGGATTGCTTAGGTGATTCTGGGTCTTTTGTTGTTCCATATAAATGTTTGGATTGTTTGTTCTAGTTCTGTGAACAATGTCCTGGGTAATTTGATAGGGATTGCATTGAATCTGTAGATTGCTTTGGGTAGTATGGCCATTTTTACAATATTGATTTTCCCAATCCAGGAACATGGAATATCTTCCATTTCTTTACATCTTCTTTGCTTTATTTGATTAAAGTTTTATAGTTCTCGGCATATAGGTCCTTTACCTCCTTGGTCAGGTGTATTCCGAGGTATTTGATTTTGTGAGGTGCAATTTTAAAAGGTATTGTATTTTTGTATTCCTTTTCTAATATTTCATTGCTGGTATACAGAAATGCAACTGACTTCTGAATGTTAATCTTATATCCTGCTACTTTGCTGAATTGATCAATCAGTTCAAGTAGTTTTGGGATTGAGTCCTCAGGGTTTCTGTGTATCGTATCATGTCGTCTGCATACAGTGACAGTTTTATCTTTTCCTTCCTATATCGATGCCTTTTATTTCTTTTGTTTGTCTAATTGTTGTGGCTAGTACTTCCAAAACTATGTTGAAGAGCAGTGGTGAGAGTGGGCATCCCTGTCTTGTTCCAGATTGGAGTGAGAAGGCTTTCAGTTTTTCCCCATTGAGGATTATATTTGCTGTGGGTTTATCATAAATGGCTTTGATTATATTCAGGAATGTTCCCTCTATACCCACTTTGGTGAGGGTCTTGATCATTTGTGGATGTTGGACTTTGTCAAATGCTTTTTCTGCATCTATTGAGATGATCAAATGAGTTTTGACTTTACTTTTTTTAATGTGGTGTATGATGCTGATTGATTTGCATATGTTGAACCATCCTTGTGAAGCTGGGATGAACCCTACCTGGTCATGATGTATGATTGTTTTGATATGTTGTTGGATTCAGTTGGCTAAGATTTTGTTGAGAATTTTTGCATCTATATTCCTCAAAGATATTGTGTGATAGGTTTCTTTTTTGGTGGTATCTCTGTCTGGTTTTGGAATGAGGGTGATGGTGGCATCACAGAATGTCTTTGGGAATGTTCCTTCTTCTTCAACCTTTTGAAAGAGTTTAAGGAGGATGGGCACCAATTCCTCTTTATATGTTTGATAGAATTCACCTGTGAAGCCATCTGGTCCTGGCCTTTTATTTGTAGGGAGTGATTTTATGACCTCTTCAATTTCATTTCTAGTGATCGGTCTGTTCAGTTGGTCTGTTTCTACTTGATTCAGTTTTGGCAGGCTGTAAGATTCTAGAAAATTGTCCATTTCTTCCAGATTTTCAAACTTGTTGCCGTATAGTTGTTCATAGTATTCTCTTATGGTTTTTTGCATTTCTGCTGAATCCATTGTGATTTCTCCTTTTTCATTTATAATTTTGGTCATTTGGGTTCTTTCTCTCCTCTTTTTAGTGAGTCTGGGCCGGGGTTTGTCAATTTTTTGACCTTTTCAAAGAACCAGCTCTTGGTTTTATTCATTTTCTCTATTGTTTTTTGAGTCTCTATTTTATTGATTTCTTCTTTGATCTTTATAATTCCCTTCCTTCTGCTGACTTTAGGCCTTTTTTGTTCTTCTTTTTCTAATTCATTTAGCTGGACGGTTAAGTTGTCCATTTGGGATCTTTCTTCTTTTGTGAGAAAGGCCTGTATTGCTATAAATTTCCCTCTGAGCACTGCTTTCACAGCATCCCATAGATTTTGAGCGGTTGTGTCTTCGTTATCATTTGTTTCAAGGTAGTTTTTAATTTCCTTCTTGATTTCCTCATTGACCCATTGGTGTTTTAGTAGCATGTTGTTTAGTCTCCATGTAGTAGGTTTTTTCTCTTTCCTTTTCCCATGGTTGATTTCTAATTTCATGGCATTGTGGTCAGAGAAGATACTTGAGATAATTTCTATGCTCCTAAATTTATTGAGATTAGCTTTGTGTCCCAATATGTGGTCGATTCTTGAGAATGTTCCATGAGCATTTGAGAAGAAGGTGTATTCTGCTTTTTTGGGATGTAGTGTCCTGAAGATATCAATTAAGTCTACCTTTTTCTATTGTTTCCGTTAGGATCTCTGTTGCTTTATTGGTTTTCTGTCTAGAGGATCTGTCCATTGATGTGAGGGGGGTATTAATGTCTCCTACTATGATTGTATTCTCATCATATGTTCCTTTATGTCTGTTAATATTTGTTGTATGTATCAGGGTGCTCCTATATTTGGGGCATATATGTTGACGATAGTAACATCCTCTCCTTGGATGGATCCCTTAATCATTCAGTAGTGTCCTTCTTTGTCTTTCTTTATGTCTTTTGTTTTAAAGTCTATTTTATCTGATATGAGTATTGCAACTCCTGCTTTCCTGTCATGTCTATTGGCGTGAAATATTTTCCCCACTCTTTCACTTTCAGTCTATATGTATACTTTGTCCTGAGGTGAGTTTCTGGAGGGCAGCATATTGAAGGTTTTTGCCTTTTATCCACTCAGCCACTGTGTGTCTTTTGATTGGAGCATTCAGTCCATTGACATTAAAGTTGATAATTGATAGATGATTATTTATTGCCATTTTGAACCTCATGTTCCAGTTGATTCTATGGTTCTCCATTCTTCTTTTTTTTTTCTTTTTCTTTTTTTTTTTTTTTGGTTGAATGGTCTCCTGTTATTATCTGCTTGAGTGAATTTTTTTCTCATTTTTTTCAAATGCAATATTTGGTTTTGGCTTATGTTTGCCCTGTTTTTTAAGTTTGCTGACCCCTTCCTATAATTGTGTGTTTTAGCCTGATGGTCCTGTAGGTTCAAACACTTCATTACTATATTCAAATTAAGAAGAGAAACATACAAACCAATAAAATGGTCTCTTTATTTCCTAACATCCCTTGCCCACATGTTGTGATTTTGATGATTTTTTTCTTTGTAATTTTATTTTTTTTGAAATATGTTCGTGATTAAATTTGTATGTTGGCTTATTTAAGTGACTGCTCTCTGATTGTGGATTCCTCAGTCCTAGTTCTTCTTTTTTTTTCTTTTTCTTCCCTTTCTTTCCTTCCTTTCTTTTTGGTTGAGAGAAGCCCTTTCAGTATTTCTTTTAGCCTGGATTTGTATTGCTGTATTCTTTTAGCTTTTTTTGTTTGAAAAGTTTTTATTTCTCCTATTTTAAATGATATTCTTGCTGGATAGGGTATTCTAGGTTGCATATTCTTTTCCTTTTAGCACTTTAAATATCTCTTGCCATTCCCTCCTGGACTGTAGTGTTTCTGTAGAGAAATCAGCCAATAATCTTATGGGGGTTCCCTTGTAGGTAACATTCTGATTTTCTCTTGCTGCCTTTAGGATCCTCTCTTTATCACTAACATTTGCCATTTTTATTATAACGTGTCTTGGTATGGGTCTATTTGTGTTCAACTTTTTTGGGGCCCTCTGTGCTTCCTGTATCCTGAACTCAGTATCCTTTAGATTTGGGAAGTTTCCAGTGATAATTTCTTCAAATATATTTTCCATTCCTTTATCTTTTTCTACTCCTTCTGGTATTCCTATGATGTGTAGTTTGGCCCACTTTATATTATCCCATAGGTCTCATATTGCTTTCATGTTTTTTGATTTGGTTTTCTGTCTGCTGACCTGATTGGGTGATTTCCATTATTCTATCTTCCACATCACTGATTTGTTCTTCTGCATTATTTATTCTGGTTTTTACTGCCCTTTGTTCAGTTTGTATCTCTGCAAATGAATGTTCTAGTTTTTCTTGGTTCCTCCTTATATTTTCTAGTTCCTTTCTGAGGGTGTCTGCATTACTGTTCATATCTTCTCTTAATTCCTTCAGTATTTTCACTATTTCTCTTTTGAACTCCAGGTCTGTCAGACTGCGGAGATCTGTTTCATTGTTGACTGTTTTAGGTGAGTTCTCCTGTTGGTGTTAACTGGGGGTGGTTTCTCAGCTTCTTCATCTTGCTTATTGTTTTCTTTTTCCAGGTGGAGTTTACTCTCTCTGGCTGGGCAGTGTTTGCCTTGTCACTGCTGTGGAATGTTTCCTGAGGCCTGGCATTGTTGGTTAGTCTTCGTTGAGGCAGTGTGGCTTTTCTGGAGTGTTGTTGGGGCTAACAGGATCTCTTTGAAGCAAAGGAGGACTTCCTGAGGCCAGACAGGACTGGGAGGTCCACACCGTGATGGTAGCAGATTTCGCTCAGCCAGGCAGATCTTGCTCTGGTGTTTTAAGTCTGTGTGGTTCCTCAGGATTGTGGCACCCCCCCATGGCCTGGAGCAGCTATCTGGGTCACTGAGAACCCAAGGGTCTCCTCCCCAGGGAAGCCTGACTCAGAAGGACTGTCTGAGAATGTTGGCAGATCTTATTGGTTTTCTGTCTAGAGGATCTGTCCATTGATGTGAGGGGGGTATTAATGTCTCCTACTATGATTGTATTCTCATCATATGTTCCTTTATGTCTGTTAATATTTGTTGTATGTATCAGGGTGCTCCTATATTTGGGGCATATATGTTGACGATAGTAACATCCTCTCCTTGGATGGATCCCTTAATCATTCAGTAGTGTCCTTCTTTGTCTTTCTTTATGTCTTTTGTTTTAAAGTCTATTTTATCTGATATGAGTATTGCAACTCCTGCTTTCCTGTCATGTCTATTGGCGTGAAATATTTTCCCCACTCTTTCACTTTCAGTCTATATGTATACTTTGTCCTGAGGTTAGTTTCTGGAGGGCAGCATATTGAAGATTTTTGCCTTTTATCCACTCAGCCACTCTGTGTCTTTTGATTGGGGCATTCAGTCCATTGACATTAAAGTTGATAATTGATAGATGATTATTTATTGCCATTTTGAACCTCATGTTTCAGTTGATTCTATGGTTGCCCATTCTTCCTTTCTTTCTTTCTTTTTTTTTTTTTGGTTGGATGGTCTCCTGTTATTATCTGCTTGAGTGAATTTTTTTTATTTTTCGCAAATGCAATATTTGGTTTTGGGTTGTGGTTGCCTTGTTTTTTAAGTGTGCTAACCCCTTCCTATAATTGTGTGTTTTAGCCTGATGGTCCTGTAGGTTCAAACACTTCATTACTATATTAAAATTAAGAAGAGAAACATATAAACAAACAAACGAAAAGGGTTATTTATTTCCTAACATCCCTTGCCCACATTTTATGGTTTTGATGACTCTTTTTTATTTTTTTCTTTTTAATTTTATTTTGTTTGAAGCATGATCATGATTAAATCTGTATGCTGGCTTATTTGAGTGACTGCTCTCTGATTGTGGTTTCCTCAGTCCTAGTTCTTCCTCTTCTTCTTTTTTCTTTTATTTTCTTTATTCTTCCCTTTCCTTCCTTTCTTTTTGGTTTAGAGAAGCCCTTTCAATATTTCCTTTAACCTGGGTTTTGTGTTGCTGTATTCTTTAAGTTTTTGTTTGTTGGAAAAATTTTTATTTCCCCTTCTATTTTAAATGATATTCTTGCTGGATAGAGTATTCTAGGTTGCATATTTTTTCCTTTTAGCACAATTTAAACTTTTTTAGCAAGCATCTGTTATTTCCAAATTGTTTTAAATATTAATGTAGAAAATATGTGACAAACAAAAACTAACCTCAGGTCCTGAGTGTAGAGTCAGAAACCTTTACACAGCAGTGTACCTAAAAGAGGAGGAAAGTGGTAAAAGTAAAATCAAATAAAAATATATTAACCTGGAAAAGTAATAACAAGTTATTCCTATTCATTTAGGGAACATTTTTTGTTAAACCTACTGCTGATGGAATCAGAAAAATCTGTGTCTAACAGTATCATTAGGTTATTGTAAATAGATTTAAGAAGCAGCTAAAGCCAGAAAAAGACTACCTGCCACTGACAAAATCTTTTCTAGGTTTCAAACTGACAATGGTAACAAACTCTTCCAATAATGCCAGAATTTTAGTTCATTTATTCTAGAAGGCTATCAGTTCTCCAAACTTCATCTATGGCAATTATTCTATTTTACAATATGAGAGCTTTCAAGAAGACTCACTGGTAGTGATTTACAATGGATGTATAGATGTACCAGAATGCACCTTTGTGATAGCAAATGAAATACTTAGAATAAAGCTGTTTAAATGAAATAAAATTATAATGAGTAAAACATAAAAACAGAAAACCAAGGCCAGAAGAAAAGGAGAGAAATCAGCAATATTAACCATGAGGACTAGTATATATGTATAGTGGCTAAGTATTTAACTAATGTTTGATCTTATTGAGAGCAGGAAGACAAACGAAAAACATAGTGGGCTAGCTAATTCTCAAAATCTGATAAAATAAAATATATCAATTTCTTAGAAGACAGTATTCTTAGTTTTTGGGTTTTTTTGTGTGGGTTTTGTTTTTTTTTTTTTTTTTTTGGCTTTTTAGGGCCACACTTGTGGCATATGGAGGTTCCCAGGTTAGGGGTCAAATTGGAGCTACAGCTGCCAGCCTACACCACAGCCACAACAATGCCAGATCCAAGCCATGTCTGCAACCTACACCACAGCTCACAGCAATGCCAGATCCTTAACTCACTGAGTGAGGCCAAGGATTGACCCTGCAACCTCATGGTTACTAGTCAGATTTGTTTCCACTGCACCACAAGGGGAACTCCAACCAAGTTTTAATTCCAACAGAAAATTAAAACAGGGGGTCTTAGAAGGTTGACCCTGAGCAAGGTAACTGATGATCATGTCATTAACAATGATGTTAAAGCAGAAAATAATGAAAGCCACATAAATATCACTTGTCCAACATTGACAAAGACCAAGACTTGATCATCAGAGTCTAACTTACTGGAGATTATTCTGAGGGTTGGGAAGAGAATGTGGCCTTGATATATGGCTCTGTGATCTGACCCTACATACGGAAAGGACACGTGCCACTTAAAGCAGTGTGTATAAAATGTGAACCACCTGCAGCAAAAATGAGCTGAAGTATTTGTTAAAATGCTCGTACATTTCAGTATTAAAAAAAAAAAAACTTTAAAACAAATCTTAGGAGTTCCCACTGTGGCTCAGTGGAAACGAATTTGACTAGGATCCATGAGGATGCAGGTTCAATCCCTGGCCTTGCTCAGTGGGTTAAGGATCTGGCATTGCCTTGAGCTGTTCTGTAAGTCGCAGATGTGGCTCAGATCTGACATGGCTGTGGCTGAGGTGAAGGCCAGTGGATACAGATCCGATTTGACCCCTAACCTGGGAACCTCCATGTGATGCAGGGGTGGCCCTAAAAAGCAAAAAAAAAAAAATAAATAAAAACAAATCTTAAATATTTCTCCCATAAAAATAAAAAATGATTTACTCAAAATAAAAACTATTAAATATTTAATAATAATTTCAATAAAAAACATGTTAAGGCCATCATGAAAAAAATTCTAAACTTCGTAAGTAGAGATTTTTAATAGATTAATAAATAGAAAATACCAGATCCATGGATGAGATGACTAAATAAGAATTTTAAGATGTTCAATTCACAGCTTTCTTCTCACTGTAAATGGTTCTAGTGTTTAATCATTATGTATGATGTTGGCTACTGCTTTTTGACATCCATTGCATTAACACAGTATTCTATTCCTCAGTTTCTAAAAATCTAAAACAGTAAATGGCATGAATTTTCAAATCATGTATTGAAATGGGCATTAATTTTTGCCTTTGAGGTTCTAAAGTGATGATTATGCAACTTCCTAATAAACCTTGGTGTTCATATATTATTCTTTCAAAATGCCATTGGATATTTATTAAAACTCTACTTAGCATTTTCTTTTTGCTACTGGCTTCACAAGCAAGACTGATTTATAGTTTTCTATTTTGCCTGTGGGTGTGACTGAGTGTGTGTGTGTGGGACTGTGTGCACATGTGTTACCCTTCCTGAACTTTGGTTACAGAGTTACCTTTTTAATATAAACTGGAACACTTTGCATCTTTTTAGGGTCTATGATGGTTTATATGAACTGTACTTGTTTCAGGTCATTTGCTTTTTTTGTTGTTCTTTTGTTTTTGGTGAGGGGAGCATTGTTTGTTTTTCAGCTGCGTTTACAATGCTCCTGGGCCAGGGACTGAACTTGCACCACAGCAGCGAGCCATGCTGCTGCAGTGACAAGGCAGATCCTTCACCCAAGCACCACGGAAGAAATCCCAAGTCATTTTCTAAATGGACACTATTTGTTTTCTTTTTTGGCCATCCCATAGCACATATAGTTCCTGGGCCAGGGATCAGATCCGAGATGCAGTTTCAAACTATGCAGCAGCTGCAGCAACACTGGATCCTTTAACCCACTGTTCCAGGCCAGGGGTTGAACCTGCATCCTGGTGCTGAGAGACACTGCCAATCCTGCTGCCCCCATGGTAGGAACTCTTGGACACTTTTTATACATGCATGAGATTAGTAACTCCCATTGTTCAACTATATTAGTGATTTTTTTTCATTCTTGGAGTCTCCGTTTTACAGAGGAAGTAAAAAAGATGTAAAAAACTTTGTTCAACACTTTCTAGCTCTGTTGGTTAAAAAGATTAACACCTTCTAATTAAAGTATCTGTATAAATTATACTTTAAGATGTATTAATTCCTAAACAAAGCAAGTTTGAATTTATAATGCCTGCCAAAATTTTTTCCAGAAATTTTATAGCTAAAACTGCAACCAAATTCAAACAATGGATAATCCTTACTTTAGAAGTCTTATAATACTATCCATACTTCCAAAACAATAGTGTGAATAGAATTTTCTAACAAGGACAGTTATATTTTAAAAAAAGCTTGTTACCCACTTATAGTTTTGTTTCTTTTCCCAAGCAGACTTTATCGCAATTACAGACATGAAGCCTCTCTATTTTAAACTGCGTTATTGCTTTCTGATCAATAATTACCATTCATTTTATTCCTGGTATATATTACTCCCAGATCTGCTGGAATGGAGTCAAAGCCACCACTTCCAATGATATAAACCCCTTTTTCTGCAGCTTTCTCATGGTACTTTCAACACATTAGTTCTAGAAACAAAAGAGTCAATACAAAAGATCTGAATCAAAGTTACACAGAAACATTCAGACCAATATTATGATTTATCTTTAAAAACAATGCAAGTAAAACTTTTAAAATGCTAACCAAAATAACTCTGTGACAAAATATTAACTGTCAAAATATTTGACAGTTATTCAGCAAACATACCTACTATGTTCCAGGTGGTGAAGAAGAAATGCTGATATGACTTAATTCATTTTTAGCATGACTTTTAAATGCAAAAATAATGCTTAGTATGAAAAATATAGAAAAACATACAGAATGCAAAAAAGTTACCCCACATCACATGATCCAGATGAACATCATTTCAGACATCCTCTATGCACACAAAATAAAGTGTGAGGAAAGGAAGGGGTCCAAGGGGTGAACAAGACCTTCTTAAATGTTTTGCCTGTTTTTTAAAAAAATGCATTTTTAAAGAAGTTTTAGATTTGCATAAAAACTGAGTCATAAAGAGTTCCCAGTTACCCCCACTCAGTTAACCTATCATTATACCTGTTACATTAAGATTCATTACAATTAATGAACTAATATTGCTACATTCTGATCAACTAAAGTCCACATTTTGTTTGGCTTTCCTTAGCTTCTACCTAATGTCCCTTTGCAGGACACCACATTACATTTAGTTGTCAGGTCTCTGTCAGCTTCTCTTGGCTGTGAAGCCTTCTCAGATTTTCCTGATTTGTGATGACCTTCACAGTATGGGTCAGGCACTCTACTGGGATCTATCTCATGATTTCCTCATGACTATACTAGGGTTACAGGTTTTGGGGAAGAAAAACATGCACAGGGGTAGAGTGCCATTTCATGATGTCCTATCAAGAGTACATTCGGTCTCACAAACACAGAAAATAAACTTATGGTTACCCAAAATGTATGGCATTAATAGATAGACATTACTGGAGTTCCTGTGATATTGCAGCAGAAACAAATCCAATTAGGAACCATGAGGTTGTGGGTTTGATCCCTGGCCTTGCTCATTGGGTTTTGGATCTGACATTGCTGTGAGCTGTGGTGTAGGTCACAGATGCAGCTTGGATCCTGTGTTGCTGTGGTTCTGGTGTAGGCTGGTGGCTACAGCTCTGGTTGGACCCCCAGCCTGGGAACCTCCATATTCCTTGGGTGTGGCCCTAAAAAGACATAATATAAAAAACCAGATAGACATTATTATATATAAAATAGATCAACAAGAAGGATTTACTGTATAGCACAGGACCGTACATTCAATATCTTGTAATAACTCATAATGGAATGAAATCTGGAATATACATATGTATGTAACTAAACCACTCTGCTCTACATTGGAGATTAACACAATATTAAAAATCAACTATACTTCCATTAAAAAAACACTGTGGATGTTGATCCTGAACACCTGTGGATGTTGATCCTGAACACCTGGCTGAGAGTGTCTCTTCCTTTGCTCCCAGCCCACTCCTTTACCTACTGTATACACTGGAAGGAAGGGGCCACACACAGCCAACACGTAAGAGGCAGAGTTTGCCGTCCCCCTCTCCAAAGGCATAGCAGCTATGTGAATTATTTGGAATTATTCCACACAGGAGATGAGACCCTATTCATCACTTTGGCCCATTTTTAAATAGGGTTATATCAATTTGAGATTCTCATTTATATATATTCTACATCATTATTAGTCTTTGATATCATTTTCATAGTACTTTATCACTTAGAATCTTTCCACCATTTTCTTTGCTCTAGAATATTTTAAATAAGATAGAAATCACTTTCTTCTTTCCTTCATGTTTCATTCCTCTTCTCATATCAGTCTTGGCGATTTACATGTTCCTAGCACTTTCCAATATACATCACCACCTGATAAGCTCTAAACATATATTCTAATGGCACACCAATGAGGGTAGTCAGGAGAGATTATAAGGACATATGTGGTAACACTTATAAAGCAGGCAGTGTAGCTCAGGGCTTATTAACACTGCATTTCCTGCAGGCAGGCAAACCTCAATTCAAGTCCTAGTTTTTATATTTATGAGTTGCATGACTCTGAGCAAGTTTTATTTTAATTAATTCTGATTACAGAACACAGTGGCTATAAACACCAACACATTCTATATATTCTATATTCTATGTTAATTTTGTTCTTTCTGTTTCATTTTACATACCTGAGATTCTCCACAGATGTCAATATAGCTATCTCCATTTTCAACACATGCTCTTACTACAGGTTCTCCATAAAATTGGTGCTGAGGGAATAAAAAAACAAACCAACAGTTTCCTCTTTCTTAGCAAGTGAAAGAATATCACTGAATTTTGGAAGCACAGTCTTAGTTATTCAGCAATCAAATAATAAAGCAGCCTAAACTTAAAATGAGAAAATAATTGCATACACTAACCCTCAGAGTATAACAGAATTACAGAGGAATGTGTGCTTATCTCCAACTGAAAACAAACTGAAGTTTTATAGAAGGAATACTTGGAGTTGAATTCTGAAAAACAGTAGGATTTGCCAGGGAAAAGAAAATCCAAATAAAGGAAAAACTGTATGTAAAAGTGGAAAAAAAAGAGGGATGGGATGGTCAGGATACCCAAACCAGAGAGCCACGAGGAGGGGAGAAGTAAGGAAGGGGTCTGGAAAGAAACATGCGGGCCAGATCCGGAATGATCCTGAATATCATGCTATCAAGATTGAACTTGATATTTTTGGCATTACTGGACCCTCCTAGAGGATTTTCAATGGGATGGTGGTAGAATATTACAGCACAGACACATCACTCGACCTGTGGTATTGGAAAACCAAAGTCCTGGCAGGTAAGAGATGAAGGAAGGGGAAGGCTGGACTAAGCATGAGATGTACTTAAAAGATAGAATCACTGGACTTCCTGAGTAGCTGCTCATGGAGACCTACAACTAATAGCACTATCTGCCAAAATAATAAAAAAAAAAAGATGAGGGAATGTTTGGAGGGATAAGTTTAATATTGGCCGGGATGGATATTTTGAGTCTGTACTATTTTTTTTGGGGGGGGGGACTGCAGCTGACAGCTTATGCCACAACCACCCAGATCTGAGTCACATCCATAAATTACACCATGGCTTGTGGCAATGCCAGAACCTTAACCCACTGAACAAGGCCAAGGATGGATGGAATCCATATCCTTAGGGATAATAGTTGGGTTCTTAACATGCTGAGCCACAATGGGAAGTCCAGTATTTATCATAATTGATTTTGAATCTCCAAAATTATTTCTTGCTCAAACTCAAGTTATTAATAATAAAAATTTATCATATAATAGTTAATATATGAGAGTTGGTCCCATTTCAAAGGAAGCATGAGGAATTTTTCCCTTCGTGATGGCAGGGTAAGGAGTAGCACAAACTCATCTGCTTCTCTCATTCCTCAAAGCATATGATGGAGAAAGGAGATCATCCATTTCTTCTAGCCTTCAAAAGAAATAGATAAAAGGGAGTTCCCATTATGGTGCAGTGGAAGCAAATCTGACTAGCACCCATGAAGACACAGGTTCAATCACTGGCCTCACTAAGTGGGTTAAGGATCTGGCATTGCTGTGGCTGTGGTGTAGGCTGGCAGCTGCAACTCTGATTTGAACCCTAGTCTGGGAACTTCCACATGCAGGGGCAGCCCTAAACAAAAAGCAAAAAATGAAAGAAGTAAAGGGTCACTTAAAAGAAAAGAAAGGGCACTGCAAAGATCTTTGCAAGGAGGTCAAACAGGCTCCTCTCCACCTGACTCCATAGCCTACTCCTTCTCCTTAAGAATAGCAGATGTGTTTAAGTTCTAGTCCCTCCTCTACCAATCATGTCAAATTGCTGAAACAATACAGTGCCAAGGAACAAACAAGGGCTTTCAAGGCAGTAAGACCCAAGTTCACACCCTAAATCCCTCATTTACTAGCTATATGAATTGATTTACAAATCACTTACATGAACTACTCTACTGGTATAACACAGTTTAAATATATATTAAATGTAAATGCAGTTGAGATTAAAATGAATACATGTCAAAACTCTATTTTCTTTGTGTACTCAATGGATCAAATCGGGTGATTTCTACACATAACCATGTGAAACTCATTTAGAGATTTTGGCCTTTCTCTTGGTTATTCTACCTCCAAATATCTCAGGCTGGTCAGGAGTCCACTGTGTTTGAATCACCTGGGCCACTCATTAAACTTGCTGGTTACCCAGTCCCACCCCAACTCCCTCCAGTAAAAAGTTGTCTGGGGTAGAATCCAGACACCTGTGTGTTACAGGAGCCTCACAGGGGATTCTGACATGAAGAGCTGCCCCCACAGCCACTGCACACTTCTCCCTGGAAATTCTTACCTATGCTCTCCATTTCAACTACCACATGTCTCCTGATGACTTTCAACTTCTATCTCCAGACCTGCTTACCAGTGAGGCTGCCTTACCTGTGGCTCCTATTATAAATTCAGGACTTCACAAAGACCTTCCCTGGCCACCCATCTAATAGAGACTGAGGTGGCCATTGCTTTATCTGCTCTCCCTGTTCCATAGTTCAGTGCACTTGTCATTTACCTACTGTCATAACCTTATTGGTCTCCCTCAACAGACAGTAAGCTCCACGAGTGATTTTGTTTTATTCCCATGATGTCTCCAGACTCTTGCTGTATGGATATAACAATCAATAAGTAATGAACAATGAATCCTTTTTTAATCTCTTTCTTTGTACATGTATTTAACATATATCCTGGTACAGTAATATCGAATGTAATGTAGAGATAAATAAAAAGTATATTAGGGGTACATGGTTAAACTGTTTCATTTAAGGGACATGCAGTACAAAAAACAAACCTTTTGGCAATTACAGCTGTAACCATTAAATTAAACCAGCATACCCCTGGAGTCTCTCTCTCAAGACTTTGGTTATATCCAGTTGCTCCTTATGAGAAGGAAAAACTTCCCATATGGATTTAAGGCCCTGAATCAGGTTTTCTGTCCCCTGCACTTATACTTCTCTAGAACATGAAATACCAGATTCTGCTAGACATGAATAGATTCCTTGTTCCGATACAAAGAAGTGGTGATTGATTACTTACCGGTCCTACACAATTGAGGACAACTGCTGCCTGTTTAGCCATTTCATCAAGTGAGGCTGGATTAGTGAGAGTACAGATTATTACTCCAACTTCAGATGGCAGTGTCGGTCTTCCTAAAATAAGAAATAAATTGTTTTAAGAAAATCCTGATGTAGTAGTGATCTCCCAAATCTTCTTTTCATAGTAACCAGTGATGTCAAACTTACTACATATACTGAAAGCTGACTCTCCTTCTAAAACAAAAGATAAAACTGTTCTTAGTAGAAAAAAGGAAAATACCATGAGGAAAACAGAGTTGATACTAAGAGTGACTAAAAAAAAAATCACTAACCTTTAAAAAAAAATCTAACATTAGGAATGCGAAAGAGCCACAAAGTGATAATTTTACAACTGTTCAGATAATTTGACGATGACTGCGCAGACTTCCAATCCACAAAGATTTTATATTATAAAAGTAGTTTCTCATCAACTATTAAACAATTACATCTGACAAGAGTATATTCACAACAACTTCAATACGGCAAACAGGGACTGAGGTGAAAAGCAGTCTAGGCACAAACACGCAGATTCCTGATTAAGGAGATAATTGGAATAAACTGAATCCATACCCAAAGAAAGGCAGGTTTCAGAGAGTGGTGCTGGCGGCAGTGGGATCCCAGGGTATGAGCCCCCACCAGTGCGCCCTTTACCCAGCTTCATGGCCGCCTGCTCCTGCACTCACTGCAGCTTCTCCTGGCAACAGCCTACATGGCCCAGGGCAGGTGGGGGATCCACTCTGGGGATACCTGCTCCCAAGCCACCTCCTTGGTCATGAACTGGTTGGTGAAGCCAGATGTGCAGAACACCAAGGGGAGAGGCCTCTGCTGAGTTGACATGACCTGCCCACAGAGAAGCTACATCTGGACCTGACTGTGTCCTAGGCTCCTGTACCTCAGGTGGCTGCCGCAGAGCCAGAGGCAGTAACCGCCTTCTTTGTGGCCCAAACAAGGGCCACAGGGACGCTGCACTCCCAAAGTCCTGCCCATGATGCACTGACCCTGGACCTCATGCAGCTGCATTGGCCATGCCCCTCATGCCCACAGGGCTGCTGAGCTTTCGCTTAGGGGCCCTTCCCTGTGATGCTGCCTGTGGCCCTGGCTCTGGGATCCAGCCCAGATTCTAGGGCTAGTAGGAGCTGATGACAGCCTGCCGGGCATCATCGCTGGTCAGGCACAGCTCTGATGGCTCCAGGAGTCACATCCTTTTGCTCTTCCCAAGGCTGGTGCAAGTGTGGGGATGCGAAGAGTTGGGAAATCAATTCTGATTGCTGAGAGCACTTCCCCCACCAAGAACCCTTTTTAAAATTTTCCCAGCAGGTTGTTCAAGGGGTGCCTTCGGAGCCCTAGAGAGGTGGACAGTGTGGAGGCATGGTCTCCATTGATAACTCCACACTTCCTGGACCCCACTCTGCCCTGCCCTCTGCCTCAGGTGCCTCCTCAACCACTTGGCCTAATGATCAAGGTTAATATCATCAGTAAGACATGTTGAAAGTCAACATCCTTGATAATGTGATAAGAATGATACTTCAGACTTCCTGTGTGGCTCACAACAAGAACGATACTTCATCTCTCTCATCTTCCTCCCCCAAACCTGTTAGGTCATTCTAATTATTTGGAATATTCTAGGAAATACCTGCTGAATACTCCTCCAACTGTCAAGGTCATGAAAAACAAATGCTGTAGGAGAAACAAAAGGAGGCTAAAAGGACATGATGAGTAAATGTAATGTGGTATCCTGGATGGGACCCAAAAATACAAAAAAGAAACAAACATACATACACATATACACGTTTGCAAAAGTATTTGTCCAAGAATGCTTATCACAACATTGTTTGTAATAAGAAACTGAAACAACTGAAATGTCCTCCGTTACAGAATATGCTGAATAAATTATGATATCCTGTCCACTCAATAGAAATGCTGCAGTTAGCAAGAATGAGAGGTCCATGTATAGTGGCATGGAAAATTGTTCAAGATATGTTGTAAGTGAAAAGAATAAGATTCCTAACAATCTGAGGGCATCAGTCCTCTGTTAAAGATAAAAATATGTATGTATTGTTGACTGAAAAAAATGCACAACTTGAGAGGTAAGTTTTATTTGGGGTTAATGAGGACCGTAGGCTGGGAGAGAGCCTCTCAGAGAGCTCTGAGGAACTGTTCTAAAGAGGAAGGAGGGAAGTCAGTATAGATGTGATTTTAGCAAAGGGGGAGACACACAACCAAGCACACATTTTGGCAGAAGGTTGCTGCTTTAGTGACACAGAGCAGATGTCTCGGTTCATCTCTTCTCCACATATGAGAGGATGTAAGACATTGAGCTTATAAAATCTTCTCCCCAAAAATGTTTTTCAAAAAAAAGTTTTTGTCTTTTTAGGCCTATACCCATGACACATGGAGTTTTCATATTCACAAAAATGTGAATGAATCTCACAAATACTAATCTGAGCAAAGGAAGTCAAGCAAAGGAAGTATATCTCTGTATGATTCCACTTATTTGAATTTAAAAAGAGGCAAAAACAATCTATGGTGACAGAGATTGAAACAGAGCTGTAGCTGCTGGCCTACACCAGAGCCATAGCAACACAGGATCCAAGCCACATCTGCAACCTACACCACAGCTCACAGCAATGCTAGGTCCTTAACCCACCAAGCAAGGCCAGGGATAAAACCTGCATCCTCATGGATGCTAGTCAGATTTGTTTCCACTGAGCCACAATAGGAACTCCTCCCAAAAATATCTAACCATCTGAAGGCTTATTCTCTCAGTGTGTCCCAGAGCACAGAGGGCCTCATTCATGATCTCTCTAAAATCTGTTCAGGCTTTGTTGCAGATCAGGAACTGTAGTGGCTAGTGACTTCATTCTTGTAGAACTGGATGGTGAGGGACAATTTTTGTTGGCAATATGCATACCAAATGTTGGGAAGACCACGTGACAAATTTTAATTTCTAAAAAGAGCTATAAAATGCTTAAAAACATAACTTACACATATTAAATCATCAATAAGTATTAGCTATGATGAATAGTAAGAGTGATAATCACTAGGAAGTAGATTTGTATGAGTTACAGAGAGGAAAGGGACTTGTACTTTTTAATGTCTTATACTGTATAAACTTTTATTTTTTTAACAAGTACCTATCACTTTTATAATCAACATTGTTAAAAAGGAGCAGGGCCTGGATTTGCAGAAGGGGCCAAGGAACAGCTATGGGACTCACCCCTCATCATCTGCAGTCCTGCCACTGAGGCCAGGACTCAGCCCATTTTTGGGGTCCATTGGAACACAACAATATGAATGAAGCTCACAAACACTAATATGACCAAAGAAAGTCAAGCAAAGGAAGCACATCTATGTATGATTCCACTTACTCGAATTTCAAAAAGAAGCAAATGCAATCTATGGTGACAGGATTGTTTTGGAAGGATTTGCTCTTGTGTTGAGCAAATGCAGAATGTCAGGCTCTTCTTGAGATAATACTCCAATTGAAGGATTTCTAAGGAGTCCCTTCTCTCCAGGGACCGTTCAGCTCCCAAAGTCACACCAAGAGGAGAAGATGCCCCTTTCTGCAATAGAAGACAGGTTGACCTATGCACAAGGCTGTTGGCCACCATCTTAACATGGTCCAGAGACCCAGCCCTCTGGGGCTCAGGGGTGAAGAGTAGGAAGGCAGTGGCTTTAGAAGAGAAAAGACTGCCTGGAATATTAGGTGTGAGTGTTTGCTACATAACAAAAGTTTTCTCCTCATTCAAACTCTACTCAGGCTCCTCTGAGCCCTCTTCACAACTAGGCCTCAACCTTGGCCTATGAAGACTTGAATAAAGACTAGTAATAGTTGATAATAGCTGGAGGATGTGACCTTAGGATGTCACTAAACCCCTATAAAGTGTCAGCCTGTGAAAACCCAAGGATGACAAGAAAAGAATAACCTCTGTTGGGTTCAGTTCAGGCTCTTTTCTCTGTTGCAATATGTTAATGATTAAAATCTGTGCTTATGCTTTAACTAGTATATGGATTTGTTCATCTTTGACAAAGGAAATCATAAAGAGACAAAGGAACATTGAGGGAGTTCAAATGGTCCTTTTGAAGCTGGAAGAAAGAAGAAAACCAGACTTTCCCAATGAGGGTTGTGTTGTAGCACTTTTGGGCTGAGCAGGCCGAAAGCAGACATGGACATGAACCACCTGTGGAAATGGCACAGCAGTTATGGATCAATGTGAAGTGAACAAGGATGGGGAGTCACTTAGAAAAATTTTTAATTGCCAGAATTACTTGCTGATATCTCATGGATAATGCCCTACCTCTAAACATAAGCAGAAAGCAAGGGAGTTCCCATTATGGCACAGTGGAAAAAAATCCAACTGGGAACCATGCGGTCACAGGTTCTATCCCTAGCCTTGCTTGGTGAGTTAAGGATCTGGTGTTGCCATGAGATGTGGTGTGGGTTGCAGATGAGGCTCTGATCCTTCATTGCTGTGGCTGTTGGGTAGTCTGGCAGCTGTAGCTCCAATTTGACTGCTTGTATGGGAACCTCCATATGCCAAGAGTGCAGCTCTAAAAAAAAAACAAATAAATAAAGAAGCAGAAAGCAAAGAAAGCAATTAATACAAGTCAGAAATTACCTCCTGTGCTTCGACTTTTAGAACACATTGTGGTCTCAGCATATTGAAAGTGACAGAGTGGTACAGCAAGGGGCGTCCCCTGTTACTAACTTCTGCCCATTTTTTGGAATGACTCAGTGAAATGGAATTTGTTTGGGTTGATCTTATAGGAAAGCAACAGCAACTTAGTCTGTTTCCTTTCTTCATTCATTTCTTTCTTCCTTTCTTTCTTTTCTTTTATTGTCTTTGTAGGGCCCCACACATAGCATCAGGCTGTTCCAGACTAGGGGTCAAATCAGAGCTTCAGCTGCAGGCCTTCACCACAGACACAGCAATCCCAAATGCAAGCAGCATCTATGATCTGTGCTGCAACTTTCAGCAATGCCAGATGCTTAACTCACTAAGTGAAGCCAGAAATGAACCCACCTCCTCACAGACACTATATCAGGTCCTTAACCCAGTGTGCCACAATGGGAACTCCATTATTAAAACTTTTTTCTTTTTTACATTTGTGGCACCTGTGGCAATGGGAAGTTCCCACAGCAGGATCAAACCTGTGCCACAGAACTTTTTTTTTGTTTTTTTTTGCAAATTAAAATACTATTTCTCTTGTTTCTTCCCATCACTCTTATGTATAAGTTCCTCCTCCTTTCTACTATTAAACTAAAAATCTGTTTGCTAATGAAATGTTCTTTGTACAAAACCTCAGAAACCTGTGCTTTATGATTTTGAGTAAATGAAGTAGCCAGTGGTAAAATGAACCACACCTATTGCCTCATGGTATCCAGTTGTTACATTTTCAGAAATTGTATGAGCTAGTTGAAGTCACACTGGTAATTTGACCTTAGCCTTTCATCATGGAAAGTAGGTAACACAGAAATCAGGACTTTTACCCTAGAGAGTTGACTGTAAAACCCCTGACACTCCCACCAAACCAGCATACCACTAAAGGCATTATTGAGAAAAAAAAGGAGAAATAAAGAATTTTGTAGAAAATAAAAGAAGTTTTAAAAAAGCTCTTGGACTTCCCGTTGTGGCTCAGCAGTTAGTGGACCCAACTAGCATCCATGAGGACATGGATTTCATCCCTGGCCTCACTCAGTGGGTTAAGGATCCAGTTCTGCCATGGGCTGTGGTGTAGGTCACAGGCACAGCTCAGATCCCATATTGCTGTGGCTGTGGTGTAGGCTGGCAGCTACAGCTCTGGTTGGACCCCTAGCCTGGGAACCTCCATATGCCAAGGGTGTAGCCCTAAAAATACAGAAAAAGAAAAGAAGGAAAAGGACAACAAAGGACAATATTTAATGATTAAAGGATCCATTCAAGAAGAGGATATTACCAACATCAACACATATGGCCCAACTATACTAGAACCCAGATACATAACAACAAATATTAACAGACATAAAGTGAGAAATTGATGGGAATACAATCATAGTGGGAGAATTTAACAACCCATTCACATCAACAGACAAATCCTCTGGACAGAAAACCAATAAAGCAAGAGAAATCCTAAAGGAAACAATAGAGAAGTTAGACTTAATTGACATCTTCAGGACACTACATCCAAAAAAATTAGAGTACACATTCTTCCCAAGTGTGCATGGAACATTCTAAAGACTTGATCACATATTGGGGCACAAAGCTAACCTCAAGAAATTTAGGAGCATAGAAATTATTTCAAGTATCTTCTCTGACCACACTGGTATGAAACTAGAAATCAACCACAGGAAAAGAAATGAGAAAAAACCTACTACATGGAGATGAAACAACATGCTACTAAAAAATCAATGGGTCAATGAGGAAATCAAAAAGGAGATTAAAAAATACCTTGAGATAAATCATAATGAAGGCACAAGCTCTCAAAATCTATGGCATGCCAAAAAAGCAGTGTTCAGAGGGAGGTTCATAGCAATACAGGGCTTCCTCAAAAATGAAGATCTCAAAATGACAAATTAACCTTCCAACTAAATGAAGTAGAAAAAAAAAACAAAAACAAAAAAGACCTAAAGTCAGCAGGATGAAGGAAACCATAAAGATCAAAGAGGAAATCAATAAAACGGAGATTCAAAAAAAATAGAGAAAATAAATAACACCAAGAGCTGGGTCTTTGAAGAGGTAAACAATATTGACAAACCCCTGGCTAGACTCACTAAGAAGAGGAGAAAAAGAACCCAAATAAAATTATAAATGAAAAAGAAGAAATCACAACGGATAGTGCAGAAATACAAAGAACCATAAGAGAATACTATGAACAACTATATGCCAACAAATTTGACAATATGGAAGAAATGGACAATTTTCTAGAATCTTATAGCCTGCCAAAACTGAATCAAATAGAAACAGACCAACTGAACAGACCGATCACTAGAAATGAAATTGAAGAGGGCATAAAAACACTCCCTACAAATTAAAGCCCAGGACCAGATGGCCTCACGGGTGAATTCTACCAAACATATAAAGAGGATCTGGTGCCCATCCTCCATAAACTTTTTCAAAAGGATGAAGAAGAAGGAACACTCCCAAAGACATTCTATGACACCAGCATCACCCTAATTCCAAAACCGGACAAAGATAACACCAAAAAAGAAAACTATTGGCCAGTGTCTTTAGTGAATGTAGATTCAAAAATTCTCAACAAAATCTTAGTCAACCGAATCCAACAACATATCAAAAAGACCACAGACCATAACCAGGTAGGGTTCATCCCAGGTCCAGCATATGCAAATCAATCAGTGTCATACACCACATTAACAAAAGAAATGTCAAAATCCACATGATCATTTCAATAGATGCAGAAAAAGCATTTGACAAAGTCCAACATCCATTCATGATCAAAACTCTCGCCAAAGTGGGCATAGATGGATCATTTCTGAACATAATCAAAGCCATTTATGATAAACCCACAACAAATCTAATACTCAATGGGGAAAAACTGAAAGCCTTCTCACTCAAATCTGGAACAAGACAGGGATGCCCACTCTCACTACTGCTCTTCAACATAGTTTTGGAAGTACTAGCCACAGCAATTAGACAGACAAAAGAAATAAAAGGCACCCATATAGGAAGAGAAGAGATAAAACTGTCACTCTATGCAGATGACATGATACGATACACAGAAACCCTGAGGACTCAACCCAAAAACTGCTTGGATTGATTAATCAATTCAGCAAAGTAGCAGGATATAAGATTAACCTTCAGAAGTCAGCTGCATTTCTGTATACCAGCAATGAAATATTAGAAAAGGAATACAAACATATAATACCTTTTAAAATTGCACCTCACAAAATCAAATACTTCAGAATACACCTGACCAAGGAGGTAAAGGACCTATATGCTGAGAACTATAAAACTATAATCAAAGAAATCAAAGAAGATGTAAAGAAATGGAAAGGTATTCCATGTTCATGGATTGGAAAAATTAATATCATAAATAATGACGATACTACCCAAAGCAATCAACAGATTCAATGCAGTCCCTATCAATTTACTCCTGACATTTTTCACAGATCTAGAGCAAACAATCCAAAAATGTATATATAACCACAAAAGACTCAGAATTGTCAAAGCCATCCTGAGAAACAAAAACCAAGCAGGGGGCATAACTCTTCCAGACTTCAAGCAATATTACAAAGCCACAGTTATCAAAACAGTGTGGTACTGGTATCAAAACAGACACACCAGTGGAACAGAATAGAGAACCTGGAAATAAACCCTGACAACTATGGTTAATTAATCTTTGACAAGGGAGGCAAGAACATAAAATGGGAAAAAGAAAGTCTATTCAGCAAGCATTGCTGGGAAACCTGGACAGCTGCATGCAAAGCAATGAAACTAGAACACACCTTCACACCAGGCAAAAAATGAACTACAAATGGCTGAAAGACTTAAATATATGACAGGACACCATCAAACTCCTAGAAGAAAACAAAGGCAGAACACTCCCTGACATCAACCTCATGAAGATTTTCTCAGGTCAGTCTCCCAAAGCAATAGAAATAAGAGCAAAAATAAACCCATGGGATCTAATCAAACCGAAAAGCTTTTGCACAGCAAAGGAAACCCAAAGGAAAACAAAAAGACAACTTTCAGAATGGGAGAAAATAGTTTCAAATGATTCAACTGACAGGGCTTAATCTCTAGAATATATAAGCAACTTATACAACCCAACAGCAAAAAAGCCAATCAACCAATGGAAAAATGGGCAAAAGAATTGAATAGACTGTTCTCCAAGAAAGATATACAGATAGCCAGCAAACATATGAAAAAATGCTCAACATCCCTGATTATAAGAGAAATGCAAATCCAACCTACCATGAGATACCACCTCACACCAGTCAGAATGGCCATCATTAATAAATCCACAATTAACAAGTGCTGGAGGGGCTGTGGAGAAAAGGGAACCCTCCTGCACTGCTGGTGGCAATGTAAACTGGTACAGCCACTCTGGAGAACAGTTTGGAGATACCTTAGAAATCTATCCATAGAACTTCCACATGACCCCACAATCCCACTCTTGGGCATATATCCAGACAAAACCTTCCTTAAAAAAGACACATGCACCCGCATGTTCATTGCAGCACTCTTCACAATAGCCAGGACATGGAAACAACCCAAATGTCCATCGACAGATGATTGGGTTCGGAAGAGGTGGTATATGTACACAATGGAATACTACTCAGCCATAGAAAAGAATGACATAATGCCATTTGCCGCAACATGGATGGAGCTAGAGAATCTCATCCTGAGTGAAATGAGCCAGAAAGACAAAGACAAATACCATATGATATCACTTATACCTGGAATCTAATATCCAGCACAAATGAACATCTCCACAGAAAAGAAAATCATGGACTTGGAGAATAGCCTAGTGGCTGCCCGATGGGAAAGGGAGGGAGTGGGAGGGATCAGGTGCTTGGGGTTATTATATATGACTTAGAATAGCTTTACCAGGAGATCCTGCTGAATAGCATTGAGAACTATGTTTAGATACTCATAGTGCAACAGAACAAAGGGTGGGAAAAATGTATACATGTAAGAGTAACTTGATCCCCATTCTGTACAGTTTGAGGAAAAAAAAAGATGTTTTACATATACACAATGGAATACTCTTCAGCCATAAAAATGAACAAATTAATGCCATTTGTAGCAACGTGGATGGAACTAGAGACTCTCATACTAAGTGAAGTAAGTCAGAAAGAGAAAGACATACACCATATGATATCACTTATATGTGGAGTCTAAAATATGGTGCAAATGATCTATCTACAAAACAGAAACAGATCATGGACCTGAACAACAGACTTGCTTTGCCAGGGGGGCAGCAGAAGGAGTGGGATGCAGTGGGAGTCTGGGTTTAATAGATGCAAACTATTGATATTACTTGTATCTGGAATCCTGTACATGGCACAGACAAACCTATCTACAGAAAAGAGAAAAACTCATGGAGAACTGACTGTGGTTGCCAAGGTGGAGGGAGTGGGATGGACTGGGAGTTGGGGGTTAATAGATGCAAACTACTGCATTTGGAGTGGATAAAAAATTAGCACAGGTAACTATATCTAAGTACTTGTGATGGAACATAATGATGGATAATGTAAGAAAAATAATATATGTGTGTGTGTGTATATATATATATATATATATATATATATATATATATATATATCTAGGTCACTTTGCTGTATAGCAGAAATTGACAGCATATTGTAAATCAACCCAACTATAATAAAAAATGAAGATAGAGTGAGAAAAAGAAAAACATCAAAGGAGGGTTTTTTTTTTGAATATCTTGGTTAAGGAAAAAGAGAGCAAGACAAATAAAACAACAACAACAAAAAAAGCAAAATGGAAAAAGAGATACATTAATTTATACAGGCAACAGCATTCTGGTTAATATTTAACAATCAGATTACAAGAAAAGCCACTATTTGCAGTGCTTGTTGATCTTCCTGGTGTAAAAACTCCCAACAATGGTGGATTTTAAGCTACGAATGTGTAGTCACTAAACCCAGAAATGTGCACAACTGGCTACTCAACTCCAGCACACCGCTAGAAGGATATAAATGTAATCACAACAGAATATTATGTGCAACATAGAGAACACAGTTGAAAAATCTATTAAATACTATGTAATTTACCCAAGAAAAAGTAACAAAACCTAGAGAGACAGAGAGTTATAGTCCAGATTGGAAAGGTAATTGCAGATGTGTATTAAAAAACAAAAAGCAAGAAAACTCCAACTTTAGATATTTTCAGAACTGTGTCTCTTAAACTTTTAGGGAACAGATCATTCCCATGCTGTTCAAACTGTGGAAGACCACAAAGAAACATAAAAATATTCCCAATTTCCCTTAGAGAATCTGGCGTAACCACAATACCAGAAACCTAAAAAAAGATATCAGAAATAATAAGACTACAGATTGATTTCACATCTGAACATATACAGAAAAATTCTACATAAAACAGGAAATGAAATCCAAAGAGCAACAAAAGAATAAAACACTATAATCAAATGGGGTTTATCATAGAAATAAAAGGATGATTCAATGTTAGAAAATATATCAACACAAGGGATTATATCAATATATTCCAAAAGGTTTATAAACAAAATTCAGGAGTCAATCCAAATAAGAATTCTACATAAAAGACAACTTTGAAATATGACCAAAAAAACCAAATAGCAAACATGACATTCAATAATGAAAATGCTGACGTCATTCCCAGAACATGGATAAGATAAAAATGTAGGATATCACCACTATTATTCAACAGTGTTTTTATTTTATTTATTTACTTTTTTGTCCACACCCACAGCACGCAGAAGTTCCTGGGCCAGAGATCCAACTGGCACCAAGCTGTAACCAGAGCCACAGAAGTGATAACACTGGACCCTTAACCCACCAAACCATGAGGGAACTCCTTAATGGTGTTTTCAATGCTTTAGCTGAAGCAAAAGAAAATGAGAAAATTAAATAATTGGTACAAATATTGGTGAAGAAGAGAATTAAGTACTTCAGATATACCTATGAGATTCTAGCTTTTAAAAAAATCTAAAAATAATTTGGTAAGACTCATACACAAGAAAATATGTAAAATCTCTTGATTTCTCCAAATGCTACTTTAAGTGAAAACAGAAAAGCAACCCACTCACAATAGGGACAAGACTATAAGATACCTAAGAACAAATCTAAAAAGAAAGGTACTGTACCTTTTTGAAGAATACAATAAAATATTAAAAAGAAGGTCCTAAAAATAAAACCTGAAAAAAATGCAGAGAAATACCATGACTCTTGGGAGATTTAATATTACTTCCCAATGTAGAAATACAAGTATCATCACATTCCAAATTAAGTATATTTCATAACTGGATAAAATTAACATGAAGAGCAAAATACCCAAAAATAGAAAGAAAGTTATGACAAAGAAATACAAAATATTACAAAATATTAAAAGGTTCCATGAAGCCACTATGATCAAAATAGTAAGGTATTGGTATAAGGATAGAAAATTAAATCATTAGAAATAGGTCCAATTACATGTGGAAACCCAATATATTGCAATAGGGAAAGGACTATTGGGTGAATACATGGTTTTTGGCATCACAGTTATTTATCCAGAAGAAAACAAAACTACATATCCTAAAATAAATTTCAAAACCTCATATCCTAAAATAAATTCCATATAAGTTAAAAACTTAAAATACAAAGAAAAAAAAGAAAATAAATAAAAATGTGAAAATGCTGTTTAAGGAGGAGAGACCTTCCTCCACAAAGCATAAAAAGCAAATGACATATAGGAAAATAAAGATAAATGACAAACTAGGAAAAAAAATAAAACACATGTGACAGATACACAGTTAAGAGTACTAATAAAATAATACAATGTTGGATATATCCAATATTAGTAATTAACCATACACAGAACTCCCATATGACCCAGTAATCTCACTCCTGGTCATATATCTGAACAAAACTTTCCTTAAAAAAGACACATGCACCCAAATGTTCATTGCAGCTCTATTCACAATAGCCAAGACATGGAAACAACCCAAGTGTCCATCAACATATGATTGGATTAGGAGGAAGTGGTATATATACACAATGAAATACTACTCAGCCATAAAAAGAGCAAAATAATGCCATTTGCAGCAGCATGGATGGAACTAGAGACTCTTATCCTGAGTGATGTAAGTCAGAAAGAGAAAGACAAATACCATATGATATCACTTATATCTGCAATCTAATATATGGCACACATGAACATTTCCACAGAAAAGAAAATCATGCACTTTGAGAATAGACTTGTGGCAGCCAAGGGGGAGGGGCAGGGAGTGGTATGGATTGGAAGTTTGGGGTTAATAGATGCAGACAATTGCCTTTGGAATGGATTAGCCATGAGTCCTGGTGTAGCACTGGGAGCTATGTCTAGTCACTTGTGATGGAGAAGTATAATGTAAGGAAAAAGAATGTATACATATGTGTGTGTAAATGGGTCACCATGGTATACAGAAGAAAAAAAATGTATTGGGGGAATAAAAACTAAATTTTTTAAAAAAATTTAAAAAGTATGGGAGATGGAGGGAGTGAGAGGGATCGGGAGCTTGAGCTTATCAGACACAACTTGGAATAGATTTACAAGGAGATCCTGCTGAGTAGCATTGAGAAATATGTCTAGATACTCATATTGCAACAGAACAAAGGGTGGGGGGAAAATGTATACATGTAAGGATAACTTGATCCCCTTGCTGTACAGTGGGAAAAAATAAATTATAAAAAAAATTTAAAAGTCTACAAATAACAAATACAGAGAGTGTGGAGAAGATTGAAACCTCCTTCACTGTTGGTGGCAATATAAATTAGTGTAGCCAGTATGGAAAACAGTATGGGGTTTCCTCAACAAACCAAAAATATAGTACCATTTGATCCAGGTATCCTACTTTTCAGGCATAAATCTGGACAAAGCTATAATGCAAAAAGATACATGCCCCCTTATGTTCATATGAAAACTATGCACAATAGCCAAGACGGAGAAACAACCTAAACGTCTGTCAATACATGAATGGATAAAGAATATGTGTGTGTGCAAACACAAAGACACACATGCACACACACATACATACACGCATGTACACAAAATGGAATACTACTCAGTCATAAAAAGAATAAAATAATGCCATTTGTAACAATATGGATGGATTTTGATATTACCAGGCTAAGTGATGTAAGTCAGAAAGGGAAAAACTTAAGTCATATGATATCACTTACAAATGAAATCTAAAATATAACCCAAATGAACTTATCTACAAAACAGAAGTAGATTCACTGACATAGAGAATAGACTTATGATTGTCAAGATGGGAGTGCTTTGGGGGATTGAAGATAGGGGGTATGTGGGTAGCAGACTCAGTTATAAATAGAATGGAAAAAAAAGAAGTCCTAGTATCTAACATAGGAAACTGTATTCAATATCAACATCATTAGCTATCAAGGAAAGCAAACAACAAATACAGTAATTTATCACTTAGAATAACAAAGGAAAATAATACAAAGTGATAAGAATGTGGAACAACATTTGTGTTTGATTTCAAACTCCTTTCTTATGTTTAGATATCTCCCCAAATATTTAATGTTGCCTAATGTTCTATATTGACCATCATAAAAGTGCCAGAAATAAATATCTGATCTCCTTTGAGTGTCTATTTCCATAGTTTCAAATGTGAAAAATTATTTGGATTTCGAATCAAGTACTTTTGGATGGTTGACATTGACTTTATGCCCTCACTATTCTAACTCTCGAGAAATCATTACTCGGTTTTCAGAAAAAAAAATCATACTGATAAGAATACAGTTTTCTCTCTGAAATGTGTTCATAGGTTAACTGTATCCTTGGTCCCCATGCTGGAATTATGCCATCCTTGCTATTCACATGACATTCAGCATTCTTAGTAACCCAGGTTTAGATAGAGAAAGGGGACTTGTATGTTTTGGTTGCAAGATCAGGGAATACAATTCCCCATTCAAGAATGAGTGTCTCTCTAGCATGTCTCTCCCAAATATCTGATTCTTAGACAAAGACTTTCCATCAGAATAGATAATTATCTCCTGGGAGAGAAAATAGCAGCTATAAGATAAGATGCATGAACCTTTATGGAAAACTCTTTAAATAGCCATGCATTCAGGTGAAAATGTGTTTTTTTAACATCTACACAGCAATATCCATCAAGGATGGAATGACCCATTTAAATGTGTTTACACCACATATTCTGCCTCCTGCCTATGGGATCAGAGCCATCTATAGAAGAGCATTTCTAATGTTCCAAATGAATCAATTCTAAATTCAAGTCAGTTTTTTTTTTTCTGTGAAAACTGAGGATTTAGGACAAAAGGAGAGATTTAGACTTACCATTTCTTTTCTACTGTGATACTGAATTATCTGAATAGTCTGTTTTTGAGTGTGTCATATCTTTCCTATTGAAAAGTACTTATCCAACAGGAGGTCAATTTGAAGATGTTATTAATTTTGGACACCCTCAAATACTACTAATATCATCAAAGAATTGAAGGTAAGTTTTTCGATAGTGTTGATGCTCATTAAATTTTACTTTTTATATATAGGAATCATTACATCACAACATTTTTCAAACATAGTAATAGAGCAATTCATCTTCCCCCATCCTTCCAAAGATAGTAAATATCTTTAACCTAATTTGACAGATAAAAATTTTGATTCATAGATATTAAAAAATTTGTAGGATCCAGCTCTCTCATCCCAGATATCCTTCATTTGCCAAGAGGCACTTCTTTAAATAATTAAAACTAATTATGAGAATAAAAACAATATTTAGTACACTCACATGCAAAAATACATAAATATATTAAAAGATATAAATCATCACCCATTTATTCCAATCAGGAACATGGAGAATTCTTGCTGGGATCAACTGCTATGGACATTATCAATCCCTGTGGCTTCCTTAAAAGTAAAACTGGAGATGTTTATTCCTCAGTTTATTGCATAGTTAAATATTTCTCTGTATCCTTGCTCAATTTGTCAATTATTTCTACCTTTAAGGGCACAGTAAAAAAAAAATAGTGAAGTTCCTTTGTGTGACCACAGCAGTTTAATACATATATTCATATATATTTCCTCAATCAATACTCATAAAAATTAGTGACATGAGCATTATTATTTTTATTTGATATTGAGGAAATAGGAATGTAAGGGCCCAAGAAATGTACCTCAGATCAAGAAGTTGCAAGTGGAGAAGAGCAAGATTTATGCTGGTCTTTTTTATTCTCAAATCAATATTCTCAATCACTGGGATTGTCAATCAACATTTTGCAGAAGAGTCTATGGAGTTTTCATATTTTGTATGGAGATTTTGGAGGCAGGAAGTGGGGGTAAGGGAGGGACAAAGATAAAATGGACTTTTAGTGAAAGCAGTACTACATAGTTATTAATATGTCTGTCAAATAAGTTGCTTCACATAAGCTTGCAAATAATGTTAAAATAATCTACTTATTATGGTCGTGCAAAAAGTACTTTACAAACTCAACATTGTATGCTTACCACTGTATGTTTACCATTGTATTTCATGTTTAATAATAAAATATGTATTTTAAGAAGATGGAATAATAAAGGATATATTTTAAGAAGATGGAGGAGAAAGATAAGATATGTAATCCAAACTGATCTTATCTGCTAATTTGAGGCAGGATTATTAATTTCTCTAGGCTTCTACTTCCTAGTGTGTAAAATAAGTATAACAATAATGTTAGTGATCATCTCATGTTTGAAATGAGGATTGAAGAACCAAATCTCCTAAAAAGACTTAGAGTACAGTAAATGTTCATTTAGTTTGTATAAAAATAATTTTATTGAAGAATTGATTTAAACATTTTAGTTAACATTTCATTAGTATTACTATTAACATTAATCTCAGAGATTGTATAAAATGGAGAAAATAATACCATATAGAGGATGCTATCATGCCATGTCCATGTAAATCAATCATTAGAAGTATATTTATTATCTATTATAAAGCTATAGGATTTCAGCAACCCAATTTATCAATTCTATTTCAGTAGACCTGTATATTTTCATAACTTTCCCAGTATCAATGCCATGGTATATTAATGTCAACTATTATAATAGTCTTGTAATGAGGTTGCAGTATCTGGCTCCCATTCCCTTATAGAATCACAGCCCACTTCATCCAAGTCAGACAAATACCTTTGCTAGATTTATATACGAGTCTCCATTTCACAAACCCCTCTTACTTAAACTCATCTTCTCAAATCCTTAAACTCAAATTTTCATATCCTTATGGACTCATATTTGAATAATCTTCAGGAGATGGGGATTTTTCTTCCCATATTTCAAAAAAAATATTATAAGAATTTAGAATCCAGTAGAATATAGGCATTAACAATTTATTAGATGGAAAATCTTACTAAAGTCAAGGTAGAACTAAAACAATTAAGGATTTTTTTCAGTTAATGTGGCTAACAATAACATCAACTTCATGGAAATTGGGAATGATTTGACAGAGTTCATTCTCCTGGGACTCCCACAGAATCCAAAGATGCAGAAAGTCATATTTGTTGTGTTTTTGATCATCGACATCATCTCTATGGGAGGAAAAGTGCTCACCATGGTCACAATCACTGTCAGTCCATTATTGAAGTCCCACATGTACTTTTTCCTGGTTCATCTCTCTTTTATTGATACTTGCTATTCCTGTGTCAATACCCCTAAACTGATTGTAGATTCACTATATGAAAAGAAAACCAGTCCTTTCTATGAATACATGACTCCAATCTTTGACAAACATTTCTTCAGAGGTGCAGATGTAATCCTACTTACTATGATGGCCTATGACTGCTATGTCATCTACAAGCCCTTGCACTATGCAACCATCATGAATTGACAGTGGCCTGCAGGTGGGAGTGGTGTGGGTGGGGGGTTTTCTTCATGCAACCATACAGATCCTATTCACCTTCAGATTACCCTTCTGTGGCCTAACATCATATATTACTTCATGTGTGATCTGAATCCTTTGTTGGATCTTGCCTGCACTGATACCCACACTCTAGGGCTCTTTGTTGCTCTCAATGGTGGTTTCCTATGTCTGTTAAACTTTGTCCTCTTGATTGGTTCCTATGTGGTCATTCTGTGTTCCCTAAGGACCAAGAGCTTGGAGAGGGCTTGGCAAAAAGCCCTCTCTACCTGTGTCTCCCATATCATCATGGTGGTCCTATTTGTTGTGCCCTGCATATTTGTGTACATGAGACCAGAAACTACTTTACCTATTGATAAAGCTGTAGCTGTATTCTACACTATGATAACTCCTGTGTTAACACCCTTAATCTATACCTTGAGAAATTTCCAGATGAAAATTGCTATTAAGAAATTGTGTAGTATAAAAGTGATTTCAGGTGAAGTATAAATGAGCTTATAACTCAAAGTTTGATTGAACTCAGGCAAGGGTCACAGTGTTGATAATCTCAGCAAATAAAACCTATTTGCTGAGGTAAAGAAAAATTAATTCTTACAAATTATAAATCCTGCAATGAGAGGAGAAGAAATGGCTATAAGAAAAGGGACACAAATCCAGCCCAGGACTCATCTTTGCATATTTGGAAAACTCAACCATATTGTCACTTAGTTTCTCTGACTTCATCAGTGTTCATGGATTTAAAATACTTACTAAATTAAAAAATAAAACATACTTCCATTTATCAATAATCTCTATAAAAACCCAAAGAGACAGGCATAACTGTTATCTGCACTTTTTATAAAAAGATACAAAGAGAAAGAAGTTCCAAAACAGAAATCTTTTTTTTTGTCTTTTTTAGGGGTTCCCAGGCTAGGGGTCAAATCAGAGCTACAGCTGCTGGACTATGCCACAGCCTCAGCAATGCCGGATCCAAGCCATGCAACCTACACCACATATCATGGCAATGCTGGATCATTAACCCACTGAGGGAGGTCAGGGATCGCAACCTTGTGGCCTCATGACTACTAGTCAGGTTTGTTAACCACTGAGCCATGATGGGAACTCCCAAAATAGAAATCTAGATGAACTTATAACTGAAATCAAACAGATCTCTAAGACCATGTTCCTAATTGTTGTGATATACTGTCAGACAATGGTGATAGAAGGATAGCATGACTACTAGTTGATATTCATAGAGACAAAAACTATGCTGAAATATAGTATATTTGTAGATAGAATATTAAACTTGTATATTTATCATTATATATGAATAAATTCTGATGATTTTCTTGAATAAATCTGACCATTTTATATATCATAGCTGGTGGTTTTATGTCCACTGTAACATTGTAATATATATAATTACTTTAGAAATATAAAAGCAATGAGCCATTTAAAATCTAAGCATAAAGTAATAAATGTTATACTGTATTTCCAAATTCCCTTGTTGCATTCAGAATCATTCTGCACCACTCATGTAAATATTTTATGCTGATAACTAAGCAGAAAGAGGCAGGGTTCAAATAAAATAATATTTAAAGAGAGAAAGAAATTCCAATTGACTAAATAAATAAATTGTATTATTCCATAAAGTACTAGCCTCCTTGCTAGCAATAGTTTGTACAAGTAGCACAATGTCTGGTTCATAATATAAGCCAAATGAATACATTTAAATATAAAGGAGGATGAATAAATCTAATAAAATACAGACAAAAAGTAATACTGGAGACTAGGAGATTTTCTCTACCTTTAAGTATTTCAGAGTCTCAGATGAATTCGGGCTATATCTCTTTGGGAAAAATACAATTTGTATTTAATCTTATTTAATCTTGCTTAAACTAGGAATAAGAAATAAACTGAAACTGAATATATGATTATGTGAACAAACTGTTTTCCTGGTTATTTCCTCTGTTCATAGTAAGGTTTAATTATTGTATGAGCATGGGCTTTTAAAAAAATTTCTCTGTTAACCTGTTTGCTTTTGGTAACACTATAAAAATATTTTTTTCATATGTAGCTTTATTTACACAGAAAGTGATTTCAAGATAAATGTATTCTATTTATCCCTCTGTGCTTTATTTATTAAACAACATTTTTGAGCTCAAGGGATGCATTGCCAGAGGCCAGCTTCAGCAGCCAGAGAGTATACATCCCGATCAGAGATGGACAGCATAGGAGAAAGAACGGAGACAGCCTCTTTGGCCCTTCTTTCAGGGTGATGGACTGCCCAAATTTTATTGGCATAAGTGTTTAATTATATAGACAGTTTTTCACTGCAAATTACATCATAGTGTTAAAAGTACATTGGTTAACTATTAGACTTTGTTTTTTGATCACATGGTACAGCAGCAATACTTCATGTTTTAAAATATTTAGTCTAACTAAATTTAGTGAGTACAATTCAAGGACAAACAGACATAGCATATCATGTGGGAAAGAGGATACCCAGCACAAACCATCTCATGGCCAGCTAATTCCCACAATCTGAAGAAGTTATAAACACAAAAAATCCTGTCTTTAGACTAGTGTCTATCTTTAAAGTGTCCTTGGCAGGGAAACAGTGTGAGAAAATACAAATCAACTTAGCTAGCTATTGCTAAAAGTTTCTAAAATCAAGGACAAGACTCACAGCTGGGTTTCTTTTGATCAAGAATAATATATGTCTAACTTCTACAGACTTCATTAAAATTCTAACTCTAAAGTTTACTGTATAACTAGTTAGTAGATAAACACTATGTTTAATTAAGTTGGATTTAAATAGGGGAAAGTCCCTTAGAGTGAAATTCTTATTATATTATTATTGTAATTTTGTTAAATCACAAATCACCACAGGAAAATAAGAATGTAAAATAAGAATAATAAGTAAATAATCAGGAAAGACTGAGGAAAACTAAATAACAAATAAAACAGCAGGAAAGTCCAGGTCACCTGAGAAACAATCCATGATCTCCAGTGCAAACATGGAAATTGTTTTCCCAGGAAAGCCCCAATTCTTCCCCATAAACATCAAAATGAGAGCTGTATAACCTGAGGCCTGCCCTCGGCTTGTACTGTTCAGGCAGGCTTTTATCCTGATCAGAATCCCACCTTTGGTATGCACCATTCAGGCAGGCTTTTATCTTGTCCAGAGGCACACCTTTGGCATGTACATTCAGGTGAACTCCCTTCCTTGGTTAGGAACCTGGCTTCAGGTTTTTCTGCCATCAGGCAAGGTCCTTTTTTTGAGTCCTAGCATTGCCTTGGCTCCCTGCAATGTACCTCATACATTAATAGCTGCTGGGGATATAGTGGTAAATTAAAAAAAATCCCATTAATCCCTTCTCAGAGCTTAGAACAATTGAGAGACTCCTAAATAGAACAGAGAGTAAAATACACTTCTACAAAAAGTAAGAGATTAGAAGCACTGGATGCTATGAAAGTGTGTTTGATGGGCATACAACAGACAGCATGGGGATTCAGAAAAGACTGCAGGATTAAAAGGTCTCAAAAAATGTGACTCAAAGGGTAAAAAAGACACAGCAGAGTCAATAGGCTTCAATTGGAGTAAGAATGTTCTGAGGAGATGGACTATTTAATAAAGACTAGAAGGTGAAAATAAAAATGCAGGAATCCTAATAAATGTGATACAGCTGTGATTGTTAAATCAACTATTCATTCAAAAAGCATTTATTGACTGCCCCACTGTGTGCCAGGCAACATGCTGGACACATAGCTTATCAAGGGAAAATAGCAAGACATGAAGTTGGAGAGATCAGAAGAGAGAAGTTCTAGAATGGTTTTATCATTGTGTTAAGGCTTAGAGCTCAGCACTATGAAGAACTTATTGGAAGGTCTTTTAAGCTAATGAATGATCCAATTAGATTTAATATTTAGAATGATGACTCTAGATACAGGATGGAAAATAGATTGAAGAAATTAACACAAGCACCAGAAGAGCAGTTAAAAGGGGATATTTATGATTTGGATGTGAAGTGATGGAAGCTTCAATTTTAGTGATACCAGTTATGATGAAGAGTGTTGTGGACACTATTGTATTAGGTCAAATCTCCTTCACTGGGCAACTGAACCCAGGAAAAACTGCTGTGTCAGCTGCTGAAAGTCCACAGCCCCATTTTTTTCTGGACAACTGTATCAGAGAAAATTGGTTCTGCCTCATTTTAAGATTTTGTCCACCATCCCAGGCTTCACTGTGGCCAATAAATGGCTGAAGCAGGGTGGGGGAGGCTTGTCCCCTTGAAACCAGTATCATGGTACAGTAACTACTCCAGAACTCCAGGATAAAGAGAAACTGTAACTGAGAAGTTACCCCTTTTCCCCTACCAGAGGCAGCTTCCCTCAATGCTTCTGCTTAAAAATTACTTTTATAAAAATTTTATCTCAAAAATATGTATCTAGGAAAACCAAGTTAAAATGGAAGAATAGAAAAGGCATCAAGAAACATTTAGGAGTTATAAATAAAATAATTTAATAAAGGGTGAAGATGTGAGAGAGAGGAGTCACAAATGAAATCCAGATTCTGACACTGATCACTGGATGCTGAGGAAACTGAGAAGAAGGCACAGAGAAATGAATGTTCTTGTCAGTGAAGTGGTCTCTCCACCCCCAGTGGATATGGCCACTCATCCTCTGGCTGAAAGATTAACCCTTCCTTGTCTGAAGAAACAGTCATGAGCTCCCTGTGAGAGTTGCCATGAAAGACAATGCTGATTCTCCTCAGGACCACCAAAGACACTCCATGTTGCTTTCAGTTCTTTAACCAGTCAAAAGTCCCAACAGGCCCCTAAATGTGAGGTAAGGTGTGACACATGAAGGTACACTGCACTCCAAAATAACTACTTGAGTTTTCTAATTTATATAGACAAAAATCTAGGGAATATTTTTGTAAATGGCTAATCATAAAAAAAAATGTAAACTTGGGGCTCACCAAGAAGAGATTATGCATTTAGTATTGCAGCCTAAAAAGGCTCTTACAGTTTGTGAGGTGTTGACTAACACATGACCAAAAATATTGCCCACAGTGAGCAGCCTAGAAATGCCAGACCTGCCTTGTTTTAATTTGGAGGAAGAGATTCAAAGGTGTAAATATTTTGGAATGTTATAGTGGATTTCTCATTTAAAAATCTACTTAGCTACCCTGAGAGTTTCTGGAGACATAAATTTCATCATGATCCTGAGGGATACATTTACCGGGGGGGGGGGGGGGAGTCAACATCCTTGAAAATCTTGTGATGGTTGATTTCTGTGGGCCAGAATTCTAGTGTAAACTATGGTCCTTGCCTTGAGAAATCCAAATTCAATGAGTATTACTTCATCCCAGGTAACAGTGACCAAGTGATGACACTTAACCAAAAGGGAAGGTGAGCGGGGTTATTATAATGGATGGCAGAGTCAAAACAAAAAAAGTAATAAACACAAGAAGATTGATAGTGTTGCCTAGTTCATACATTGTTTCTAGAAGTGAAATAAAGGGGAATCATACTCAATTCTTAGTTCACGTATGTTAACAGAAAAGTTCTTCTACATCATAAAATCAGAGTTTCATGCATTGCAATAAATTTCCAGACTGGGTTTATTTAGAAATTCAAAATTGCATGAATAAAGGGGAGGTTTAGTCCCCTTGGGATAGAACTCTAGAGCACTGCTAAAAATTTACAGTTTATCTTTATCTCAGACTTCTCTGAAGGGATCTGTCTTTCATCAGAGTAACTGCATTGTAGAAAAGGAAATAAGTAGAACATTTAGAAAATAATGAACAATGACATTGACCTGCAATTTATTCCAGGAGATCCAAAACAATACTCTATTCCAGAAATCAGAGTAGTACCTTATTGAAGTCTTGTGATTTTTGGAATTTTAGCTCAGGGCAATGTAAAGTGGGTGCAGTTGTCACCTAATACCTGCTATGGTCATTTCCCCAACCCCAGGAAGCACAACTGGAATAGACATATTTAGCAACTGGAAGAATCCTCACATTGGTTTTCTCCCCAGTGGAATGAGAGGTATTCTATTGCAAAAGGCCAAGTGTAAGGCACTACTACTATCTGTTCCTAAGAAAATATAAAACCTAAGCAATACCACATCCTTGCAGGGATTGTAGAGATCAGTGCCACCATCAAGAACTTGAAAGTGGTGGTACGTAATAGGAGAAATAAGTTATAAAAACGAGCTACAACCATGTAACCACTTACAGAAATAAGAATTGTAATCATTTTGTGTCATCTTTATTTTAAAATCTTTCTGTGTGTAGTTTATACACACACACGTTTCTGTTTTCTTTCTCTTCTTACTTTATCATGTAGCATGTTATGTTGACTTCATATCATAGTATTTAAATATTGTTAATTTCCATCATAGTATTTAATTTATATGTTGTCAATGACTTTACCTCCCAAGGACTTTACCTCTACTTTTGAAGGACTTAGTACAATTTCTTTTGTACATAGGAAAGTTGTGCCATGTTAGAGGGAATTATGACCTTAGTACTGTCTTAATTTACAGATTAACTGTGGTTAAAGGAAATGCATGTTGTTTGGGACTATGTCTGCTGGATTTTCCTGGATGACATTATCATCTGAATTTGTAGACTGAATAAAGCAGATTGACCTTTATACCCTGGTGGTTCATATCCTATCCTTTCAATCAGGTGAAGGCCTGAAAATAATACAAGGCTGATATCCCCTGAGTATGAAGGAATTTTCCAGCCTGAAATCCTTTGGAAGAATCAATGCTTCGTCTATGAAGAAATGATGCTGGCAAATTAGCTCTTCCTCTTTCTATAACAGCTTCCTGGTTATGGACTTGAACTGGGACATTGACTGTTACAACAGTTCCTGCCCTCTAGACTCAAATTGGGACACTGGATCTGCAAATTGTGCACTCACCATGTTCCATAATCACAAGAGCCAATTCCTTACAGTAAATTTATTTAAAATATATACATATACATGTATATATACAAACATAAATACATATGTGCATATAAATGCATGTATGTATGTGTGGTTGTGTGTGTGTGTGTGTATATATATATATATATATATATATATATATATATAGAGAGAGAGAGAGAGAGAGAGAGAGAGAGGGAGAGAGAGGAAGAGATGAAAGGTGTCCCATTTTCATGAACTGGAAAAGAGCATTGTTAAGATATCAATGCTACTTGAACCACTTGAGATTCAATATAATCCCTGTAAAACCCCATAACAATTTTTTTCAGATATGGAAAAATCATTCAAAACATTCATACAAAATCTCAAGAGACACCATAAACAAAATATTCTTGAAAAGTAAAACAAAGTTAGACGTCTTACATTTCCTGATTTCACAACTTATTGTAAAGATATAGTAGTCAAAACAATGTGGTGCTGACTTAAAGACAAGCATAAAATAGAATAGAGAGTCCAGAAATGAACCATCTTATGAACAAATTACTTTGAACATGAGTGCCAGGACCATCCAATGGGGAAAGTAGTTTTTCAACAAATAGAACTGGCAAAACTAGACTTCTACATGCCAAAGAATGTTGGTGGACACTTGGGAGTTCCTGTTGTGGCACAGCAGGTTAAGATGCTGACTAGTATCCATGAGGATGCTGGTTTTATCCCTGGCCTCACTCAGTGGGTTAACGATCTGGCATTGTCCCAACCTGAGGCATAGGTCTCAGACATGGTTTAGATCTGGCATTGCTATGGCTGTGGCATATGCTAGCAGCTACAGCTCTGATATGACCCCCATTCTGGGAACTTTCATATGCTGTAGTTGCAGCCCTAAAAAAAGAAAACAAAAACATTGTTGGTGCACCCTTAAATTATACCATAACTCAAAATGGATCACAGATCTTAAAATAATAGTGAAAACTATAAATACTTAGAAGGAGTATACAGAAAAGACTAAGGACATTAGATTAGACTTTGGCTTCTTTGAACATGACACCAAAAACAAACACAACAGAAGACAAATAGGTAAATTGAACTATATCAAAATTTAAATCTCCTATGCATAAAGTACAGAGAGAAGTGGCTACCCACAGAGATGGAGAAAACAAGTATTGTTTAAGGAATTAATACATCAGGTAAGCAAGAAATTCCTACAACTCAGTAACAAATCATAATTCTGATTAATAGATAATGGACAAAGAACTTGAAAGGACACTTTTCCAAAGAAGACACACACATGGCCAATAAACATATCAAAAGACATTCAACATCTTCAATCACACTTGTGAACTATTCATAGAAATGTAAAATACTGCAGCTATAATGAAAGACAGAAAGGAATTCCTCTAAAAGTTAAAAATATAATTACCATATGATCCAGTTTTTCTACTTCTGAGTATATGCCCCAAAACACTGAAATCAGGAATTCAAAGAGATATTCTATTTGTAAAACCATATTCATAGCAGCATTATTCAGAGAAGCCAAAATTGTAAGCAACCTAAGTGTGCATCAACAACAAGCAAACAAAATATGATAGAGTATTATTCAACATTTAAGAAGAATGAGTTTCTGACACTTGCTACAATACGGATGAAGTATGAGAATGTGTTAAATAAAAAAATCATTTTTCATAAAATTTATATTTTGTCACAGGTTTGTATTTACAGGAAGTCTATAAAAATAACATAGAGAATTTCCATGTAAGCTATATTCAGTTTTCCCTCTTAACATCTTATATTAGTATGGTACATTTGTCATAATTAATTAAGCTATTACATTACTTTTTATTACATTACTTTTAACTAAAATCCATACATTAACTAGATTCATTAGTCATTACCAATGCTCTGTTTCTGTCCAGAATCTGATTTAGGAAACCACACTGGATTCATTTTTCAAGTTTTCTCCAGTCCCTCCAAATAGTGACAGCTTCTCTGACTTTTCTTATTCTGGTTGACCATGACCTTGAGGAGTACTAGTCGGACATTTTGTACAAAACCCCTCCATTGGGTTTGCCTGATATTTTACTCACAATTTGAGCAGAGATATGTATTAGAAAGATCAGAGAGATAGGGTACAATTTTCATCACATCATATCAATGGGTGTATACGAAGAGATTACGACTCTTGATTTTAACCTTGATGAGCTGATTCAAGTCGTGTTTGTCATGTTGCTACACTGTAAATTTATTATCTCCCCTCAATCCATAGTGTTGCCTTTGGAAGAAAGCCACTTCCTCAGACTTAATATTTGGCGATTATGCAGAGAGAATATCAATATAAATTATTTGGAATCCCATCTATTCTCCCATGTGTACAAGTAATTTATCCAGATATTAATTTCATTATAATTTATGAATATTTATTTTGTACTTTGAGTTATATTTCAATTCTGTGTTATTATTTTTTTAATAGCTTTGGGCACCAGAGGTCTTTCATTTGGCTCCAGTTTTCCTTTGGTGTATCCTCATCACTGCATCTTGTTTAGCCCTTTCTTACTTTCTAGCTCAACAAGATGCTGCCCCAAACCCAGAATTAGCCATTTTTTCATAAAGCCTGGGTTAATTATTTGGAGATAATGAATTTAGTAACCAAGACTGAAGGCCATCTTTATTTTTTTTTTCCTAGTCGAAAATGCCATTTGTGACTCATATAAACCTCTAATTGCAAGGATAAGACATCTATTTTTTTCATAATACAATAAGACAAATTAAAAATGAAATTCTATATTGCATCATCAATCATGTCTCTTAACTGGAAAGGAAGGGACACTTTATGGAATGACTTTCCCCCCAGAATTCTATATTTGGCATCATCTGTGTTTAAATACTCCTCCAGAGAAGTTGAAAGAGATGCGATTCCCCAGTCAAAATCTTGGGTTAGGGTGGATTTCAGAAAATGTGTGATAAGTCTTGGATTCACTTAAGTCTGTTCTCTGGTTGGCAAATTAGAATGTAAGCCTCCTTGTGAGATCAAAGAGATCCTGGTTCCTGATAAACACAATTTTAGGACCTATCAAAAAAAATCCATGTGAGTAAAGGATATCCAAATTGCCTTGGGGTGAAAAGATGACCACTGAACATGAGTACCTTTGCATGAAATCCTATAAAACTGGTGAGATTTGTATTGGGAATTAACTTAGTTTTATAAACTACTTGGAGAAAGTGAATCTGCTTAGTTCTGTTGGTACCTAATACACACAACACACTTGTGGATAGACAGAAAGATCAGGTCATTTGTGGGTGTGTTCTACATTCTAATGTAGGACATGCACAGGAGCTTCTGATGGAAATGAGCACTACTAGGTCAAGGGTATTGGAATTGAGTCCCTGTGTTATAAGAAACTGTATTGAAAGACAGAAAAATAATGAACGTGTTCAAATTTAACTTTTAACAATATAATATAATTTAAATAAGGGCTCCTATTAATAACAGGAGCTGACCTTAAAATTGTAAAAAAAATCTAGAAAGTTTTGAAAAGTAAAAGGAAGTAAACTTGGAGTTCCCATCATGGCACAGTGGTTAGCAAATCTGACTAGGAACCATGAAGTTGAAGGTTTGATCCAAACTTGCTCAGGGGGGTAAGGATCAGGCATTGCCACGAGCTGTGGTGTAGGTCACAGACATGGCTTGGATCCCACATGGCTGTGGCTCTGGCATAGGCTGGTGGATACAGCTCTGATTGGACCCCTAGCCTTGGAACCTCCATATGCCATGGGAGCAGCCCTACAAAAGGCAAAAAGACAAAAAAAAGAAGTAAACTTAAAGCAAGATATTCAAATGAATCTCATGATGGGCTGGAACTTTGGATGGATATTTACTGATCAAATTTTATGTTACCATTTCCTTTTCTACATCCCATCTTCTATCATTTGTGTGTGTGTGTGTGTGTTTGTGCACATGCATATGTGCACATATTATGGTGAAAGATACCCTGAAATGTTTAGATAATCATTCCTTAATACAATATTTACTTGAAGAGTATTTTATCACTAGATTCTTTGTTCAAGATGTGAAACCACATTGAGCAAATCATGGAAACTATTTCTCTACTTCTGCCACAGGCAGCCCTAATATTGATATGTGGTTGAGCAAAACTGAAGAAAACATTCAGCTGGAAAATATTATTCACTCATGCCAAATAAAAAATTAATATTGTCCAAAGAATCAATGACTTTTTCTTTACTTTTCTATTTCTTATGTCATTACATATACAATCAGGGGAAAGTTTGAATAAGTATTATGATTTCCATCTTATTCAGATAATAGTGGGTCACAGTAGGTAGGTAAGTACCCATTAGAAAGTGGCATTTCCATGATCAAGTGAGTATATTTGGTCAACAACCATAGTATTCATGTCATAATTTTTCTTTTCTTTTTCTTTCTGTAAAGTTTGTCTAAGCAGTAACTTCTCCTCATCAGGTTAAGCAATGCAGCAAAAGAAGAGTATCACTGAGTTCATGCTGTTAGGATTGACACAGGGTCCTAAGAAGCAAAAAAAAATGGTGTTTGTAATCTTCATTTTCTATGTGGGAACTGTGGTGGGAAATTTGCTCATTACTGTGACCATCAAGTCTATATTGACACTTGGGAACCCTGCATACTTCTTCCTACTTTATATTTCCTTAGTTGATGCCTGCTTTTCAACTTCTCTAGCCCATAGGCTCCTTGTGGATGCTTTGTCTGAAAAGAAAATCATATATTACAATGAGTGACTGACTCAAATATTTGCACTGCATTTATTTGGCTGCATGGATATCTTTGTCCTTGTCCTCATGGCCATGGATCACTATGTGACCACCTACCATCCCTTGCATTACCCAACCATCATGAAGTGTCAGTTCTGCATCATCCTGATTGTTCTTGCATAGATAGGATCTTTTATACATTCTATGGCTCAGATTATCCTGGCCTTGAGATTGCCCTTCTGTGTATCCAATTTGCTTAATCACTATTGCTGTGATATGTAGCCCTAGCTGAAACTTGGCTGCATGGAAATTTATGTGGTGAATCTTTTTGTAGCATTTAATAGTGGGGCCCTTTGTGCAGGCAGTTTTATAATTCTGATGATCTCATATATTGTCATTTTGCATTTGCTGCAAAACCACAGTGCAGAAAGGAAGAAAAAAGGTCTCTCCACTTGTACTTCCCACGTCACTGTAGTTGTCTTATATTTTGGTCCATGTATATTTATATAAACACACCACTCAACCACATTCCCCATGCACAAAATGGTTGAAATGTTTTACACTATTGGAACACCCTTCCTCAATCCACTCATCTACACACTGAAGAGCAGAATTGAAAAATGCGATGAGGAAGTTATGGCATGTCAGAATTGATTCAGAAGCAAAATATGAATTGTGGGCTTGGCCTGATTACTTAATGATAAATGGTTTGACTGATTCTGTGCACTTGGGAATAGATATCCAATATGACAGTATCTGACTATTGTATGAAAAACATAAATCAAAAATATGATTACTACTATTTTTTGAGTTTGCAGGCAAGATAAATGCCAAGGTTTCTTATTCTTTAAATAGACCAAACTTACAGATTCTAACCATGTTCTTCTGTAAAAGTTTACCTGAAATAAATTTAGTAAAAATAACATGATTTTTTTTTCATTTATTTTTATTTTGGGGACACTACAAAGTTTCAGTGTATACTGATATCTCAACATCATCATACCATGGGTGAGAAGGGCCAAATAGGATGTAAATGTCATGATTCCAATGTTAAGTCATTCAATCTAACCTCCCTAACACCAGCAGAGTCTCACACACAGATACAGACACACACTGCACAGAAGTTCATAGTTATTTGCATTTCAGATAAATAAATGATGGTAAAAGGAAGAAAATAAAAAACAAACATGCACTTGAGAAAACAAATTTAGGATAATCGAAAAGGAGTTATACAGGAAAAGAAAGCTTAGAAAATTTTATGTAGTTCAATAGTACTGGTAATCAAATAAAACTGGGAAAAAGTAATTTTTATATAATTTTTGCAACAAGATATACACACAATGTATAATTTTGAATTTGTCACCATCCTTAGTAGTGATTCACTTAAAGGAGAAACTTTCAATTCTAAGTATCCTTTCATTTTGGGAAAAAGTAAAATGGCTGACATGTGTCCAGTGCCTTTTTGTTATCATGATTTAGTCTCAAAAAAAGGTACAAAGTTGAGAGTGAAAATATGTAGATAGCAAATATGAAGCTCAGACATGTAAACAAATCTTTGAGTTTGTTCTGCAGAGAAAGCAAGATTTAAAATCAGTACCATATGTGTCCCTTGTCAGTAACAAATGGTTCTACTTCATTTTATTCCTGAATTCAAACATTTATAATGTGGCCTAAAGCACAGAAAACATGAGGATTTGATGCACTGATTATGATATGTACTTATTTTAGCTTTAAAATGGGTGGTAGCATATAATGATTAAGAGCATGAGCTCAGACTCAGACTTGATGAATCCAAATCCTGGCTCTCTCACCTTATAGATGTGTAACTTCAGTAAAAACAGATGAAATCCCAGGCCTCAATATTTGTTTTATAAAATGGAATTAAAATCATCCCTATTAAATTGGCTTATCATGAGGGTTAAACAAGACGGTGTGCATAACAAACTTTGAGTAAATAAGACAATTTAGTATACGCTATTTTCATCATAAAATGAATTATTAAAAACATTTACTGAAATTTCAATTTATTACATTAATGGGCACAATATATGCTTGCTAACAATGTTTTATTTTGTTCAGAGAATGTAATTCATGATTATAATGGAAGGTCAGTTTTAACCAAGGGTTTCAGTCAAGTCTTGTTTTTATAGGATTAAGCAGATACCTAAGAAAACGTCAAACATATTGGTCTCGAGCTAGGTGTGCACGGAGGGGGTCATGACTCCCATGTTGGTGTTTCTCTGTTCTGCCTGTCAAACACCAACTACTATACTCTTCTCCTAGCCTCTGAAGCTTCGTTTCTGCCCAGCTCATCTCCCTATGGTGAACAGGTTTCCTGTGTGAGGGAATATTTTCTGTTTCACAGCTCCCTCCAAGGGATGAATGTCCCATCTTTTTCCCCCATTTTTTTGGCCACACCCACAGCATGTTGTGGAAATTCCTGGGCCTGATATTAAACCTGCACCACGGAAGCAACCTGAGCCCATTCAGTGACAATGTCAGATCCTTAACCTCACAAGAAAACTCCTGCAGATCCCATCTTGATTCCTTTTATTTTTCTTTCATCCAAACCAGCTACATAATGATCTTTCTTGCAATTTTGGTTTTAAGAGAACTTATGCCAGTGTTGAACAGGTATTCTGTGAATTTATTTCCACATATAGATATATTTTTGGTGTACTAAAGGGAGATGAGAGCCATGTTCTTCTATTTCACCATCTTGTTTCAGCCCCCAACTTGGTAGCACTCTTGATCTGATTAGAATTTGTGAGCAGAAATTGCCAGAAGAACAAAAATATGAACTTCAAGAATTGCTGGAAGCTCACTGTAGATACCTATGATAGTTAAGAATTCTTGGGAGACCTAGTCATAGGACTGCACAACCAATTTTGTGAGATTTATCTCCAGGAGTTTGACATGTCCCCACAGTAAGTATCAAAGAAACACCCTTAAGCTTTCAGCAGGAGAAAAGAGAAGGAACCATTCCTGTTTTGTAGAAAAATACAGCCCTCCAAAACTGAATAAAAATAAATAGATAATTAGATAATTTGAACACCAATCAGTAGAAATGAAAGAGAATTTGTAATTAAAAACAAATCAAACAAATAAAAAAACCTCACTGCAAACAGAAGTCCAGGAATAGATGCCTTCACAAGGGACTTCTCCCCAAAATACAAAGAGCATTTAACAATCTTTCTCAAAACCTTCCTAAAGACTGTTGAGAAAGGAAAAGTCCCAAAAACATTCTATGAAGAAACCATCATCCTGATACCAAAACTGGATAAAGGCAATGCAAAAGAAAGAAAAGAGAAAGAAAGAAAGAGAGAGAGAGAGAGAGAGAGAGAGAGGGAGAAAGGAAAGAAAGGAAGGAAGGAAGGAAGGAAGGAAGGAAGGAAGGAAGGAAGGAAGAAAGAAAGAAAGAAAGAAAGAAAGAAAGAAAGAAAGAAAGAAAGAAAGAAAGAAAGAAAGAAAGAAAGAAAGAGAGAAAGAAAGAAAAAAGAAAGAAAGAAAGAAAGAAACAGAGGAAGAAAAGAAAAGAAAATTTCAGGCCAAAATCTGAGAAATATAGAAACAAAAATTCTCGACAAAACATAGCAAACTGAACCCAGGTACACCTTAAAAAAATCATACACCACAATCAACTGGATTCATCTCAGGTTCACAAGGATGGTTCAACATATCCAAATCAATGACAAAAGCCACATGATCATCTCAAGAGATCCCAAAAAAGCATTCAATAAAATTCAACATCCATTCATGATAAAAACTCTTGCCAATTTGGGTATAGAGGGAACATATCTCAACATAATTGAAACTATTTATGACAGACTCACAACCAACATGATACTCAACAGTGAAAAGCTGAAAGCTTTTCTGCTAAAACCTGGAAAAAAAATGCACACTCTCACCTCTTCTATTCAACATAGTAGTATAAGTTCTTATCACAGCAATCAGAAAAGAAAAAAGAAATAAAATATATCCAAATTGGAAGAGGAGAGGTAAAATTGTCATAATATGCAGATGTCAGTGTACTACATATAGAAATCTCTAAGAAGTACACAACAACTACTAGAACTGATAAAATCAATAAGGTATCAGGATACAAAATTAACATCCAGAAAATGTTAGCATTTCTTTACACAAACAATGAAATATCAGAACGGAAATTTTTTTAAAATCCCTTTTAAAATCACATTGGAAAATAAACTACTAAGGAATAACTGACCAAGGAGGTGAAAGACTTACATACTTAGATGTACAAAACATTGGTAAAGAAATTGAAGGTTATTTAAAGAAATGGAAAAAGTAGACCACACTATTTTCTTGGAAGAATTAATACTGTTAAAATGGCCATACTCCTCAAAGCAATCTACAGATTTAATATCATATCTCTCATGTTACCCATGGTATTTTTCACAGAACTTGGACAGAGAATTCTAAAGGTTATATGGAACAATAAAAGATTGAGAATTCCCAAAGCAATCCTGAGGAGAAAGTACAAATCTGGAAGCATAATCCTCCCAGACTTCAGACAATAATACTACAAAACTATAGTTATCAAAGTAATGTGCTGTTGGAAAAAATATATGTAGATCAATGAAACAGAATAATGAGCCCAAAAAAAAACCCACACACCTATGATCAACTGAACTATGACAAAGCAGGCAAGAAAAAACAATGACAAAAAGATAGTCTCTTCCATAAGGGGTGTTATAAAAATGGACAGCTGCATGTAAAATAAAAAATTAGAGCATTGTCTAACATAATACACAAAAATAAACTCAAAATGTATTAAATACCTAAATGTAAGACCAGATACTATAAAAATAATAGAGAAAAATTTTGAAAGAACACTAATTGACATAAATTGTAACAATAATTTTGATCCATATTCTAAGTCAAAGGAAATAAAAGCAAAATAAACAAGTAGGACCTAGTCAAACTTATAACCTTTTGCATAGTAAAGGAAAACATGAACAAAATGAAAATATACTCCACAAATTGGAAGAAAATATTTGCAAATGATGTGACAGACAAGGGTAATTTCCAAAATATACCAGCAGTTCATATGACTCAGTAACAAGAAACAAACAAGAATCCCAATTACTAAATAGAAATAGGCCTAAATAGACAGTTCTCCAAAGATAGACAGATGGCCAAAAAACACATGAAAATATGCTTAAATTGCTTCTTATTAGAGAAATGTAAATAAAAATTACAATGCGGTACCACCTCACACAGGTAAAAATGGACATCATCACAAATAACAAATGCTGGAGGGGGTGTGGAGAAAAGGGAACCCTCCTACACTATTGACGAGAATGTAAGTGGGTAAAACCACTATGGAGAACAGCATGGAGGTACCTTAGAAAACTATACATGAAACTACCATATAACCCAGCAATTACACTCTTGGGCATATATCCGGACAAAACTCTACTTAAAAGAGACACGTGCACCGCATGTTCATTGCAGCACTATTCACAATAGCCAAGGTATGTAAACAACCAAAGTGTCCAGTGATAGAAAATTGAATTAGGAAGATATGGTATATACACACAATGGAATAATACTCAGCCATAAAAGGGATGAATTAATGCCATTTTCAGCAACATGGATGGAACTAGAAACTTTCATACTGAATGAAGTAAGTAAGAAAAAGACAAATATCATATGATATCACTTATATCTGGAACCTAATATATGGCACAAATGAAACTTTCCACAGAAAAGAAAATCATGGACTTGGAGAATAGACCTGTGGTTGCCAAGAGGGAGAGGAGGGAGTGGGGTGGATTGGGAGCTTGGAGTCAATAAATGCAAACTATTGCCTTTGGATTGGATTAGCAATGAGATCCTGCTGTGTAGCAGTGGGAAGTATGTCTAGTTACTTATGATGGAGCATGATAATGTGAGAAAATCAAATGTGTACATGTATGTGTAACTGGGTCACCCTGCTGCACAGTCAAAAAAATTGTATTGGGGAAGTTACAATTAAAAAAACAAAAAATTACAACTAATAAATTCTGGGGTGGGTGTGAAGAAAAGGGAGCCCTTCTCCACTGTTGGTGGGAAAGTAAATTGGTACAGCCACTACAGAAAACAGTATGGAGTTGTCTTGAAAAACTAAATATATACTTTTCATGTTATCCAGCAATACTACTCCTAGGCAAATATCCTGAGAAACATATACTTCAAAGAGATAAGTGCACAACCACGTTCATAGTGGTACTATTTAAAAGAGCCAAGACGTGGAAGCAACCTAAATATCCATGGAAAGATGCATTGATATAGAAAATGTAGTATATGTACCCAAAGGACTACTACTCAGACATAAAAAGAATGATATAATGCCTTTTGTAGCAACATGGATAGATTTAGATATTATGATACTAAGTTAAGTTACTCATACAGAGAAGGACAAATATGTGGTGTCACTTTTTTGTGGAATCTAAAATGTATACAAATGAAATTATTTACCCAGTAGAAGCATACTCACAGAAACAGAAAACAATCATACATTTACTAAAGAGGAATGGGGGTGAGACAGGAAAAATTAGAAGTTTGGGATTAATATATACATACCATTATATGTAAAATTCAAAATACATTCATGATAAAAACTCTTATTTAAGAGTTAAAAACCAAAGAGGGATGGAACAAAAGAGATAAAATTATAAACAACAAAGTACTACTGTATAGTATAGGGAACTATATTCAACATCCTATAATAAATGATAATGGAAAAAAAGATTTACCATAAATCTCAAATAAGCCACCCAGTGTGATAGAATGTTAATAAATTGATCTAAAGTATGAATTTTTTATAAATATATCAATGTAATCCAATGCAGAAAGAATAGATGTTTCAACAAATGCTGAATCAATTGAATATCCATATGATTAATAAAAAATGAACTTCAGGAACTACCTCAAACTATAAACAAAAATTAACACAAAGTGAGTCAGAGAACTAAATGTTAAACCTAAACTTGTAAAAATTATAGAAGAAATATTTTTGACCAGAGGTAGATCAATATTTGAGACATGACACAATAAGCACATACTATAAGGAACACTGAAAAATGAACCTTGGTGATAATTTTAATCTTCTGCTGATCAGATACCATTGCTTTTAAAAAATATAAAAGCTCTCCACAGACTAGGAGAATGTGTGTGTTTGTCTGTGTACACACATACAACTATGCATAAATTTATATAGGATAAGTACATATATTCATAAAGTTTCTATATAAATATATTTTCTATTATGTTACAAATACAATATATGTGACAAAATACCTCTATCTAGAATACATAAGTAGCTCTTAGAAATTAGTAATAGGAAACCCTGAATTCCTGCTTTTATTTTATTTTTTTATGATTTTATTTTTTCCATTGTAGTGTACGGTGTTCTACCAATTTCTACTCTAAAGCAAAGTGACTCAGACACACGTACATATCTACATACACATGTACGTATATGTGTGTGTGTGTGTGTGTATATATATATATATATATATATATATATATGTATATATATTCTTTTTCTCACATTACTCTCCATCATGTTCCATCACAAGTGACTGGATATATTTCCCTGTGCTATATAGCAGAAGCTCATTGCTTATCCACACCAAATGCAATACTTTTCATCTATTAACCACAGACTCCCAGTCCATCTCACTCCCTCCTCCTCCTCCTTGGTGACCACAAGTCTGTTCTCCAAGTCCTTGAGTTTCTTTTCTGTGGAAAGTTTCATTTGTGCCTTACATTAGATTCCAGATATAGGTGATATCACATGGTGTTTGTTTTTCTCTTTCTGACTTATATCACTTAGCATGAGAATCTCTAGTTCCATCCAAGTTGGTTTTTTATCATTTTTATTAGATTTAACATATACATGATGGCATTATTTTGTTGTCTTTTATGATGGATGAGTATATATACTGTGTATATATACCAGAATTCCTACTTTAAACTTATGCAAAGCACTTGAAAAGAATCTTTCAGGAGTTCCTGTCATGGCACAGTGGAAGTGAATCTGAGTAGGAGACATGAGGTTGAGGGTTCAATCCCTGGCCTCACTAAGTGGGTTAAGGATCTGGCATTGCCCTGAGCTGTGGCGTAGATCAGATCCTGCATTGCTGTGGCTCTAGTGTAGGCCAGCAGCTGTAGCTCCAACTGCACCCCTAGCCTGGGAACTGCCATATGTTGTAGGGGCAGCAATAAAAAGCAAAAAAAAAAAAAAAAGAAGAAGAAAAGAATCTTTCAGAAAAAAGTGATTCACAAATGGCCAATAATATTTTTTTAAATGTTCGACATTATTAGTCTTCAGGGAAAGCAAACTATAAACTCCAATAATTTATCACTTCATACATCCTAGAATGATGAAAAGAAAAAGAAAATACTGAGTGAAAATGTGGAACAATTCTTATGTTTGAATTTAGAACCACAGTCTTTTTTTAATTTACTTAATTTTATTAGATTATAGTTGACTTACAAAGTTGTATCAGTTTCAGGTGTACAGCAAAGTGAATTAGTCATACAAACATACACATATATACATATAGCCATTCTTTTTTCCCGTATAGGTTATTACAAACTATTAAGCTGATTTTCCTGTGACTATACATTAGATTTTCATTAATCAACTATTTTATACAGTAAAATATATATGGTATTCCCATCCTTCCAATTCTTCCCTTCCCACCTGCAACCATTTCACTACAGTAATCATAAGATTTGTTTTGAAATCTGTGAGTTTATTTCTGTTCTATAAATAAGCTTTTTTATCATTTTTGTTAGATTCAACATGTACATATCATATGATATTTGTCTTTTCTGTCTTATTTACTTCACATAGTATAATCTCCATGTCATACATGTTGCCCAAAATAGCATTATTTTGTTCTTTTTTTATGGCTAAGTAATATTGCAATGTATATATGTACCACTTGTTCTTTATTCATTCATCTGTCAGTGGATATTTAGATTGTTTCCATGTCTTGGCCATTGTAAACAGTGCTTCAATGAACAACTGGGTGAACCTATATTTTTGAATTATGGATTTCTCTGGATATACGCCCACAAGTGGGATATCTGGATCATATGTTAGTTCTACATATTGTTTTTAAGGAACCTCCATACTGTCCTCCATAGTGGTTGCACAAATTTATAGTCCCACCAACAGTGTAGGAGGATTCCCTTTTCTCTATACCCTCTCCACCATTCATTGTTTGTAGCCTTTTTAATGATGGACATTCTGACTGATTTGAGATGGTACCTCACTGTATTTAGGCTTGCATTTTCTAATTATTTGTGACATTGAATATCTTTTCATGTGCTTTTAGCCATGTGTCTGTTTTCTTTGTAGAAATGTCTATTTAGATCTTCTGCCATTTTTTTTGTCTTTTTGCCATTTCTAGCGCTACTCCCATGGCATATGGAGGTTCCCAGGCTAGGGGTCTAATCCCAGCTGTAGTTGCTGGCCTATGCCAGAGCCACAGCAATGCAGGATCCGAGCCATGTCTGTAACCTAAACCACAGCTCATGGCAACACGGGATCCTTAACCCACTGAGCAAGGCCAGGGATCGAACCCACAACCTCATGATTCCTAGTAGGAATCGTTAACCACTGAGCCATGACAAGAACTCCCTTATGCCATATTTAATTGTTTGTTGTTGTTGGTTTTTGATAGAAAGCTACATGAGATGTTTGTATATTTTGGAGATTAATCCCTTATAAATCACTTTGTTTGCAAAGATTTTCTCCCATTCTGTGCATTGCCATTTCTTTTTTTCCCCCTATGTTTTATTTTGCTCTGCAAAGGCTATTAAGTTTAATTAGGTCCCATATGTTTTTTGTTTTTGCTTTCATTATTCTAGGAGGTGGATCAAAGAAGATATTGCTGAAATTTACATCAAAATGTGTTCTGGCTATATTTTCCTCAAGGAGTTTTATAGTATCTGGTCTTATGTTTAGATCCTTAATCCATTTGAGTTTATTTTTGTATGGTGTAAGATAAAGTTTTAACTTAATTCTTTAACATGTAGCCATCCAATTTTCCCAGAACCACTTATTGAACAGATTGTCTTTTCCCCACTGTGTGTTCTTGCCTCTTTTTTCATAGGCTGGTTGGCCATAAGTGCTAGAACCCCAGTCTTATGCTCTGGATATCTCTCCACATTTTTACAGTTACCTGGTAGTCCATAATGACTGCCACATCTGTCCTAAAATGACTTTCTCAGAACCTTTTAGATTTTTGTTTATTTTCATACCCCTGGGAAAAACACATTTTGGCCTCAAGTATTTTTTTATTGTTATTTCCCCAATACAATTTTTTTCTACTGTACAGCATGGTGACCCAGTTACTACCATTAAGGTTATGCCCTCAATGCTTTAGTTCTTAGGCCCTGGGTACTAGGTTTACTTAAATGTCTTAAAATGGATAAGGCAGAAGCTCTCTGACATGAGTATGGAGATTTAACTATATCATAGTTCCTCATGCTGGAATTATCCAATTCTTCCTATTTACATGACATTCAGCTTTCTCCAAAACTCAGGTATATATAGAGAGAGGGGACTCACATGTTTGGTGTGATGCAGTGAATAAAATTCCCTACTTAAGAATGAGTGTTTCTCAAGTATATATCTCTAGAATACCTACTTCTAAGATGAAGCCTTTCCATCAAAAAATAATAATTAATTCCTAAGAGAAAACTGTAGCTAAAGGACAAAGTAATTGAACATTTGGGGAAACCTCTTTAAATATCCATGCATTGCAGGTAAACATCTTTTTTTGTTTATATCTACAGAGCAAGATTCATCAAGGGGAAAATAACTGTTTGAATGTGTTTCCACCACATCCTCTGCCTCCTGCCTATGGGACAACAGCCATCTATAGAAGATCATTTCTCCATAGTGTTCCAAATGAGTCCATTCTGAATTCAAGTCCCAGATTTTCTGTGAAAACTACGGGAGGTTGTGAAAACTATCGGAAGCTGTGAAAACTATCAGAATCTGTGAAAACTATTGGAGGCTTTAAAAGAAAAGATTTAGACTTACAAGAAAAGTTACTTTTCCACTATTGATTTTATATTGAATTATCTAAACAGCCTTCTTCTGTGTGTGCCATGTCTTTTAGACTGAAAGGTACTTATTCCAAGAGGAGTTTACTTTGAAGATGGGATTATTTTTGAACGCCCGCAAATAACATTAAGACCATCTAAGCCAGAAGTTAGGTTTTTCAATACTTTTGATGCTTCTAAAGATTGTTGCATTCCATATACAGCACTCATTGTTTCACAGTCCTAATAATAGAGCATTTTATCTTCACTACTGTCCTCAAAAGATAGTAAATATTGTTAGCCTAATTTGACAGATGAAAAAGCTCACAGACACTAAGAAACTTGTAGGATGCAGCTCTCTAACACCTGATATCCTGTTTTTTCCCTGAAGTACTTTAATGATTAAGACTAATTATGAGCAAATATCATTCTCAATGGTGAAAAGCTGAAAGAATTCCCGCTGAGATCAGGAAAAAGTCAAGGATGTCCACTCTCGCCACTACTCCTCAACACACTTTTGGAAGTCCTAGCCACAGCAATGAGAGAAGTAAAAGAGAACAAAGAAATCCCAATTGGAAAGGAAGAAGTAAAACTATCACTCTTTGCAGATGACACGATACTATACCTAGTGAATCCTGAAGACTCTACCAGAAAACTGTTGGATCTCATCCATGAATTTGGCAAAGTCGCAGGATACAAAATTAATACACAGAAATTGACAGCATGTCTATACACTAACAATGAAAGAGCAGAAAGAGAAATTAGGGAGGCAATCCTATTTACCACTGCATTCCAAAAGAATAAAATACCTAGGAGTAAACCTACCTAAAGAGACAGAAGATCTGTACTCTGAAAACTATAAGACACTGATGAAAGAAATCAAAAATGATACAAATAGATGGAAAGACATACCATGCTCCTGGATTGGAAGAGTTAATATTATCAAAATGACTATGCTAACTAAGGCAATCTACAGCTTCAATGCAATCCCTATCAAATTACCAAGGACATTTTTCACAGAACTTGAACAAAATAGTTCAAAGTTTGTTTGGAAGCACAAAAGACCCAGAATAGCCAAAGACATCCTGAAAAAGCAAAATGGAGCTGGAGGAATCAGGCTCCCGGACTTAAGACTATACTACAAAGCAACAATCATCAAAACTGTATGGTACTCACACAAAGACAGAAATAGAGATCAGTGGAACAGGATACAAAGCCCTGAATTATACCCACGCACCTACAGCCAACTAATCTAGGACAAAGGAGGCAGGAATATACAATGGAGAAACGACAGCATGTTCAATAAGTGGTGCTGGGAAAACTGGAGGGCCACATGGAAAAGAATGAAATTAGAACACTCCCTAACACCATACACAAAAATAAACTCCAAATGGATTAAAGACCTAGATATAAGACCAGACACTCTAAAACTATTAGAGGAAAACATAGGCCAAACACTCTCTGACATAAACCACAGCAACATCTTCTCAGATCCACCTCTTAGAGTAATGACAGTAAAAAGAAAAATAAACAAAGGGGATCGAATCAAACTTCAAAGTTTCTGCACAGCAAAGGAAGCCCTAAACAACATGAAAAGACAACACACAGAATGGGAGAAAATATTTGTGAGTGAATCAACTGACAAGGTATTAATCTCAAAATTTACAAACCCTTTCTGCAGTTCCATTCCAAAAAAAAACAAACAAGCCCATCAAAAATTGGGCAGAAGATCTGAACAGACAGTTCTCTGAAGAAGACATATGGATGGCCACAAAACACATGAAATGTTGTTCAACATCACTCAATATTAGAGAAATGCAAATCAAAACCACTATGAGGTACCACCTTACACCAGCCAGAATGGCCATCATCAAGAAGTCTACAAATGAGAAGTGCTGGGGAGGGTGTGGAGAAAAAGGAACCCTACTTCACTGTTGGTGGGATTGTAAATTGGTGCAGCCACTGTGGAAAACAGTATGGAGACTCCTCAGAAAACTAAAACTAGAACTGTCATTTGATCCAGCAATCCCACTCCTGGGCATCTATCCAGAGAAAACCATGACTCGCAGAGACACATGTACTCCGATGTTCAGTGCAGCACTATTTGCAGTAGCCAAGACATGGAAACAACCTAAATATCCATCGACAGAAGAGTGGATCAAGAATATGTGGTACATATACACAATGGAATATGACTCAGCCATTAAAAGGAACAAAATATCAGCATTTTTAGCAACATGGATGGACCTTGACATTATCATGCTAAGGGATGTCAGCTATACAATGAGACACTAACATCAAATGCTTTCACTGACATGGAATCTGAAAAAAGGACCAACTGCACTTCTTTCTTCTTTGCAGAACAGATACTGACTCACAGACATTGAAAAACTTATGATCTCTGGAGGCGACAGTTTGTGGGTTGGGGGATGTGCTTGGGTTACGGGATGGAAATCCTGTGAAATTGGATTGTTATGATCATTATACAACTACAGGTGTGATAAATTCATTTGAGTTATAAAAAAATATAAACATAAATGTAAAATAAAAAAAGAAATTAAAAGGTTAAGAATCTCAGAGGAGGTAGAAATTACTTCTAGTAAATGTAGTAATTTTTTTTTCTTACTGGGTAGTATTTTTACACTTTGAATCTGATTTATAGGCTTAATATTCAAAAGACTAAATTGTGATCCAAATCCAAAGAGTGTTTCTCAAAAGCACACCACTATTCTTCTCCCATATTAATTTCTTGTTTAGAAGAATTTATCTGCTCATACATTATGATTAAAGGCATTGGCTTTGGAGCTCCCTCATGGTATATCAAGTTGTCACTGCTGTGGCTCTGGTTTGATCCCTAACCTAGGAATTTCTGCATGGTGCAATTGCAGCCAAAATACAGAAATAAAATAAAAATAAAAGCAAAAAAAATGACTGTCTACTTCCATAACCTCCTCAGTACCAAAGCTCTTTATATCTGAGCATCACAGTATCTTGAGCAGATACTTGCACAGCTAGAGCATGGACCTACTTTGTTGGATATATTTTTGGATATATTTCTCCCTTCATTTCTGCTGAAATATGATTTCCCTAACAAGAGATTCATAAATTATTATTCATTTTATTTTTTTCCTTTTCAAATTACAGGTTTTTCATATATTTGTCTCTTTATTACTATTATTTCCCCAAAGATCCTAATCTTTTTTCTCTAGAAATTTTTCTAGGGAAGAAAACTGTCCAGAAGTATTCTGATAAACTAATCTATAATGAGCTTACATTCTATTTCATTTAAAATTGTTATGATAAAAAGTCATAAGTTGTATCTGCACATATAAATGGAATAATTATTATTTTTCTGATAGAATGGACCATGAGATTTCTCAAAACTCACATTATTGCCCAGGTTGTGATTTACTCTCAATTGGTATCTAGTTTTCCAGGTTTTTTTGTTGTTGTTGTGATATTTTCTTTGCAAATATTTCATTCATTACTTATGGAACTTTGTGGAAGTTTCCCAATTTTCTGAGATAAAGCTGGGGAGGGGCAGAGACATGCCTTTAATTAAGAAAGAATACGTCTTAGGAATAAGCTATTTAAATGACTAAAAGACTGAAGAATTCTACTGGTACCTGTGAGAACACTCAGTTTTGGTTCTTCCAGGCAATTAAAATCCCAGTGTTTCTCTTGTTATACACCATTTCTCCTGTTAGGTATATATAGAGATTAACAGCCATAAATATGAATGTTATCCTAAATCCTCAACCAGGGAAATACAATTTTTGATTGCCTTACTGTAAATGATTGAGAATACTAAATTCAAGTAACTAATTTCAGTGTTATTTTTTTTTACCACTGAATAGTGAGCTTGGTCAAGTTAGTTTCCACTATTTAGGCCAGTTTTTACAGTCATACAAACAGCAGCTTTGTTTTTCTTTGAAGAAATTTTTGCAGCAGGTGAAAATGTTCAACTATATTTGCATAGCAAATGTTTATGCTCTATATGTTTTATATTCTAGGTATTCATGTCAGAATGTTCTATAGAAATCCAAATGATTCAGGTGATGGGGAGCCTGCATGGTAATATAGAAATTACCAAATTTGCCGGGACAGCAGGTCGCCACTTGAAATTATTTGTAGATCCACTGCTTAGCCATCCATTACTGTGTGTTCTATGGTCACACATAGACGCGAGGTATCTGCAGTTACCTTCAGTAAAAGAAGCATTTGGGCCAAGGAAAAACACAAGAAGTGACTTCTTAAAACAATTGAAAAAGGATAATCACTGAAAATGCATATGATATATTTAAACACAGCTAATGTCTTCAATATCTTATATTTTCATTGAAAGAAGTCTGAATTGAGAAATTTAGGCTAGGAAAACCCAGAAACTAACCAGGATGTGCAAAATGTATTTGGTTTTATTATTAAAAGATTACTTATATTGGGAGTTCCCATCTTGGTGTAATGGAAATAAATCCAACTAGGACCCATGGAGTTGCAGGTTCGATCCCTTGCCTTGCTCAGTGGGTTAAGGATCTGGCATTGCTGTGAGCTGTGGTATATGTTGCAGATGTGGCCCAGATCTGGCATTGCTGTGTCTGTGGCTTCAGCCAGCAGCTACAGCTCTGATTAGATCCCTAGCCTGGGAACCTCCATATGCTGCAGGTAAAGCCCTAAAAAGACAAAAGCAAAAAACAAAAACAAAAACAAAAACTTACAGATATTTATCATTAAATTTGCCAAATAACAGAAAAAATGTAATATATAACATAAAAGATACTGGATTTATAATCTTGGTTCATGGGCTATTATACTTTGTGTGATATGTTAATATGTAGTAAGTAATTTAGTATATAATAGTAAAAGTAAGCAATAATAATTATTTTAGACATTTAAATTAGAGATTTTTAAATTGTGTATCATAATAAGTTTGTTAGAATATAAAGTATTATATGCCTATTCTATTTTGGCAACTTGATATGGGCTTTTATGTGTGAATATTTTAAAATTATGAGAGCAACAATGTACACATTGATAAAGAAATTCTTGTTCAATGCAGTACCTTGCTTACTCTAACTTAAAGAGACATAAAACTGCAATTGTAAAGAACAATAGTATTTTTATATTTTAATGTATCTTTTTAAAAAGCCATATTCTTAAGAAACTATGTTAAAATATATTTTTAAAAATAGGGATATGTTAACTTAGTGGTTTAAGTTGAAAGCCTAGCAATACTAACAGATTTTATAGTATTATATTTTTGATGATGTAAATGATGGGAAATAATAAAATAGCTAATTTCTACATACAAATATATAACTGTCTAATAGAAGACTTATCCTGGTAAAAGTCAACATTGGTGGATATTATGGGTAAGGATGCAAGAGGCTGCAGAAAGTAAGGGGTGGAAAAAAAAGATATAGACTATATTATGCTCTGCTGTTCTCCAAGAGGTGTGCCTTATCAATATATAGCTTCACCAATGATAAAACTCCCAAATCAAATGGGAGCAGTTATGTGAATGAGTCATATTTAATGTTTATCACAGCTGGCTTTTAAAGAAAGCATGAATTTTTTTTTCCCTGCACATTTCTCACTCTACCAAATACATTTGGACAGAATTGACTTGACTACATTTGAGGTTTGGTGATTTTGTAATTTTCCTGAGCAGTGACTAACCCAAAAATTTGGGTTTGTTTTTATAGGTGTATGGTTCTATTTTGAGTAATTTTGTCCTTACCATTAGATGTAGGATCTCTTAGGAATCAAAGCATTTATTTTTTCTTTTTGAATTTTTTTTCTTTACTAAGATGTGCTCTGTGCTTATTTATGACTTCCTAAGAAGCCTCTTGAGCAACCCCTGGAAGCCTAAGGGGATTGAGCTTCCAGTACATCCTCACTAAAAAAAAAAATTCTGAAGATTTTTTTAAAAAAGAATGTAACATTAATTACCACACTAATGTTCTTATGAGTTGTGAGTATCCATTTCTTAAATATAACTTTTCCTTCCTGATTTGAGTCTTCTTTTATTTCATATCCTAATTTTTTTTTCTCTAGTATTCTACCTTATTCTAGTCAAGGTATATTATATTACAAGGAAATAATATACTAGTATACAATAGTAAAGTTAATTCCTAAGGCTTACAATCTTATCCTATGCCCAAATATGGGTTTGTGAGTTATAAGCATAATGTTTTTTAATCTAGGACTTTGTCTATAATTCTTATCAAATTGACAAAATCCATATGATTTGTTCTAATGAAATGGTCACAAAGAAGCACTCAAAGACATTAATAATCCTTATCATTTATTAAGGCTTTACAGGTGCTAGGGATAGGTCTAGGTACTTTACTTGCAATAAAGGAACAACCATAAAAGGAAGGTGTGATTGGTACCCTATTCTAAAAATGAGGACACTGAGGCACAAAGTGGTTTATTAAGTTGCTTGAGGTCACCTAGGTAGTGAGCGATGAGGATGGAATTTCCAACACAGGCAGTGCAGCTCCAGAGCCTGCATGATTCATCACTGCATTCTACTCTATGTCCAAGGATGTTTGGGATTTTAAATTGGAATACCCTAAATGAGAGCCTTGTAGCTGTTATTTGGTTTCTGTTGTCAAATCCCTTTATTGCTTGCTAGCTTTTTTCTGGTACTGATGAAAAATCTGAAAAGTTTTATTTAATTAGAAAAAATATGAATAAAGAAAAAGTATTATCAGAGTAGAATAAGCTGGGGCTGCATTAAAATGTATAGTTAGATGGGAAGGTATTCTAACATCACCTCCATCAATCTCTTTATTTTCTAATGAGTGAACTAAGATAGCCTAGTGATTACACATAAAAAAGAACTCAGGTCCATGATTTCTTACACTGACTTTGGATTTTTCTCCTTGAGTATGCTACTTTCTGAATCTGGGCACTGAAATCCTATTTTTTGAGCACTCTCAGTATCTAAGCATTTTAAATAAAACCATGTTCCACTATCATCTGCCTCTTTTTTTAGTGTCCATTTTCTCCTCCCTCACTACCTAATTCACCCCAAGGGTTTTGAAAATAAATACTAGCTGCTAATCGGTTAATGCAATAGTTGGTGATAATCATGAGTCAGTCAGTTCAATTCAAAAATATATCCTGACATGTGCTATGTACTTACTGTATCTGTGTTAAGTGTTGTCAGACAGGTAAAAATTAAATGAAGAGAACTACAACTCTTTAAAAATCTGATTGTCAAAGAGTCAGAACAAGTAATTGATATAGGGAACAGTGTGCTAAATAATTTTGTTGTTATTTGATACAGCTAATATTCTAGTGTCTTGAACTTTAATGAGAGATTCATTAAGATGAAACAGCCTTTGAGACATGAAAGATTGAGTATATAATAGTGGTTTATCATAGTTTTAATGGAATTATTCCAGAAAAGATGTTATTTCAGGTGCTACCTCAGTTCATATTGTAAAGGTACTCACTGCAAATGCTACCAACTTGGAAGACTGACTATGCAAATTTTGAGTTTATTGTCACCATCAGAGTGTGTTTCTGGAGGGTCATTGCTGTCTTCTGTGCCAATAACTGACACAGTTTCAGGAAGTTTCCAGTAAATGTATGACTGCCTATTGGCCCTTTGATTATGCTTTGCTATAGAAGATCCACTAAGACATAGAGATATAGCCTCTGGCTTGTAGCCCAAATGAAACCATCTAAGGAGAAACAGAGCAGAAAATTCATTTTTTTAAGACCACATCTGTGGAATATGGAAGTTCCTAGCCTAGGCAAGCTAGGGGTCAAATCGGAGCTGCTGCTGCTGACCCATGCCATAGCCACAACAACGCAGGATCTGAGTTGAGTCTGTGACACACACCAGAAATCACAGCAATGCTAGATCCTTAATCCACTGAACAGGGCCATGGACTGAAGTTGCATCCTCATGGATACTAGTCAGGTCCACTGAGCCACAATGGGAACTCCCAAATGAAGTTTTAATGGGCTCATTGGGAGAAGAACTCAATAGATATTTATTAGGTGTTAATTGTGTGAAAACCACTGTAGAAGAAGGAAAATGTGCTCCATGATATAACAGCTATATTCATAGTCATGTTCACAATCTCATTACAGGTCTGGGTATCCTGAGCTTTAATTTTTGAAATAACATTTATACAAGTTTAAATGGGACATAGTAACAATTTAACAGATTTTTTTCTCCTGGGCCTCACTCAGGAGCCTGAGGAACAGAAAGTATTATTTGTCCTGTTTTCACTCATCTATCTTGTGATGATGTTGGGAAACCTGCTCATTATGGTGACTGTTTTTGCCAGTCCCTCCCTGGGCTTTCCCATGTACTTCTTCCTTGCCTATCTGTCACTCATGGATGTGGTTTATTCCATGATTATTTCCCCAAAACTGATTACAGACTCTCTGCAGTAAAAAGACAATTCCCCTCCCAGTTTGCATGGGAATCTCTTTCTAGAGCACTTGTTTGGTGGTTCTGAGGTCTTCATTCTGGTGGTGATGGCCTATTTTGGCTATGTGGCCATCTTTAAGCCACTGTACTACTTGACTATCATGAATTGACAGGTGTGCATCCTGCTACTGGTGGTGGCTTGGGCTTGATGTTGTATGCACTTGGTGATTTAACTTCTCTTTGTGCACAGCCTCCCCTTTTGTGGCACCAATTTCATTGACCACTTCATTTGTGACATGTACCCACTGTTGGTACTTGCCTGTACTGAAACTTCCATTGCAGGTTTCACTGGTATTGGCAATGGTGGAGCAATTTGTGTGGCCATCTTTCTCCTTCTACTAATGTCCTATGGAGTCATCCTGAATTCCCTTAAAACTCATAGTCAGGAAGGGAGGCACAAAGCCCTGTCTACCTGCAATTCTCATACCATGGTGCTGGTCCTCTTCTTTGTTCCCTGTATTTTCATGTATGTGAGACCTGTTTCTAGATTTCCCATTGATAAATCTGTAACTGTGGTTTATAATGTCATCACTCCCATGTTGAATCCTTTAATACGCACCTTGAGTAACTTGGAGATGAAAAATTCCATGGAAAAGCTTTGGCATCAAGATTTATCTGTAGGTAGAATAAGAATATTTCTCCCACACTGAATACAGTTGTTACTAATCCTGCGACAACAAATAGGCAGTAAATTCTATTAATGGGTGACTTATTCAAATCAATGGACTCTGTAGAGATGCTTTTCTTTAATTTTAAAAAAGCATCAAAGAGTAGAATAAATTGTACTTTGAGGATAGAATCAATCTAGTAGAGAAATTCTTCAAGTTCAACAGAAGGCAGAGTTATTCATCCTATTACAAGGAAAATAAACTAAGTTTATCTTATGACTTTATATTTTTAGTTTATATTAAAATCAGACTTTAGAAGAAAGTAAATTATCTTTTCAAAAGTGGGAAACAAGCTATCTTTGAAATTTTACTTTCCACCCAAATAAATGATATCCACTCTTTAGGTCAATGTTCATGTATTTACAGTTCAGGGTATTTAGAAGGGAGAAGATACTGTGGTTAAAGACACTATCAATAAGCAGTTTTGTTATATGAGATGTAGTTGATGAGGAAAATGGAATATAGATATTGATTATTAGGATAGAATAATCACACTAATCCAAGTTATAAACATATTTTCAGGCTTTTCTTCACTGGTTGTTATGTGTATTTTTGCCATTCTTCATAAAGTAGACAGAGTTTCTGATTTTGTCTTAATGATTCTTTAGAAATCCTCTGTTCTGATTCTGTTTTTTTTTTTTTTTAACCTACGCATTGCAAAGGTCTTTTCTCAGTTTGTGGTTCTTCCTTTCTACATTTCTATCATATCACTTGATGAATAGGAACTTCTAAATGTAGTCAAATTTCTTTATGTGGATTGTTAGTTCTTCTATATCTTTCTTAACATTTAATTTTCTACTGTATGATCAGAAAAAATATAAATCTATATTGTGTTCTAAAGATTTCAACATTTCATATGTTCTAATTTCCAATTTTAATTCATCAGACATTAATTTTTGCATACACTTTAAAGTAAATGTGCTATTTTTTTTCCTAAGAGAGATAGGTGATTGTCTTAAGATTCACTTACCAAATTGTCTATCCTTTCACATGTTGAGCTTTCATTTATGTCTGAAATTAGTTGTGGCTTATCCATTACTGTCAACTAATCAATTTTCTAAACTTGTAATCACTCATATAATAAATTAGCTTATTCAAAATAAGTGAACAAGTCTGACAGGACAAATCTCTCATTAGTCTTTTTTATGGGGTGATTTGCTTAACAAGGCATTTTTTCCTTATACATTTTAATTCAGTTTATGATGTTTAAAAAAAAGCTATTGGAATTTTTATATTGAAATTGCAAAGATGCAATTGACAATGAATCTTTCTACTCTCTGTTATGTCTTTAGCGCTCTTAAAATTTCAAAATTTTCACAAACATTATTTCATATATTTTAATAACTGTCTTTATATATATTTTGTCCTTTCCCACAGTCTTAATGAACATCAATCTTCAAAAATATTTGTAATTTTATATTACAATCAAATTTATATTTCATTTTAAATCAACAATTTGATTTATTTAGTTTATAGTGAATTATTTTGCCATTGCTATTTTTTTATGAATTGCTTTTCCATATATTTTGTCTAAGGTAATTGACATGTTCAAAATGTTTTACTGATTTAAGAAAGGCTTTATATATTATAGTATAGTATAAAACAAAAAAATTTCCTATGTAGTGCTTTTAGAGTAAGTGTTATACTTTTTATTTTAATGTTGTCAATCACTATCATTATAGTTCATACCTTTTTACCTAAATTTTACATAAAAAGTAATAAACATTTTCTTCTACTTTACTTATGTCTTTGAATTTAAAGCTTTATTTTTTATTACTCAATGAATTTTATTACATTTATAGTTATACAATGATCATCACAACCAAATTTTATAGCATTTCCATCCCAAACTCCCATCTCATCCTCCCACCCCACAACCTGTCTCATTTGGAAGTAATAAGTTTTTTGAGGTCTGTGAGTTGGTATCTGTTCTGCAAAAAGTTCATCGTGTCCTTTTTTTTAGATTATGCATGTAAGTGATAACATTCAATATTGGTGTGTCACTCTCTGACTACCTTCACTTAGCATGAAAATTTCTAGGTCCATCAGTGTTGCTGCAAATGCCATTATTCCTTTCCTTTTAATGGCTGAGTAATATTCCACTGTGTATATGTACCACACCTTTTTTATCCAATCTTCTATTGATGGACATTTAGGTTATTTCTATGCCTTGGCCATTGTATATATTTCTGCAATGAACATTGGAGTAAATGTGTCTTTTTGAGTCATGGTTTTTCCCTGGATAGATGCCCAGGAGTGGGATTGCTAGATCAAATGATAATTTGATTATTAGTTTTCTGAGGAATCTCTGTACTATTTTCCACAGTGGTTGCACCAATTTTAGTTCCCACCAACAGTGTAATAGGGTTCCTTTTTCTCCACACCCTCTCCTGTACTTATTGCTTGTAGACTTTTTGATAATGGCAATTCTGGCTGGTGTAAGGTGGTACCTCATCATGGATTTGATTTGCATTTCTCTAATAATGAGTGATGAATATCTTTTTATGTGTGTTTTGGCCATCTGTATGTCTTCTTTGGAGAATTGTCTGTTCAGATTTTTTTATGTTTTTTTTGGGGTATTGAGCTGCATAAGCTGTTTATAAACTTTGGAGATTAATCCTTTGTCAGTCACTTCATTTGCAAATATTCATATGTTTAATTTTTTAAATTTAATTTTATTGGAATATTCAGTGTAATTTTGAATTCAATCACTTGACAAATTTATATTTTAATATGATAGATTTTCAGTTAACTCTTGAATTTGCTAGATAAACAATGATTATCACATTATTGACTTTTCCTTCAAATCTCTTTCTTCAAATACTTTATATCATATTTCTCATTATTATACTATTGCATTACTTCATATAGGAAAACATGGGTAACAACTGTGAGAAGGGAAATCTGGATTCATTTTTAGCTTCAATAGGGATAACTGTGGTATTATCCCATAAAAAAATTTCATTAAAAATGATCATCCATGGAGTTCACTGGTGGCTCGATTGGTTAATTATCTGGTGTGGTCACTGCTGTGGTGAAGGTTTGCTCCTTGGCCCCAGAACTTCTGCATTCATAGGCATGTCTGCAAAAAGAAAAATCTTGGCTTGAAAAAAATTATCCCCATCTGAATATCAGGATCCTGATAGGAATGGATATCATACTTCAAAGTAAAAATTTAATATTATTTACAAAGAGTTTTTAAGATTAAAGAGTTTTTCTAATTTTAGCCATCCTAGTGGGTGTGAAGTGGTATAACATTGTGGTTTTGATTTGCATTTTCCTAATGTCTGATGCTGTTGAACTATTTTTCATATGATTTTTGGATATTTCTGTATTTTCCTCAGAGAATGTTTGTTCAAATCCTTTGATAAAGTAAAAGAAATTGAGTTTTCCTTTATCAGATATATGGTTATTAACTATAATTTCTCATTTTCTGTGTTATCTCCACTTTCTTAACTGTGTCTTTGAAGCACAGCAGTTTTTTTTTAACTCAGTGAATTTTATTACATTTATAATTGTAAAAGGATCATCAAAACCAGATTTTATAGCATTTGCATCTGAAACCATCAGCCCATCCCCCCACAAACAGTTTCATTTGGAATCCATAATTTTTTCAAGCCTGTGAGTCAGTATCTGTTTTGCAAAGAGGATGATTGTATCCTTTTTTTTAGATTCCACATATAAGTGATAGCATATGATGTTGGTGTCCAACTGTCTAATTAACTTCACTTAGCATAATATTATCTAGGTCTATCTAAAGTTGCTGCTAATGCCATTGTTTCTTTCCTTTTAATAAGTAATATTCTGTTGTGTATTCATAGCACATTTTCTTTAGCAGTTTTATTTTTAATGGCATTCAATTTGTCTACTTTTCCCTTTGTTGTTTATGTTTTTGGTGTCATTTTTTTAAAAAAAATTGCCTAATCTGAGATTATTAATGTTTACTACTGTATTTTATACCAAGAAGCAATGGTTTTTGCTCTTATATTTTGACTTTTGATACATCTCGAGTTAATTTTATATATGATGTAAGATAGTTTTCTTAGTCTTTTAAGGCTTCTATAACAAAATACCACAGACAGAGTAGTTTATAAACAACAGAAATCTATTTCTTACAGTTTGGGAGGCTGGGACTCTGAGATCCAGGTATAAACAGTGTTTAGTGAGGGATGTCTTCCACATTCAGACTTTGCTTCTACCCTCAGTTGGCAGAAGGTATTTGGGAGCCCTGTGGGGTTTCTCTCATAAAAGCAATCACCCCATCTATGAGGGCTCCATCTTCATGACCGCCTCCTCTTTCACAGGCCCCATTTACTAATACCATCACCTATGTGGATTAAGATTTCAACATATGCATTCTGAGGACACCAAACATTTACATCATAGTAGTGGAAATCTAGTTTTAATCTTTATCTGTGGTTATCTAATTATTCTAGCACCATTCATTAAAAAGAATGTTCTTTCCCCCATTGACTTTTCTTGGCACCCTTGTCAAAAATGAATTGATCAAGAAGTTCTTGTTGTAGCTCAGTGGGTTTTGAACCTGACTAGTATCCATAAGGACGCAAGTTCGATCCCTGGTCTCCCTCTGTGAGTTAAGGATTCATCATTGCTGGTAGCTGTGGTGTAGGTTGCAGATGTGGCTCAGATCTGGCATTTCTGTGGCTGTGGTGTAGGCCAGCAGCAGCAGCTCTGATTTGACCTCTAGCTTAGGAACTTCTATGTGCTACAGGTGTGGCCCTAAAAGCAAACCAAAAAAAAAAAAACATAAATATAAAGTTTATCTGGACTTGATTCTGTCCCACTGATCCATGTTTCTGACCTGTGCCAATAACTGTATCTTGGTTACTGTGTTTAGCAGGAATAAGGAAATTAGAAAGTTATTTTTCAAGATCATTTTGGCTATTCTCTATCTCTTCAATTAGACATCATAACTCTTTACTCCTAAATACATCAACATGTATATACTATAAGAACAAAGGCATTTTCTTTCATAGATACAAAGAATTATCAAATTTGGTAACATCCATATTATATTATTACCAAATTTATGCTCATATTCAAATGACACCAACTATTCTAATGATGTACTCTACAGGAATTTTTTCTAGGATTAGATCCAATATTATGCACTGAATTTTGTTGCTATATCTCTTTATTTTAATTTGTTCTTCAGTACTTCTGTGGCTCTTTGTTGTATTATTAACATTTGAGGAGTATTTCAATTTGCTTCATAGGATATCTTTCAATCTGTCTTTCAATCCAAATTTGATAAATTTCCTTATGATTAAAATTTTGCATATTTGATAGAGATGGTACATCATACTTCATATTTTCCTCCATCTAATTATTGATTGAGGTAATGGTAAAAATTTCTAGCCAACTAGCCTTGATTTGCAACATCTTGGTGACCATCCTTAGTTTGTCACTTCTTATATTGACTGAGGGTTTTTTTGCCACTGTATTTCCTATTAGTTTCTTCCTCTGTACAATGCTGCTTGCATGATTTTGTTATAGGTGTCACTCTCTAGGCCGTACACCAATAAATCTTCATACAAATATCTGAATCAGAAAATATTTTCTTCAAAACCCAACACAATTTTATTTAGTTAGTTTCTGGTTGTTTGGGAATGATCATGGGTTGAATTGCTATTATTCTCATTTTCTGGTTTCCTTTTACCATAGCTTTGTATGGAATTTCACTAATTGTTGTTTTATATTCATTTTGAAATCATGCAGTAAGTTTTCTATAAGCAAAGGATTGAATTGGGTGTATTACAAGATTTATAGTTATGTGGATATTTTTAAGCATTGTATTTTTAAATAAGAAAAGAAGGATTGGTGTATCTTTAGTTTTTGCCATTGTTTTGTTGTGACCTTCATCTGCTCTTTTTACCTTCTTTCACTTTACTATCAAGTCTCCAAAGAGCATCTTCCATTTCTATTCATTCTCGACTTTCCCAGAAATTATGCCTTCTTGAAAACATCATTTGAGCTCTTACACAATTTTAAGTTCTTTCTAGGTACATTATGATTTGCCAGATCACAGGCCTTTTCCCTTAATGACTTAAAAGTAGTGTGATTTACATTTTTATGTGTGATTATGTAAATGGTCTTTCTTCTTTAGGATTCTTACCCACCTCTTCCCTACAATCTTTTAGAATTTTTTTTTTTGTGTGTGTGCATGTGTCTTTTTGGCATTTCTTGGGCCACTCTTGCAGCATATGGAGGTTTCCAGGCTGGGGGTCTAATCAGAGTTGTAGCCACCGGCCTATGCCAGTGCCACAACAATGCAGGATCTGAGCTGTGTCTGCAACCTGTGCCACAGCTCATAGCAATGCCGGATCCTTAACCCACTGAGCAAGGCCAGGGATCGAACCCACAACCTCATGGTTCCTAGTCGGATTCGTTAACCACAACACCACAAAGGGAACTCCCTAGAATTTTTTTCACATTCCTCTCAGACCTGGACCTTAAGCTCAAGAGATCGCTCTGCTGGAATTTGATGTTTGCCTCTTTAGACTTAATTTTAAATTTATATATTCTTATTGTCTTGGTTATGTTGCCTGTGTTATTTATGTGTGAACTTATGTGTCAATTCTATTATATTGTATGTTTTGTTAGAACATCTGTAAGGAGATTCAGATTTAAGGACCTGCAATACCAACATAAAAGACATCTGGATTAAGTTAATATGTTTTCCTTCTTGAGTTAATTTAACAACTAATTATTGAGTCTCTTTCAAATTATAAGTACGTTACCTATTTCTGTAGTTCTTTTTATCATCTATTTATTAAATTATTTTTGGTATATTTTTATAAAAGTGTAGTTGATTTAGAGTGTTGTCACTTTCTGCTGTATAACACAGTGAAAAAAAAGAATATATATATATTCTTTTTTTTCTCATACTGTCTCCCATCATGTTCTGTCCTAAGAGATTGAATATAGTTCCATGTGCTGTACAGTAGGTAGTGGATTTGGGGGTTGGTAGGTATCAACTATGAAATTTAGAATGGATAAGTTATATAGTCCTTCTGCAGTTCTTTTTTAAAAAACATTCTTTTGTTTTGGACAAAGTTCTAAGTTGGCATTTTGTATGCACATTTATTTAAGTAGAAACTTGTAGTAAACTTTTGTAAACTTTTAGTAAATTGATTAGCAATAATTTCATTAAGAGTGTCTACCAAATACAAAGACTTAATCTTGTTCTTCATTCAGTGCCATCTTGGATTTGAGAATATCAAATACATACTGATTAATTGAAAATGAATATTCTTATTCACACAAACATGTCTGCTATTAATAAATGACATTCTCTTTGTTGTTAGAATATTTTTCCATTTAATTCCACTGCACCAATTGGCCAGGAGAAGCCTCTGAAAATATACAATTTGTAAACAATGCAAATAACCTATGGAAGGGCTCAGTTCTCTAGAGCATGATTTCTCAGTGAATTTAATCTTGAAAAAGCAGCCTTAGGGACAAACTGTTTTAACATCTCCATGAAGAGATTTTTTGCTCATTGTCAATTAAGTGCCCAGACAAATTTTCTCTTACCTGGAAGAAGATTTCTTCTTGAGTATTAATGTTACCATTATGAAGTAATTAATTGCTGTTAGCTTACCAGGCATGAACCACATTAAAATACTCATATAAATATTTTAAAGTATCTAAAGTAAAGACTGTTTTGTTAATTATCCAGGTCTATATTTTATTGACTAAAATATTATTAAAGTTTGGTTGATTAATTTGGTCAGTTAAACATAACAATGCAGTTTAAATTTTTTTCTTGATATATATTTTCAATGGAAGATTTAAAATTTGATGACATCACATCAAATACATACTATTGAAGCCAACTATGGATAAGTCTATAACCCAAACTGAAAAAAAGTTTATAAAACTTTGAGAAGATGGTCATGCTTACTACTGGTAGAGAGATGTATCCTTATGTGACAAAGCCCTCCCAGCTGCAGTGACAAAGGGTGTCCTGATTTTTTTCTGCATGCAGTCACAGCAGTGTTGATATGCTGGTGAGCCTGCCTGATAGTCATCAAACTAAAACTTCATCTTTGAGGACCAAAGATAGAAATGGAGAAGATTGGATTTGGAACAAGGAGGAAATAGAAACCCAGGCATCATATGCACAGAGACTCTTCACTGTTATGGAAGTAGGGCAAAATAGTTACTTAAAATGAATTATGTATCTTTCTTAAGAAGCAGCTCTTGTAATTTGAACTCAAATATTTTATGCCAGAAATTCCAGGAATAATATAGTATATATAATTTCTCTATTTTTATAAAATACTATTGGAATAAATACAAAGACAATAAGTTTTTCAAATATTTTGTGTTAGAATTGTTTAAATGCAAACTGAAATGGAGACTAAATATAGCATAACATAATATAACATGACATATATATGGTCCTCAAAAATTACTTTTTAGATTATTTTTTTTCATAATTTATGGACTCCACCAATTATTTACTTTGTATTTTAATATCTAGAAGATAATATTAAGCCTTACGATAAAGCTTTACAAATTGTAATCTTGTGCATGATATCTTTGTTCTTATTCTGTGTAGATATTTTATTTCTTTTGGAATTTTTTCTTTTTAGTTTTGGTAAAACATGTGAAACAAATTATCGTGTATCTATAACCATTCTCCATCTCCAGAACTTATTTCTTTTTAAAAAAATTATAGTTGATTAACAATGTTTGGTCAATTACTGCTGTACAGCAAAGTAACCAAGTTATACATATATACACATTCTTTTTTTTCAACTTATCCTCCATCATGTTCCATCACAATTGATCAGATATATTTCCTTGGGCTATATAGAAGAATCTCATGCCTTATCTATGCCAAATGCAAGAGTTTGCATCTGCTAACTCCAAACTCCCAGTACATCCCACTCCCTTCCCCTCCCTCTTGGCAACTACTAGTCTCTTCTCAATATGCATGAGTTTATTTCTTTTCTGTAGATAAGTACATCTGTGCCATATATTAGATTCCACATATAAGTAATTCCATACAGTATTTGTCTTTCTTCTCCTGAATTCCTTCACTTAGTATGAGAGTCTCTAGTCCCATCCATGTTGCTACAAATGGTATTATTTTGCTCTTTTTTATGGATTAGTAGTATTCCATTGTCTATATGCACCATGTCTTCTTAATCCATTCATCTGTCACTGGACATTTAGGTTGTTTCCATGTCTTGACTATTGTGAGTAATGCTGCTATGAACATAGGGCCACATGTATCTGTTTCACTGAATGTTTGTCCAGACATATGCCTAGGAGTGGGTTTGCTGGTAGTTCTATATTTAGTTTTCTGAGGTACCTCCATACTGTATTCAATAGTCGTTGTACTGATGTACATTCCTACCAACAGTATAGGTGGAAGGTTCCCTTTTCTCCACATCCTCTCCAGCATTTGTTATGTGTAGACTTACTAATGATGGCCATTCTGACTGGCATGAAGTGGTGTCGCATGGTAGTTTTGCATTTCTGTGGTTATCAAGGTGAAGGGGGAGGGAGTGAGATGGATTGGGAGCTTGGGGTTAATAGATGCAGACTATTGCCTTTGGAATGGATTAGCAATGAGATCCTGCTGTGTAGCACTGGGAACTATGTCTAGTCACTTACAATGGAGAATGATAGTGTGAGAAAAAAGAATGTATAAATGTATGTGTAACTGGGTCACCATGCTGTGCAATAGAAAAAAAATAATGTTTTGGGGTAATAAAAAATAAAAAATTGTAAGTAACATTTTGAATTTATTTAGTGCACACCATTTGTCACATAGTTTCTGGAGATCTTTATTTGCATTATCCTATTTAATGCCTAAACCATCCCCTGTGTTAGATAGCATTATATCTCATTATGGAACAATGTTGAGCTAACTTACCCAGGTCACACAGTTGGTAAGCTAAGGCTCAAATTCCCAACCAGATTTTAGAACCCAAGCTCTCAAAAAGTACACTGAAAGAAATTAGGGCCACTCTTATAATATTTTTTTTAAAGAACAAGAAAGAGAACCAACAGAAATTATATCTAATATAGTCAATGCACCATCCCTGATAGGTGTTTTTGTATATTTTTCCCTAAAGTCTATTCAACTATGTTGACTTTACAGATAGCATTTTTCCTTTATTACAAATAAATTGACTTGAAAATACAGTATTTCTTAAAGTTTATCTTTTTTTAATCAAATGAGCTGATTGAGTGTTTATTAAAATTAAAACCTCAAAATTTTTGCTGCATCATTTTAATGGTCACTGCTCAATAATTAAAATCAAAGCTATTGGTTACATGGGAAACAGGTTTTACTGTATAGACAATTAAAAAGAAACATAATTATGCATGAACTGTGATCAGAGGTTTCAAAATGATCTGGCCTGAAACTCAAAATTTCAGTGTAATATCCTATGCATTGCAGATTGAGTTTCCTGGTATTTCACTCCTTGCGTAACATATAGATTGGTTTTCCACCTTATGTTGTTGAATTTGGCATAGTATAGATCTACTTATTTTATTTTATTATTTGTCAATGTGGAATAGTTATCAGTATTAGTTTTGAATTCCATTTCAAATAAAATTTAAGAAGTATTTAATGAGTATGCATGATGTGCCCAGTTCTTTCACTGCTGTGGGTGACTTACTCCTCAAGTTTTAGAGCTCATAATGCCTCAGAAAGGCTGCTAGCTAAACATCAGCCTATAAGTTGGCTCCATGCTTAGGCATTACTTACATAGATATATAAATATTTCCTTGGGGATGAGATTGTTTTTGTGGTAGACTTCAGAATGTTAAAATGCACTCAAATAAAGAAAAAGATATGATACATAAAGTTTAAAAATCCCATTTTTGCCAGAGATATTCTGGAGGAATCAGCTTTCTTGTCATTTGGCAGATCATCTCACAGATGTGCCCATTCACATGTACCACCCAGTTGGAATACTGAGGTCTCATCATTCTAGTTGAAACAAGAAACTTGAGAAAATGACTGCCATACTTGTGAAAGTAGATACCAATGCCCCATTTTCTTAAGAGCTACTCTGTGTGAGGTCCTGTGGAGCAAACATTGTTGAGTAAGTCATCACATTGTTGACAAAAATCTTGCAATCTTCTCAAATTCTTTATCGACCCTTTTGTTTGTAGCCTTTGACACCTTATCAACACCTTCAGGCAAACACATGGAAAATAGGAACAATGTGACAGAGTTTGTCCTCCTGGGGCTCACACAAAACTTGAGGTGCAAAAAATTCTATTTGTCACATTCTTACGCATCTACATTGTGACCATAGTAGGCAATCTCCTTATTGTCATGACCATAGCAGCCAGCTGGTCACTAGGCTCCCCCATGTACTTTTATCTGGACTATTTATCATTTATAGATACTATCTATTCAACTACCATTGTTCCCAAAATGTTCATTGACTTATTTCACGAGAAAAAGACTATTTCCTCCCATGCTTGTCTGACTCAAGTCTTTATAGATCATTTATTTGCTGGTGCTAAAGTCATTCTCCTGGTGGTGATGGCCAAGGACAGATATACAGCTGTCTGTAAACCTCTCCATTAATTGATCATCATGAATTGGTGGGTATGTGTTCTCATGCTGCTGGTGGCATGGACTGGAGGCTTTCTACATTCCTTGGTTCAATTTCTCTTTATTTATTAACTCCCTTTTTGTGGCCCCAATGTCACTGACAACTTCATCTGTGATATGTACCTATTATTGAAACTTGCTTGCAATAATACCCACCTCATTAGACTTTCTATGATAGCTAATGGGGGCGGGAATTTGCACTGTCATCTTCTTCATTCTCCTGATTTCTTATGGGGTCATATCACATTCTCTTAAAACTCATGTTTTGAAAGTGAATCACAAAGACTTCTATTCATGTGAATCCCATATAACTGTGGTAATTTCATTCTTTGTTCCCTGTATATTCCTGTATGCCAGGCCTACTTCTACGCTTCCTGTTGATAAATTCATGACTGTGGTTTTAACTTTCATCACTCCCATGTTGAACCCTTTAATTTACACCATGAGACATGCAGAAATGAAAAATGCCCTGAGAAAACCTTGGAACAGAATCATGACCTTAGGTGGAGGAGTGGTGCATCTTTCATACAAAACATGATACTCATTCTTTCACAGAATCAATGAATAATTTTCCTATCAGTTTTGACATTTATAAAATTATTTCTGTTGCTTTAATTATACTTCATATTCCTGAAGCAGCTACATAAATGAATCTTTATCTAAATGAAATATTTTTTACTTTTTAGAGACAAGGAGAATCGTGTGGGTTTAATCTCTTATAAGTGTAATCATACTGTTCTAAGATTCTTTAGTGGACAGTGATTTTTGATTTTATTTCAAGTTTTATTTCAAGTTCTGTTTGTGGGATATGTCAACTTCCAAGCACAGAAAAGCATGACCTCATGGAATGTGTTTCATTTTAGTCACAGAGTGAGATTTTAAAATTCAAAACTCTGATGATTACAAAATATTGATCTAATGTTAAAAATAAATCTCCTAGTCAAATTAATTATTTTAAAATTTTACAGCATATGATCACTACTGAGTGTAAAACCATGAGGAATGAATTTTGTTAAATTTTACAATGTGATGGTAGCATATGATTGATTTTGTGTATTCTGATAATGTTTTATACTGAAAAATTGAATAATTCAATCCCATTATGTTCAACTAGATCAATCAATCAATTCCTCTAATAGTTGAAATACATGTTTAAGTCATTTTGTCATATATAGTCCCAGAGTCTGCCTACTTTAAACTATCTAGGTAGAGTTGTTTTTTTTTTTTTTAAATGCAGTGAATGTTTAAAATTTTTGGTACAGAAGATTTCATGTGCACTTATCTGATTCTCTGTAAACTGTATAACCTTGATAACTGATGAATCAAAAGTGTCTTTCTGTTTCCAATTGCTCTGTGCAGTTTGGGAATAAAATATGATATAAAGTTCACTTTTTAAGGTTTCTGTGTGTTCAATCCACAACATAGAGAAACTAAGGCATTAAATATGCTTTCATACATTTGTCAATTTGTAATTGGAATCACTTAGTGTGCTTAGTGATACTAATGCCTCTAACTATTTGACAAATGTTGAATAAATGCCAGACACATACTGAATAAAGTTTCATTTATTCTTAAGTGAAGGTAATAAAAAGTACTCTAGATTTTTTTAACTCAGAAAAGAATCTGATATGGTGAATTAATTCTTCAAAATTACCAGAATTGAAGAAGCTGACATCTGCATACTGGAGTGAATGTGGTTGGGAACAAGGATTCACCACCTATGCTGTGATGCAGAGGAGAGGAAGCTTGATTCAGAGTGAATGATGTTTGCATGTCCTTCTCAGATTCCCTCCCTGCCCTGAATTTCTAATTTTCTTTAAAGTTCTAAAATGTTTCTTCTCACGTTACCATATTTAACACACTTGGGATACAAATTTTCAGGTATAGTGTGAGATGGAATTATTATTTCCTTTATCATAAGAATAAATATTGAATAATCATTATGTATCCCAGCACCCTACAATATCATTATGTTCACATTTAAAAAATTCTGTAGATCTAAAAAACAAACAAACAAACAAACAAACAAAAACATAAAAAACAATTCCCATTGTGGTGCAGTGGAAATGAATCTGACTAGGAACCATGAGGAGGATGCTGGTTCAATCCCTGGCCTCCCTCAGTGGGTTAAGGATCTGGCATTACCATGAGCTCTGGTATAGGCCACAGATGCAGCTTGGATCTATCATTGCTATGGTTGTGGCATAGGCTGGCAGCTGTAGCTTCAATTGGACCCCTAGCCTGGGAACTTCCATATGCCATGGTGTGGCCCTAAAAAACAATAAAATAAAATGAAATAATTAAAATTAAAAAACAAAAATTCCATAAATCTATTATTCTCTCTCTTAACTTTCTATTTTGTTCACTTAATGCACCACTGAGATGATACTCTGATGTTTAAATTGCTGCAGATTGAGATACTAGGGCACTCCCTCTGCCTGAATATCCTCCATCAAAGGCCCGAAGGCCAATTGTCAGAGGGTGTTGGTGAAAGATTTAAGCATCCTTGTAATAAACTGAAATAAACAGTTTTCAAAGTTATTCCTTTTATAAAGCAGAAAAAGTAGCATGTTTCTTCTCTTGCACACCATGAAAGAAAATAACTTACGGGATTAAAATGCTTTGGACTTATCTGAAAAGCCAAAATATTAATTTATCACCTTGCCATTGATATTGTCTTTATCTCTTAATTCCTCACTTCTAAATTCATCTGCAGCATGGAAATGAAGGAAGACAGGATGAATATGATTAAATTCATCCTAATGAGATTTACACAGAACCTAAGATAACTCTATTTCTGGCATTACTTTTTATTTATATTGTTACTGTCACTCGTAAAATGGTCATTGTGCTTATTAAGATCTGCAGCAAGATTTTGGACACCCTGATGTATTTCCTCCTGCCCTTCTCACTTTGATAGATGCTGCCATTCCACTTGCATAATCCCAACATGCTAGCTAATTTGTTCTATTATTCAAATACTGTCTCCTTCAGTGGCTGCATGACGCAGCTCATTACTGAACATTTCTTGGGAGCTTCAGAGATTTTCCTGCTTGTGACCAAGGCCTGTGACCACTATGTGGCCATCTGTTGACCTCTGCACTATGTGACCCTCTTGAACCACCATATATGCTGCTTCCCAGTGAGGGTGTGTTGGGCAGTGAGTTTTCTCCACTGAAATGGACGTATCCTGGTCACTTTCTGCCTTCCATTCTGTGGTTCCAACATCATGGATCACTTCACATGTGACATTCTCCCCCTGATACAATTGCCTACACTGACTCTTTCCTTGTTCATCTCTTGGTTGCTGCCAATAGGGGAGTGACACCTGTGATAAGTTTTGTAATGTTATTTGTATTCTATGTGGTCTTGCTGTGCTTCTTGAGGACTCACAACTCTGCAGGAAGGAAAAAGCCTTGATTACCTATAGTTCTCACATCACAGTTGTCTTGTTCCTTGTGCCTGTATTTTAATGTATCTGTGACTTGTAACAACTTATTCCATGAATAAAGCCATAGAGCTATTCTAGACTCTTGTGACTCCTATGTTAGACTCTGTCTTCTACATAGTAATGTGTACAGAGGTTAAAAAATGCCACTAGAATGTTATTAAATAAGAATATATTTCCAGATAATAACTCGTCTAATACACAGATTTCATTTCTATTATGGCTGTTATATTTTCATATTTTATTATTATAAAGTCCTTCAATATTGTAAAGTCCTTCTCATATGACACTTAAATACCAGTGCATGGTAAGTATTATCATGGTTATTCCTATTTCACAGATGAAGAAATATGAAGTTTCAAAAAGTTAAATAATCCACCTGATATCAGAGACAGAAATAGTATTCAGAGCTTCATTCCTCTGAATTCCAATTTCATAGTATTTCAACTGTTTACAAAATATCAGAAAAAAGATATTTCATCAGAACCACTTCTCTTTTGTAATAAATAGAAATTTTTCCTTTCCAATTACATAGTTATGTAATATCTCAGCATGTATAAGCATTTGGTACTGAGAAAGATGTATGGCCTACTGGTATCTAAGATAGTGTGTGATACAATACAGAAGAAGATAATTGTCAGTACACCCTTGACACACCCATGATATACCTAATATTTAAAATTGTATTTATTCTTATGGTGAGTACAAGTTGTCAGTGATTACAAAAATTAGTTTTAGGCATTCCCATAATGGCTCAGAGGTAATGAACCTGAGTATTATCCATGAGGATGCAAGTTTGGTCCCTGGCCTCACTCAGTGGGTTAAGGATCCAGCGTTGCTGTGAGCTGTGGTGTAAGTCTCAGACATGGTTCAGATCTGGTATTGCTGTGGCTGTAGTTCTGATTCAACCTTTAGCCTCTGTACTTCCATATTTCCTAGGTGTGGCCCTAAAATAACAACACAAAATAGTTTTACTGTGTTTAACCTAATGTGAAAATTTTAAGTGTTCTAATGTCATCACAAGAATATTATAAAATTAACATCTAGTATTCTTATTTTACAGAAAAAATGAAGGATCAAAAAGTTTAAATAATTAGATCATATAACATGTAAGACAGCTTTGAGCCCAAATGTTCTTACTAAAGATCCTATGACCACTTTATCACAGAGAATTCCTTGGCACTGGTATTCAATTGTGGTTTGGAATATAAAAATATTTTGATTATATACTATATAACAAGTTCTACTTTATTATATTAAAAATGAATAGCAATTAAATGCACACATAAAATATGTCCATAAAACAATGTCACTATTAGAAAGTTGACCTTACACTTAGTTCCTTGAATCTGAACCCATTTTTTGAATATTGCTTTAGGAGATCATTTATAAGACATATTTACATATTAAAAATAGGAATCATTACTTCATTGGTGACAAAAGAAAGTATTTCTCAGCTAAACACCTTACTGGCTTATGAATTTATTTTGAATTAATTTTAACTCTTTTGAAAAATTAAATGTTACCAAAATACAAAAGTGTACGTATGTCACAGATGTATTTGTAGTAAAGATCCAGCTTCCCAGCGTTATATGTTTCATTGAATAAATCAATGGATTCCATGTTATAACATTTAGCCAGCATATACTGGTTATGAAAACATGATTGAGAGTAAGAATACTATGGATCAGGAGACATGGGTTTTATTTCTCAATATACCATCATCTTATTCCAACCTTAAATGGATTTCCCTATTTCTATGAATAGTTTAATTTAGGTAATTTGGAAAGGGTTTCTAAGTTCTGTGATTCTTCCCATGCCAATATTGTGTTGTCATAAATATTGTTATATCTTATTCTATTTCAGTTAGAAGTAAAATTGGAAGAGTTGTGAGACCATCACTCACCTCCCCAAACTTTTCCATCCCTAGTAATCAACTTAGGTGGTGTCCTTATGGGATAATATGTCTTTGGATCAGATGAGTACAATACAAAATCTGATATTCAGTGCTTTGTTATTCCAAGATGATGTTCCTCTACCTATTAAAGTGCATGAAGCTGCCCATAAGAATATTTTGGCAGGTATCTGGTTTTTTTGAAATTAGTCCTGAACCTATCAGATGTCAAACTGTACCTCAAATTGTTTCTGATCAACTGTGAGATAATCCATACATAATTTCTGATTCAATTCTGGTTTACCGTTCAAGTTTGAAAATCTGTGTTTTTGTCTCTCCAGCATTTTAGACTACTTTGTATTTTGGAAACAGAATTTTCTGGTAGAGCTCTAGTAACTCTTACATTGAAAAATTATTTTCATGGACAACCTTCATGTATTTAGACCTAACTCTGTGCTCTTTCCATTTTGTGCTATTCTAGGGCTTGGGGAGCAGAACAAGACAGACATAGTGGTTTTAGAGCAGTCTCTCTACCAAGCACTATAGCTATTTAAGTAAAGCTTGAAACAGCACTCAGTGGGCCATTGTGAATGGATTGCAATCTTTTATGAGGTTGGGAATGATGACTTTGTTAATTCTCTGATCTGACTCTGGCTTTCATTCCAGAGTCGAGAGACAAGTTCAAGACATTTTCATGATGACACTTTAGTAAAATATAGATATTTAGATAGTTTCAAATCCCCATTCACACTGTTTTTGGCCTCTGCCATCACCAATATTATTACAGCACTATAATATTGAAGTGTCTAGTCAAACTAGGTTCAGTTATGTGGTTTCAGTTTTCTTAAACTATTTTTCCTTCATGACATATGTTGCTCACTGTGACTGCATTCTCTGGATCTAATCCAGAGTTATGTAAAATTTATTTTCTTCTTATACAAGCAAGCATATTTTAACATGGTGAGTGAGTGTGGTTCTATATGGGGATGCTAACAAATTAGATTGAATTAAATTTATTAAACATAATTTCAAATATTGATATTTATTTCTTTTAGTAAATAATTATAATATGCCACATATTTTGTGGGAACATAAATGTGTAATGCTACTTTTGTTGTAAAACAATAACTTAAAGATATGTTTCCTATCCAGGATTTAGTGCATGGTGTTCTTATTTTACCTTGGCAAATGGTATTCTAAGACTGTCTTATATTTCCTTTTTATAAGCTGTGGATATTGATACTTTTTTTTTTCTATTCCATAGGGATATTATGAGATTAGATTTAAATGGCTGAAATAAAGGCCTTTTACCATCTCTTAATATAAATGAAGAATGGAATTATTTTCATCATTATCATGTTAATCTAATTCCAGAGTTGGCACAGAAAAACTACATTGAGGAAGTACTATAAATTTATCTGGTGTGAAGTGCCATTATTATAATAAGTTTCATAATTATCACTTAATGTACATCTGAAAACAATATTTAAAAATTATGATGACCATGAGTGATAGATCAATTAAAAATATAGCATAATAACAATTTAATATTTAGTGAGTTATCCACCCAAGTGTTTAATTTATACAATGCCAAATATTCAGACTCCCTATTTAAACTCACTATCAAATATCCAAGTTTATATGTGGTCATTTTTTTTCTCTTCTCATGGTGTATTGTTTTCATGTAGACTTAAGGATGAAGTTCAAAATTACAAAGGAAGGCTATAAAAATTCTCCTCTGATGTTCAGTTACCTTGAGATAATGGGGTTGTTGGCAAGATCTCTACTAATTTTGGTGAAATACCTCTGAGGTCCAATAGCCAAGGCTGAGTAAATTCATAGACTTTGCAGACAACCAGGATACATGGTAGCATTGTTAATTTTCCAGAGAAAAGACTTATCAAAAGTACTATTTTAGATCTCAATGAAGACAATTATTGTAGCTGAGCTAGATGGCATTTTTAATCTTACAACTTTACTTTTCTCTTGGTGAACTAGTAACTGACTGAGGCCCTGGCCATAGAGCTATATCAGGCAAGTTCATAGGTGAGATTTTTTTCTAGGAAATCATAAATCATAGTCTATTAGGTTTACATGGATCTTACACATCACATAATCACACTTCACTCTCACAAATCTAAAATTTAAATCTCTGTTCAGCATGTCAAGCATCAAGAAGGATAGAGTCAACTTCAATAATTTAGGGAAAAATATTTTGGAGTATTTTTTCTTAGTGATATGTATTTAATAACTCTATTTAAAACTGATGTTATTCAAAGAGATGAATTATGTCTTAATCATCCATTTCTCCAATGAAAATTCTGTGTATATTCTAAATTTACCATAGCTCTTAATAATTGTGCTGAACATATTTGGACATGTTTTCTTTCTGTTAGATTTTTTTTTCCAAATGCAATAGTTTGCATCTATTAACCCCAAGCTCCTACAACCCAAGCTCCTATAACTCCTCATCTGTAACCCCCTCTCCCTTGGCAACCACAAGTCTGTTCTCCAAGTCCACGATTTTCTTTTCTGTGGAAAGCTTCATTTGTGAGATATATTAGATTCCAGATGTTAAGTGATATCATATGGTAATTGTCTTTCTCTTTCTGTTACTTCACTGGGTCACATGCTGTACAGTAGGAAAAAATGTATTTGGGAAATAACAATTTAGAAAATGAAAAAGTTTTCATTTAGGATTTATTCCTTGAAAGAGTATTGTGAACTCAAAAGAAAAAGGACAAAGTAATTTCTACGTTAATAGTTACTTCGAAGTCACTTTTATTAATTATGTCTGATTCTTACTTTACATATATGGTATTCTTATCTGATATGTTGAGGAAGTCCACCTCAGCATAACAGAATGCAAGGAAGTGATTGTATTTTGTTTTCACATATGTATAAGATTTTCATCTTGGATTATTAAAAAATAAAGCTCTTACTTATTTTTTAAATGGATAATTTTTGTAGAATGCATTTTATTATATTTATGTTTTCTCATCTTTGGGAGAAATGTATGCCCCCAAATTTCATCATTCAATTAGAAATGCACTAGCCTTTAACCAGAAATGATGGAAGATGGATGCTGTGGGAAGATGGGAGAAGAAGGCATGACAATGCATGTAGCAGAAATATAAAGGAGTGGATGATCATTTATATCATTGATAGAGGTGTTGCTGCTATTTGGCAATAAAATATAAAAGGAGGAATAATAAAGACATTTGATAGGGACACTTTTTTAGGAATTTATGTGAACAAACATACATTGCTTAATATATACAATCAGTTTCCAATAAATATTTGTTGAAATAATGAACTTGTAATAGTACTTAAAGTAAATAATAAATTTTATATGTGTTTGTGTATATATGTATAATGCTTTGCTTATCTTACCTAGGATACTATTTCTGCTCTCCACATTAAATTTCTATTTTTACAACTTTGAAAATAAGGACATCCTTTGCTTGATAGACTCTATTGTATTGAACACCTACTGAAGAGTTTCTTTGTCCAAATATATGGACATTGTAAATTTACTAAATATGACTACATTAAATTATATGTGGGAGATAATTTTGAAGTATAAAAACACTAAATAACAAATACTGTGATTAACTTGTAAGTAAAAGGACTCAGTAATACTCTTTCCTAGAGCCAATTAATATTTGTATATGTATCCTAAAAGATGTGTCAGAAATTATTAAACTGGTGGTCAGCTTCCTTTCAAATGTTTATTTATGTTTTCTACAAAGCAGAGAATAATAATAAGCAGAGAAGTAGGAGGAGGGTATTTGAACTCCTCCTTTGTTTATGGTCTAGGAAGCAATCTTAGTCTTACCCATGGACAAGAGCAATTCACTAAGCATTTACTCATGACCTAATAGATTTCAGGCACTGCAGAAATGGTGAATGAGGAAACTCACTTAAATAGCCTATGTGTTCTAGTGGGTAGCAGGGAGAGGGAGTTGCCAATGACTTATATACATTTCCCTAAAATGCTTGTCTATGATATTTATTGATGGTGTCTTTATTTCTGCAGTAAAAACTGAGAGTTCAAATGTAAATTTTCCTGGAAGAGTGAGTAACTCTTACCTGTGTATGGCAACTCTCAGCTGAAAAGATTCATCTGATAATTACAATGTATAAGCTCACAGACACAGAGGAGGACTCAGAAACATGGGACTCTGAGATGCCTTAACAAAGTCACTTGGAGTTGGAACCAAGAGGAAAATCCAGATCTCACCTAAATAACACAATATTTTCCCAATAAATTACACACAGGGAGTTCCCGTAGTGGCGCAGTGGTTAACGAATCCAACTAGGAACCATGAGGTTGCGGGTTTGGTCCCTGGCCTTGCTCAGTGGGTTAACGATCCGGCGTTGCCATGAGCTGTGGTGTAGGTTGCAGATGCGGCTCGGATCCCGCATTGCTGTGGCTCTGGCGTAGGCCGGTGGCTGCATCTCCGATTAGACCCCTAGCCTGGGAACCTCCATATGCCGCAGGAGCGGCCCAAGAAATAGCAACAACAACAACAACAACAAAAGACAAAAAAAAATTACACACAGAATTTCACCCTGTAGTTGTTTTACAGGTGACAGATACTAAGCGTCTGGAGAGATATAAATGATCATGGAGAAAATAGGAAGGGATTGAAATAAGTACTGAAGTAAAAGTGCAAAAGACATGCTTTACAGTTATAGTGACTACTCTATTTTTATGCTAGGACATTCAGAAAATGATACTTTCCTGATTAATAGGTATCATTCTTTACTCCTTTGTAGATAATTCAGGGCCCAGGAAGGTGTTCCTTACTGAGTAGAGTTCAGACTCCCAACAATGTTACTGAATTTGTTCTCTTGGGACTCACAAAGAATCCACACTTGCAGAAAATACTTTTCATCATCTTTTTGTTCATTTTCCTATTTTCTTTGCGGGCAAGTCTGTTCATTGTCATTACCATCTTCCTCAGTCCTGCAATCTGGGCTCCCATGTACTTTGTCTTACTTACTTGTCCTTCATGGATGCCTCTTACACATTTGTCACCACCCCCAATATAATCAATGACCTGCCATACCAGATGGGAACCTTGGGTGGCTTCTTAACTCAGGTTTTGTGGAACATTCCCTGGGAGAATCAGAAATCATCATCCTTATTGCCATGGCCTATGACCACTACATGGCCACCTGCAAGCCTCTGCACTACACACCATAATGTGACATGAACTCTGCCAGCTCCTGGTCATGGTGGCCTGGATTGGGGGGATCCAGCACTATCACTATGCAGATTCTTTTCTTGCTCAACTTGCCCTTCTGTGGTCCTACAGTCATTGATCACTTCATGTGTCATCTCTTTCCACTGTTGAAACTTGCCTGCAGCAACACCTACAGGATTAGAATTGTGGTGGCAGCCAACATTGGGGTCATATGTTTGCTTATTTTCTTCATGCTCCTCATCTCTGACATAGTCATCCTGAGCTCCTTGAAATCCCACAGCTCTGAAGGATGATGCAAATCCTCTCTATGTGTGGCTCCCAGTTTATAGTATTTGTACTATTTTTTGTGCCTTGTATATTCACCTACATGCATCCTGTGGCCACCTACACTGTGGACAAGTTGGTGACTGTGTTCTTTGCAATCCTCACTCCCAGGTTAAATCCTGTCATTTACACAGTGAGAGACATGGAGGTGAAAAATGCCATGAAGATATTATTGAAGAGGAGAGTAAATCAGGTTGTTTACAAAGCCTAGAAAGTGATGATTTATATACACAGGGAGGATACTATACATCATGAAAATATCAAAGGAAATTAATAAATTTGGCAGACTACTGAAAGAATAAAAGTCTTGGAAACTAGCATTTGTTGATTAGTCAATGCTGAGGCTGATAAATTCTAATATACTTTACCAAGGATTCAACATTTTTGTGCATAGATTCAGGATATACAATGTAAAGAACACCTGTAAATCCCTAGTTTGATGATTGGAGAGTACATTTTTCTCCAGTCTCACTGCTGCTTTACTAAGTTCTTCATACATATGCTGCTTGAATGAAATTGGCTTTTCCATTGGACCTTGATTTTCCAAATTCTTTTATTTCTGCTTAGCCTGTGGTAAGGAAAGGAATATGATAGAAATACTTATACATGGGGAAAAATCATATGGGTAGTGAAATAATTACTGCTGAATTTTTATGGTCAAGATGAATTTACCAGAGTTAAAAAGAGAGACACACATAAAAGGAGGAAAGAAGAATTCACAGCCTATCTGTAATTCTTTATGGGGCACAAAATCATAAGCCAGAAACTTAAAAATTATTCTTAACTTGGTCATATTTTCTTAAACACCCTATGGCTTGCTGTTTTTTCTTGAATAAAAATCATTTCTCCTCTTTTTTATTATCAAACTTGAGGAAACATTTGAAGAAAGAAATGTAAATATTCTGTTATCAAATTTCAATATAAAGACATAATTAAGAGTTTTAGCTACAAAATTTGAATCCAGGTTTTACAAATTTCAGTCCTACTTTATTTCAAATATAACATTGCTCTTTGGTATGTTTATGTCTTTATATAAGACATGTATCAATAGTCTTAATGATTCACTTTGTCCTTAAAGAACAAGGTGTCATAGATGTTGTATCCTTGTCTCCTCTGTAGTAATATATTTCAGAAATAGAAGATTCTTCTGTCTTCCAAAAGTTCCTCCACTTTGCTTTCTGAAAGATTTTACCAACCCAGGAGTATGGAACATCTTCCCATTTCATTACATCTTCTTTAATTTCCTTGATTAGTGTTTTATGGTTCTCAGCATATAAGTCTTTCACATCCTTGGTCAGCTGTATTCCAAGGTATTGATTATTTGGTGGTTCAATTTTAAATGGTGTTGTATTTTTGTATTCCTTTTCTACTACTTCATTGTTAGTATAAAGAAATGTGACTGATTTCTGAATGTTAATCTTATATCCTGCTACTTTGTTGAATTTGTTGATCAGTTCAAGTAGTTTTGGGGTTGAGTCCTTAGGGCTTTCTATATATAGTATCATGTCATCTGCATACGGTGACAGTTTTACTTATTCTCTTTCTATTTAGATGTCTTTTATTTATTTCATTTGTGGCTAGGACTTGCAATACTATGTTGAATAGCAGCAGTGAGTGTGCGCATGCCTGTCTTATTCCAGATTTTAGTGGGAAGGCTTCCAGCTTTTCTCCATGGCCATACTACCCAAAGCCATTGACAGATTTAATCGAATTGCTATCAATGTAAACACGACATTTTTCACAGAACTAGGAAAAAATACAGAAATTTATTTGGAACCACAAAAGACCCAGAATTGCAAAAGCAATCCTGAGAAACAAAAACCAAGCAGGAGGCAAAACTCTCCCAGACCTCAAGCAATATTACAAAGCCACAGTCATTAAGACAGTGTGGTACTGGTACCAAAACAGACATACAGAACAATACAACAGAATAGGGAATGCAGAAATAAACACAGATTCCTATGGTCAATTAATCTTTGACAAAGGAGGCAAGAACATAAAATGGGAAAAAGACAGTCTATTTAGCAAGAATGCTGGGAAACCTGGACAGCTACATGCAAGTCAATAAAACTAGAACACACCCTCACACCATGCATAAAAATAAATACAAAATGGCTGAAAGACCTAAATATAAGACAAGACACCATCAAACTCCTGGAAGAGAATATTGGCAAAACATTCTCTTGCATCAGCTTTACAAATGTTTTCTCAGATCAGTCTCCCAATGCAACAGATATAAAAGCAAAAATAAACCAATGTGACCTAATCAAAATGACAAGCTTTTGAAACAGCAAAGGAAATCAAAAAGAAAAACAAAAAGACAAATTACAGAATGGGAGACAATAGCTTCAAATTAGGCACCTGACAAGGGCTTTATCTCTAGTATACAAAACTTATGCAACTCAACAGTAAAAAAAACCAACCCAATGGAAAAATGGGAAAAAACCTGAATAGACATTTTTTCCAAGTAAGATGTACAGATGGCCAACAAGCATATGAAAAAATGCTCAATATCCCTGATGATTAGAGAAATGCAAATCAAAACTACCTTGAGATACCACCTCACACCAGTCAGAATGGCCATCATTAACAAGCCCACAAATAACAAGTGCTGCAGGGGGTGTGGAGAAACAGGAACCCTCCTGCACTTTGGTGGGAATGTAAACTGGTACAGCCACTGTGGAGAAGAGTATGGAGGTACCTTAGAAATCTACACATGGAACTACCATATGATCCAGCAATCCCACTCTTGGGCATACGTCCAGACAAAACTTTCCTTAAAAAAGACACATGCACCTGCATGTTCATTGCAACTCTATTCACAATAGCCAAGACATGGAAACAACCCAAATGTCCATCAACAGATGATTGGATTAGGAAGAAGTGGTATATATACACAATAGAAAACTATTCAGCCATAAAAAAGAATGACATAATGTCATTTGCAGCAACATGGATGGAACTAGAGACTCTTATGCTGAGTGAAATAAGTCAGAAAAAGAAAGACAAATACCATATGATATCACTTATATCTGGAATCTAATATAGAGCACAAATGAAACTTTCCACAGAAAAGAAAATCAGACTTGTGGTTGCCAGGGTGGAGAGGGAGGGAGTGGGATGAATTGGGAGGTTGGGGTTAATGGATGCAAACTATTGCTTTTTGAATGGATTAGCAATGAGATCCTGCTATGTATCACTGAGAGCTATGTCTATTTACTTATGATGTAGCATGATAATGGGAGAAAAAAGAATGTATACATGTATGTGTAACTGGGTCACCATGCTGTACAGTAGAAAAAATTGTATTGGTGAAATAACAATAAAAAAGAAGGAAAGATTTATATCTGGGCCTGTTTTCACTAACTAAAAGAATACTGGAAAGGATTTTTGCTTTTATGAAAAAGTCATTATTGTACTAATGTTGGCTTTTTTGTAAAAGTAGACTTCTACAAAAGTTTGCATACAGACTTTAGGAAAGCAGGTGATGACTGTGATGCTCCTCTATGCATATGGAGAATACTAGGTCCATATATATTATTAAATCACTCTTTGTAAGTCAAAGCTTCTCTGACTATGACACTCCAACTCGTGTTACTACACATAAATATTCAAACTCACTGGTCATCCAGAGCCATTTCTTCCATAATTTGACCATATAATTATGCTAGAGCACTGTCCCTTGGGGTGAGTGTTTATTAAGCTTACACAAAGAGTATCATTTCATCAGAAATAGAAACATTCCCCAACACTGTCCAGGTTTGGAAGGTAATATAATTATCACTTAATCTATTAAAGATAATCAAGATTGTAGTTGATGGTGTGAGTTCAACCTTGCAACAGCATCTAGACTAATGACATATAGTTCATTTTTCCTTATGTCTTTTTGATAGGAGTTGAAGTAATCAAGGGATATGAATAGGAAATATATTGAATAAATGCCATTTGTATTCTAACATAAAAGGAGGATTTGAAGCGGGAAACTAAAGCCAACAGTTGAGATTTAGGGACTATAACAAGGGCTCAGTAGAGCAGTGAGATTAATGAGGTACAAACTGTAAATTGTGAACAGGAAACATGGAGGGTATGAGAACTGAAGAATGAAATGGAAGGCAGTTTGGCATTCTCAGAGGATGGACTTTGTTGCCTTGTGAATAATTTGAAGTAATGTTAAGATATCCCTTTGCACCCTTAATCAGGAATTTCCTGAGGACCAGTTGCCACATAATTATTTTTGATTCTTAAAAAAAATAAGGAAATATGTTTCATAAAAATTAATTAGATAAATAATGTTTGTATCTGTTGTATAAGGATATTTTGGTTTAATAGAGACTTTTAATTCAGTGAAAATATTAGTCATTTTGTGGGGGGAATGAGCTAGCTATTGTTGAAGGCCAACTGTGAGGCATAGATTTTGATACATTATTTTCATACTTTAACTTATTTTAATGTAGCAGCAATTATTGAGATATATATTTTAATCCATTATACAGGAAGAAAATGAGACTCAAGTTAAGCAATAATATCAAGTCTTTTAAACACTTGTACCCTCTCCTTTACCCATTTCACAATACTCCTTGATATCATGATGTGAAAAATACCAAAACTCAGATCTAATCATTGGCACAGTGTGGACATTGTCATTGAAGGGTTCTTCCCTTATTATTATTTTTTTGATGGGAGTGGGGGTTTCTTCTTCAACTGTCCATTGACCTCCAGGCTACTTGCAGTCTCTTGATTCCTCTTGCTTCATGGAAAGTCATCTAATTATCTCATTTCTGCAGATGTAGTAGCCTTCATGAGCATCATGAAAACTGAAATGTAATGGGATCAAGAAACTCAAATGATTAAATTTTAAAGAAAGTGACACTCAGACATAAGAGGTATTTGGAAAAAAAATAAGTAACTCAATCTCAGGAGACTGATACTCTGTTTTTGCACAAGGACAGTATACTGAAGAGTAAATTAGGCCCTATTTCCATAGGAAATTGCCTTTTATTATCCCATAGTGTTAACATTTACTACTGGAAGAATGACTTCATGGTCAGTTCAGTCTAGGAATTTTTGACTTATTTAATTTATCCAAAAGATATTTTGCAGGGCCTAAAGTGATCCAAAGAGTTATGGGAATGAGATGAACAATTTTGAATGACACTGATGCAAATTTAATTCCAGCGGAATTAAGGAGAACTTAATTAAAAACTAGTAGGTTATAGGTGGATAATAAATAGTAATCAAATAAAAATATAATTTTGTTAGCAATGGGTTTGATGAAAAACATCTTATAAGATGGTGGTGCAGGAGATAATTGTGTATACAGATTTGTGTAGTTTGAAGCACAGGTTGACTTTCATTTAGGGACAAGTTTAAATAAGTACATTATTCCACCTTACATTTTTTTAAAAATAAATACGTTACTCTAACACATGCCTTTGGAATGGGGACAATATCTCCCCAAGTAGTAAAGTTGGTTTCTTAGAATATGCAAAAAATCTTTGTTTTTATATATAAATCACAGATACACACAAGTCACATAAACGGGTAGTATATTTCTGGAGTCAATATTTTAAAGGGTAAGATTAAGGGGACCGAATGTCTAAAAAATCATCAGAGGTGGGAAACAGTGCAAAGAAGATTGAGGAATGCCCTATCTCATGTCTGAATGGATAGGAAATAGCATGGAGTGACCAGACTGTTTGTAAAGGTAATCTAAGAACAGAGGTTGGGCCCATCACCTGGGAATATCACAGTCAATAAAACTGAGAGACACTGCCTTCTAAGGAGACTTCCTGGAGTGTATGTTCAACTCTGTTTATGAACCAGTTGTAACCCATGATGTGTGTGATAAATGTATAACATTAGTATTTTTAACTATTGAAAGTTGAAAAAGATTGGAATTTATAACTTCCAATATTTCTAAATCAAAAACATATTATTTGAGAATACTGTTATGCAGTGAGAAAAATTTAGTCCTTATTTTTTCTGGCTAATGAACATTTTAAAATCCTTTCTAATGACAATTCTCCTATAGTTAGAGGTGTTACTATTTTAACAATAGTTTTAAAATAGGTAGAGAATACCAGATTAAATAATAGAAAAATTCAGGCTGGTACTGGGTGGGTGGCAAGAACAAGTCCTCTTGACTTTTCTTCATCTATATCTTCAGACAGATGAGTCATTGTGTGACAATTCTATTGAAGAAGAAAGATTAATTTTTGAGCAATAATGAAATAGTTGGGGATTTCCTGTGCATCCAGCATTGTCATGGTAGCAGCATGGGTTTGATCCCTGGTTAGAGAAATTCCACATGTGCTGGCTGCCACAGGAAAAGAAGGAGAAGGAGAAAAGAAGAAGAAGAAGGAGAAGGAGAAGGAGAAGGAGAAGAAGGAGAAGGAGAGGAAGGAGAGGAAGGGGAAGGAGAGGAAGGAGAAGGAGAGGAAGAAGAAGGAGAGGAAGAAGGAGAGGAAGAAGGAGAGGAAGAAGAGTAAGAAGAATAAATGAATGGTTAATATCATGATGTGGTTTTGTGTTTGTGGAGCATCAGCTTGGCCTGGCTCCAGTGAAGCTCTGCTCCTGGGAAAATTGCAGGGGTGGATGTGGATTCAGTGATATGGTGATTAGTGCCTCTGTCAGTAGAGACACAGCCTCAAAGGGATGCAGTTGATATGATGCAAGTCTACACATTTTGAAGTTCTGTGTTTTTGAAAAAGGCACTCTGCCTTATTTGAGTCCAGGTCTGTTTCTCAAAGGAATACCTTTCTGTAATGATGATTCTTCTAAGATGTGGATTCAAACTACTTACAAATCAAACTCAAATACAGCTAAAAGACAGTAACAGTTTCCCAAATGATTTTATAAGCAGCTTATCTGGCTGCCATTTTTTCTTTTACTTATTTTTTCTTTTTTGGCAAGCTTTCCTATTTAGATGAACTTGGAATCCCTCCACCATCTGCAAGTGTTGTTTTCTATATATGTCCCTGGACACTTAAGACATCTGTTTAAAATTTTTTTTAATCATTTCAAACTCTGGTATATCAAAACAGCTCCCCATTAAGTGATTGGATGATTTGATCCAAGTACAGGTCCTGATTTTATTGCTTCCATGCTTGGATTTGCTAAGTTGAAACTCTAATATGTCATGGTTCTTGGATCTTTTGCAGATAAATGTTTCTATATGTACATCCTGGGTAGAGCCAGAACTTTGCTTACCCTGACAGGATCCTAGAGAATTTATTTACACAATCTCTGCCTTACATTTACGAACCATCAGGTAACTTGCTTTTAGAGGTCACAGAGGTGACATGAGACTGAGTTTTGGAGATGATTTTCACAACAGTTTTGAGTATTATGGTCTTATTAATTTGAACTACTATTTTGAAATCATTGAAATAACTTAATCACATTCATGCACAATTATATTTGTAGTAGTTCATGTTATTGGTCTCTTTAAACAATTTGTAAACTTAGGATGGAGAACATTGAGCTACCTACTACTTTTAGCTTAATTTACTTTGATCTCTTTTGGCAAATTATCAATATTTTATGTCTACCTTTTGTTTCTATCCAGATCATGAGATTAATAAGTAAAGGAGTATGTTTATGTTTCAGAGGTGTGTCTTAGAAATGTAGGAAAAGGAGTAGCTGATGTATAGGATAGTTTTAAACAGTTTTTTTTTGGGCTTTTTAGGGGAACACCTGTGGCATATAGAAGTTTCCAGGCTAGAGGGCAAATCCAAGCTGCAGCTGTAGGCCTATGCCACAGCCTAAGCAATGCCATGTCTGAGCTGTATCTGTGACCTACACCACAGCTCATGGAAATGCTTGATCCTTAACCCACTGATTTATGCTAGGGATCAAACCCACATCTTCATGGATCCTAGCTGGTTCATAACCCATTGAGCCACAATGAGAAATCTGTAGTTTTAGACAATCTTAAATTTCCCTTCTTTTATGCCATTATCTGTGTGTATGTGTGATTGTGTGTATTATAAATATATTTCTGCTTTCCTCTTATTCCAAAGAAAATTCCTTAAATTTTATTTCTGTTTAAATCACCTTTGGGAAAGACTCAACTTTACATAGTGATTTTCTTTCTATTTTAATCAGCTAGTGATTCTAAATTTTCAAAGATGATAAAAAAAATTGGCTTTAAAAAGACATCTTGCTATCTATGAAAAACCACAATTTATTTGTGATTAGTTCTGCTCACAGTTGTTGCTGTTGGTGCTGAAGTGATGCTGATTATTTGCTCAAGGAAGTGGTGGTGAAACAAAGAAAGCTGTTCAGAGATTAAGCTCCTCTCTGGAAACATTCCAAGAAAGCATAGATTTTTGTATCTACTATTGCATAATAATTTCCATGCTAAAAATACACTACTGTAGATAATTCCATTCCCACTAATTTTCAAGGAAAGCACAGTGAGTTAAGAAGACTAATGAACAGAAATAACCCTTTAAAAGCCCTTAATTAGAGACATAGTCTGTTGATGATGCATGGGCTCTGGGCATAGGTCTTCTGAAGAACACAGGCATTGTTGCTCCTTAAAAATGACAAGCCAGAGGCTATGAGTACATGGCTCTCACTTTACTGTTATCCAGGATTTTATTGACTAATTTAGCTCCATCAGAAATTCAGAATTAAAGTTATCTTCTTAGATTCATATCTGGGCTTTATTAATTAGTAACTGTATAGTCTTAAGCAAAGCAATTATTAGAAAAATAAAGCAATTATCTCAATCATAAAATATGTTTTATCACAACTAGGTATGAGGATTAAGTGGGAAAACGTATAAAGTATGAGCAAAATATATGGCACATAGTACAAACTGAATGATGTATTATTAGTTTGATTTGTATGTGTGTATAATTTATATATTTCTGTATAGACATTACATTGAATTTAATTTAACTTTATCTTGAAACTCATAGTGCATTTATTATGTCATCAGTGAAATTCTATGAATGAATAATTGAATTAATTCAAGTTAACATGACATGATTGTTCACATTACTGTTTGGTTAACATATTCAAGAATGATAATATTTAAGGTAAGGCTATGAAGAAAATTACTCTTTAATACACTATGGCAATGAAAGGTGCTTCAGAATTTCAAGAGAATAATGTTATGGAATTTATCAAATTTAAACATATGCATATTTTTTACTTCATGATGACATAGACTTCCTCATCTTACGTGTCAGTAAGTGACGACTACAGTGAAAAGCAAGTTTGCACACCTTTGAACTCCTGGTTTTTCCCACTGTACAAAGCAAACTGAGGAGTGCTCTGGCAGTAAGTGATGGGCTTGACTACAGTGGGAGGGAGTCATAAAAAATATAAGGATGACACCTATGTGAGACTGTATTGACTCTCAGACAGAATACTTGAGATGTGAACCAGCAGTCAAGAGAGATTTGCCATGAACTCATAGATTTTAAGACAAAAAGGGCATTGTTATCTATTCTGGTGTATTTTGTTTTAAAATAGTTTAATTCATGAAAGGGCACAAAGGAAATCTTGCTTGGAAACATGAGCATTTAATGAATATCAAAGCTGAGCTGCTGTATTTTAAAAGGACAGGATTCCTAACATGGATCTTTTGAAGTCCTAGTTTTTCTACACATCAACCACAACTCCCTTTTCTACAGATGAAGGAACTGTGACCAGAGTGGTGAGCAATGTAAAAACACATTCCAGGAGTTAGCCAGACAACCTGGAATGGGACCCAGCTTTCCTGATTTCCAAGAATGTTGTCCTTTCTACTTCATTTAGAGTGTCCAAGATATATATATTTTTTAATTTCCTGGGAAGGAGATGGGAGAGGTTGCAGTTAATCCATATTGTAAATTAGCAAAAAGTGTCCTGGTAATAAGAGGGGTAATTCAAAGAATGAATTTGTGCGTATTTATGGAGGGCTTAGAGAATGTGTAGTTTATCTCCCTATTTAAAGCAATGGTCTCTACTATATTCCCATCAAGGGACAAACAGTCTCTACTTAACTATTCCTGGAAGAGGAGAGTTTGCTGTCAAAGTGATTATTTTACCACACCATTTGACTATATTTAGCTGATTGAGGCCACTGATCACTTCTTCAGTGGTATACTCCAACAGTTAAGAACTTGTGTTTCTTTCTTTTTTTTTTGTTAGAACAACTTGGCAAAATCAAACTCCATTTTATTATTGGACAACATTGTTTCACACATACATCAAACAGGCAAAAAAATAAATAAAGATCAATTTCATAGACAAAAAGAAGGAAAAAGAAGAAAACTTTTATCTTTGGCTTTTTTAACCATCTCACATGAACCAACAAGTTACAGTATAGCTAAATACAAACACAAGAAAAGTTACTGAAATGCTTGGAAAAAGATTGTTTTGTTGTTTTTGCCTTTTTTTTTGTAACAGTTTTTTTTCCTTTATCCTTTGAGAATATAATGACCATGATCACATCACAAGTAAAGTCAGAATTAGGACAGAGAATGCTCTGAAGTCTGGCTTGGTCATATGAAACCATTAAAAATGTCTGACCCCTAATGATGTGTACATAAATATAAAATGTAAAAAAAATGCAAACAAATTTTCCTTTCTAAAGTACTTTAAGAAAAAAAAATCAGGGCCTTGGAAGTTTGGGTACATTTTTTTCCTCCCCTGTTGCAAATTGATGTTGTGGTTTTGGTTGGGTGGTGGAGAGAGCGCTTGTCATCTGTGGGTGGCACAGCCCACTGTAGGCAGGCAGGAGGGACTCTCTACTCCCAAAGGTGACCATGTTTAGGATTCTTCTGAGAAGGGAGGTGGAGTGTGAATAGGTCAGTGTCACCTTTTTTTTAAGTTTAACTTTTCCTTTTTTGCTCTCTAGTCATCCTCATAGGTCTTCAGCTTCTTGCTGTCAACATCGTCATCCTCATCATTGTCAGCTGCCCGTTTGCCTGTAGCTGCCTCAGCCTCCTCATCTTCATTTCATCCACTTCCTCACCGTCACCTTCCTCCTCCTCCTCTTGCTTCCCACCTTCTTCCTCTTCCTCTACCTCATTGTCGGCCTCCAACTCCATAATTTTCTCATTAGCTTTCCCAATAGCAGATGCCTCGATCCATTCTCCACCTCCTCCATAACTTCCTTCTTTTAAGTCCTTTGTGTTGATCTCAGAGCTAGTTTCCACACCCACATCTGACATGATGGGGCACACCAGTGATACAATGCTGCTGATTAAAAAGAAAACAAGTTTCCAAGGACTCTGATCATAAGAGAAACAAGAGAGCATGCTATAGGTATTTATTTGATTCAGAAAAACCTGGATTTGCAATATTTACTAGCCATGGAAACTAGGTGTCATTCTTTGTTTACCCATTTTTTTTACTTTTTTTTTTGCCTTTTCTAGGGCCGCATCCCTTGGCATATGGAGGTTCCCAGGCTAGGGGTCTAATCAGAGCTTCAGCCACTGGCCTATTCCAGAGCCACAGCAACATAGGATCCAAGCCTCATCTGCGACCTACACCATAGCTCACAGCAATACCAGATCCTTAACCCACCGAGAAAGGCCAGGGATGGAATCTGCAACCTCATGGTTCCTAGTCAGATTTGTTAACCACTGTGCCATGATGGGAACTCCTGTTTACCCATTTCAGATGTTAGTATGTTATCTCTAAAATGAAGAAAATATCTCTTAGAATACTCCATTGCCTGAAATTTAGTAGATACTCATTGAATAGTCACAGTGTATGATAATAATCCAGTTGAGAGGAAGAAATGTAGGTGGAAAGAGTATAGTTTTTAGCAAGTAGAGAGTCTTTGGAATATTACCTATTTGCCTTTTAGACTCTTCAACTAGCACAGCCTAGGAATTCAAAAAGTATATGTGATAAATGAATGAGAAATTATATGAAATGTTCTGAGTTCTTTGTTATTAGATCTGTGTGGTGATAAATTAAAGTCAGCTTTCTAGCTTGAGGTTCCTAAAAGACAGAGACTGAAGGAATGGCTTGTGTGTAGGTAGTTTATTTTGGAAAACAAGAGAGGCAGTAAATGAGAGAATGAAAAAAGAAGGAAAAAAGTGAATCTAAGATTGTGTTCAGCTGAATACCATTCATGCACTGGCCCCTATTTATTCTTACTTAATTTATATTAATTCTTTCATATTACAGTGTGTGAGTGATGAAATAATGTCTTCTAAGTTTCTATAGCAGCAAGTTTCAGGAAGTGAAGCAAGAGCCACACTGGTGGGAGATGGTCTTGTTGGGGAGAATAGCAGGATCAAGCTGTAGTCAGGGCATAATTGTTAGCAGTTGGTGGCTCTACTGATGGACAGAGGAAATTGTAGGTCAAGAGGGTATGAGACAGAGGGCAAAAAATGCCCAACATGTGCAATAATTACTAATTACAAATAATATTCTTTTTTTAGATTTTCTATCTCAGAGAGAACCCCTTACATCAGACCATAGTAAATGGAGAATCCAAACAATGTGACATAATTCATCCTTTTGGGCATTATGAAGAATCCAGAGGTGAGGGAAATGCTCTCTGCTGTGTTTCTAATCATGTATTTGTCCACCATCTTGGGAAACCTCCTCATTGTGGTAACCATGGTCACAAGTCAGAGTCTGAGATCACCTATGTATTTTTTCCTTACCTCCTTGTCCCTCATGTATGTTACCTACTCTTCTGTAATTGCCCCCAAGATGATTGTGGACTCCTTCTCTGAAAGCACTGCCATCTCTCTGGAAGGTTGTATGGCCCAGCTATTTGCTGAGCAATTCTTTGGTGGGGTGGGGATCATTCTTCTCATTGTGATGGCCTATGACCACTATGTGGCCATCTGCACTACATGACCATCATGAGGCCTCAGGTGTGTTGCCTCTTGCTGGGAGGAGCCTGGGTGGGGGGATCCATACATGCAACTATACAACTTCTCTTCATGTGTCAAACACCCTTCTGTGGACCAAATATCATTGATTGCTTTATGTGCGATTTGTTTCCACTGTTGAAACTGGCCTGCATAGACACACACCTCCTGGGCCTCTTAGTCATCCTCAACAGTGGGGTGATGTGTGTGGCCATCTTCCTTATCCTCATCACCTCCTATGTGGTCATCCTCTGCTCTCTCAAGTCTTACAGCTTTGAAGGGCAGCATAAAGCCCTCTCCACCTGTGGCTCCCACCTCATTGTGGTTGTCTTGTTCTTTGTGCCATGTATTTTCTTGTATGTTATGCCTGTTGCCACTTATCCTATAGACAAGGCAATGGCTGTGTCCTTTACCATTGTTGCACCCATGTTGAACCCCTTGATCTGCACCTTGAGGAATGCAGAGGTGAAAAATGCCATGAAGAAACTGTGGATGAAACAAAATACCTTGTGTTATCATTAACTTACATGCTAAGATCAAATCTTTCCTAAAGGACAATGAGGGCTCACCTTCCCCATTGATTCTAATCCATTGGGACACAGCAACCAATAACACATATCTGATTAAGATTGCAAATCAAGTTAATACATTAAAATCAGGTTATTGCCTAATTCTTAAGTACATTTTGTACTTCATTCCTTTTCTAGAGGCTCCAGTCTTTCTTTGTATCTCTTTCTCTCCCTCCTTCAATTTTTACCTGTCATTTGCATAATTTAAGCCTTTCTCATTTCAGGGTTTTTATTTTTCTTATTCTGCTAACTGCTGGAACTTTTTTCCCAGAGTTTTTGCTTGGCTGGCTCCATCTCATTTTCTCCACTTTCAGAAGAACTCTCCTCTTTAGACAAATTTCTCTAATGACTTTCCCTACACATTCCATTCAGTTATACTCTAAGCCTTCGTCTGGTTATACCTTTAACATCAATTGTCACAAGCTAGACTTTAAAAAATATTTAATTTTATTTTAATACAATGATTTTTATTTTTTCCATTATAGCTGGTTTACAGTGCTCTGTTCATTTTCTACCATACAGCATGGTGACCCAGTTAGATACGTCTGGTCTCTTATGATGGAGCATGATAATGTGAAAAAAAAAAGAATGTATTTCTTAATTTTTATTTTCTCTGGTTTCCCCTGACAAGCTTGCAGTCGTTATACGGGCAGGGGTTATGTTTATTAATTCGTGCTGTGCCAGTCGCTTAGAAGTTGCTAAATACATATTATCGAATGAATAAGAGTCTAAAAGAAACAGTTTTTTAAACAGTATTTGCAAATTCACAAATTGGGTTAAAGTTAAGAGAGAAAAATAAATATAAACTCTTTAGGAGATAGAATTTTCCCAGTTTTCATGCTGCCAATTTTTTTTTGTATGCTTTTGGAAGAAAATACAATTTCAATTCAGTGGTTTACTATTTAATATGGTCAACAACATTACCAAAATTCCCTACTACTGTTTTTCTTCCTTTAGTGAAGCAGAATAACAATCACTCTTGTCTATGCACTTTAGAATCTGGTGTCTGTATCTTGAAGCTATATATCCTTTATGAAAGAAGAGCAAAAATATATGTTTGTCTTTTAGGGCCACACCCATGGCATATGGAGATTCCCAGGCTAATGGTTGGATCGCAGCTGCAGCTGCTGGCCTGTGTCACAGCCACATAAACATGGGATTTGTGCATTGTCTTTGACCTACATCACATCTCATAGCAATGTTGGATCATTAACCCACTGAGTGAGGCCTGCATCCTCATGGATACTAGTCAGATTTTTTTCTACTCTTATATTGTTTTTAACTATCAGATAAATAATTGTTGCTGTTACATCCTAGAGTGGAGATTCTAAATCCAAAGGATGTTTATTTTCTTCCGTATCTTGCTATCACTAGAGAGACACTGATGTTTTTTTAACACCTGTATCCCTAACTAGGTATATGGGAAGACTAAGGATTTAGACTGTGTTTCTGTTATGATTTTCTTATTTAAAATGATATATATATATATATATATATATATATATATATATATATATTATATAATATACCAGTATCTGTTCCAGTATTTGAAACAGGCATAACATTTAAAACACTGTTTTTAGTTTTAAATAAAAAGCATATGTGCAATGGGAAATTCACATTAATTATCATCAATCATTTTCTTTTTTTTTTTCTTTAGTTTTTCTTTTTTTGATTTTTTATTATAGCTGGTTTACTTCAACAACTGAGGTACATTGATTTTTTGAAGAATATTTGCTGACTTGTATGAATCATTGGATACTTTTACAGGAGTAAGGTAGACAGGGATGAATTAGACAATACTTCTCACTTTTGTCCTAGAGCTGCTTTCTGATGGAGGAGACAATATAAGATGGAAATCCTGTGAAATCAGATTGTTATGATCATTATACAACTACAGATGCAATAAATTCATTTGAGTAATAAAAAATAAAAGAAAGGAAGCTGAAGTCATAGAATGATAACTGATATCCAGAAAATTGTAGTTCAGTGGTATGTGTGTGTGACTAGCTCTAGTTAGGTTGATAAGGAGGATACACCAAGACCTGAAAGATGAGATAGAACTATCCTTAAGCACATCAGTGTGAAGAGCATAGAAGGTAAGAAAAGTTCCCATTGTGGCTCAGTGGGTTAATAATCCAATTATTATCTGTGAGGATTCAGGTTTGAGCCTTGGTCTTGTTCAGTGGATTATTGATCTGGCATTACTGGAAGCTGTGTTTAGGTCTCAGATGTGGTTCAGATCTGGCATTGCTTTGGCTGTGGCATGAGCTTGTAGCTGTAGCTCCAACTCAACCCCAAGTCTTGGAACTTCCATATGTTGTGGGTATGGCCTTAAAATAAAGAAAAAAAAGGAAAGAGAAAAGCGTGTATAGAAACCCAAGTGTAGGACACAGCCTGAAGTGGAAAAGGTCAAGGTAATCAGTGCTCAGTGGATAAGAGTGAAGCTGGTAGAATGTTAGATGTGAAAGGTACACAACAGGGATCTGATAAAGAATGCTATTATTTTTTTAACTCTAGGATTCACAACCTATACTGACATCAAAATAACTCCATTACAATAATAACTAAAAATCAAACCATTCATAGTTTACAGATGACAGAGAAAATTTCTGTCAAATATCTTTGTACATAGCTTCCATTTAACTTTGCTATGTGAATAGCAAAGCGTAATGTTTAGTGCTTGCTCACAATATCTAAAAATTGAATTTCTGGATTCACTTAACAACACTTCACCCTGCCTCATGGCAAAAAAGAAGAACAAACCCATGACAATGTAATAACTTTGATCTCTATAAGAACCCTATGATGGATATTTTTTTATCTTTTAAATATGAAATTAAAGAACTGGGAGGATCATCATGAGATCCCTAAATTAAGTATTTTTTATTAGAGTAGAGTTGATTTACAAGGTTGTGTCAATTTCTGCTGTACAGTATAGTGACCCAGGCATACATATATATTTTTTTCTCAGAGTATCTTCCATTATATTTTACCCCAAGAGATTGGATATAGTTCCCTGTGCTGTAGAGTGGGACCACATTGCTTACCTATTCTAAGTGTAATAATTTACCAACCTCAATCTCTGTGTCCATCCTACTTCCTACCCCCTCCCTCCTCGCAACCCCAAGTTTGCTCTCCATATCCATGACTTGTGTATGTTTTGTTGATAGGCATTTGTGCCATATTTTAGGTTCCATATATAAGTGATATAATATGGTATTTATCTCTCTCTTTCTGATTTACTTCACTTAGTATTATGGTCTCTGCTTGCATCCATGTTGCTGCAAATGACAGTTTTGTCATCTTTATGGCTGAGTAGTATCCCGTTGTGCATAAATACCACATCTTCTTAATCCATTCATCTGTTGATGGACATTTAGCTTGTTTCCATGTTTTGGCTATTGTGACTAGTGCTGCAATGAACATACATGTGTATGTACCTTTTTGGATTATAGTTTTTTTCTATATATATGCTCAGGAGTGGGACTGCTGGATCATAGGGCAGTTCCATATTTAGCTTTCTGACGAACCTCCATACCATTTTCCACAGTGGTTGTACTAATTTTTAATATTTTTGTAATTTTTCAGCATTAAAATTAGATACAGAATTTGTCTTTACTAATAATGAGGTAAGAGCTGTTCTGGCCATTCATGAAGAAATTATTACCTGTCAGTTAGATTCCACAATTTTTTTTCTCTGATCTGTTTTGTAGGTTTCCCTAATTACTTCAAAGGAAGTAGTTTTACTCATTAAACATATTACTGCTTTTTTTTCATTTCTAACACAGACTTTTGAAGTAAATCTTGGTCTTAGTGGCTTTTTACAGGAATTTGCTCTTAACAATATTAAATTGTAAATCATAAGACCTCTATATCAGAATTGAAAAAAAAGCAATACTATTTATGATCCAAATCCATTTCTAGAAATGTAGAAATCCAGTGGTGCTTTAATTTGAAGGAGAGTGTTTGTAAAAAAAAATGCTGCAAATATCAAACATATTTGGAAATGTTAAGTGAACTTGCTTCCAGTTTCACTCAGAAAATTTAAGTCACCAGAGGAGAACTTCCTTAGATTCTTACAACTCTGTCTACAATTTTACCAAACACCCATTCAATCATATGCTACCTTCTTCTTGAATCCTATAAATGTATTTTCTGTGCTACTATCCAAACTTCAAAAACAACCTCACAGACACTGACCTCATCTGTTAATGTTTTACATTTGTCAATAATCTCTTCTATGGATTGAGTATGTTATGAGGTCCTACTGTACATCATAGAGAACTATATCTAAACTCTTGATAGAACATGATGGAAGATAGTATGAGAAAGAGAATGTGTGTGTGTGTGTGTGTGTATACTGTGTCAGTATGCTGTTCAGTGGAAATTGGCACAATATGATAAATCAACAATACTCTAATAAAAGAGAGAAACACATACTATATAAAATAACCCTATCTATATATTTATTCTTCTTTTTTGATCACCCCCATGGCCATATGGATTTTCCCAGGCTAGAGACCAAATCTGAGCCATAGCTGTTACATATGTAGCTTGTCAATTCCAGATGGTTAGCCCACTGTGCCAGGCTGAGGATCAAATTGTTGCCTCCACAGAGACTAGCTAGATCTAGACTAGGATGTAGGATGCCTGCCTATACCTAAGCCCACTGTGCCACAGGGGAAACTCCCTCTTCTGTATCTCTTATTTCTTCTATATTTCCATTTTTCTCAATAATTTTATATCAACAAAGAAGTGATATGATATGCATCTTTAAAATAAAATCTTCCCTTGATTCAATTTCACTTATCATGTATGTATTCATATCCTTCTCTTCCATTTGTAACAAAGATAAGGGGATTCTATAATAATCACTCCCCCAATGATAAAGTGTATTTTCCTGTAAATTGATAAACCACTTCTAAAATATATGTGATATGTGTCTGTGTTGGCATATGAAAAGAATAGTGATAGGTGACTAGATTTACTAAATGTCACAAAATATCATAAAGCTTTGGTTCGTAAACATTTTTCTATTGCCTTTTTTAATGGCTGCACATGCAAAATATGAAAGTTTCTGGTCCAGGGGTGAAATTAGTGCTCCAACTATCATCTACTCCAGATCCTTAACCTACTGAGTGAGGCTAGGAATCAAACTTGCATCCTCACAGAGGCAACATCAGGTCCTTAACCCACTCAGTGAGAAGAGTAACTCCTACAAACATTTTTCTATGCACAGAGGAAAAAAAATTATAAAGAACAGAATAATTGGCCCTAAATTGAGCCATCTACCTTTGGAGACAATATACATTTTATAATTTAATTAATGATGAAGTTTGAATATTAATCTTTTGGGAAGAATGACTGCTGGAAAAATTCCAGAAGGGCAAATTGTTCCTTATCTCCCCTCTGCCTCATCTCCTCATTTGATGAAATCTTTGCACCTGTCTCTATGTCTATCTCCATCCTACTCTCCTTACCTCTCCCTCTCTCTCTCTTTCTCTCTCTCTTTATTTTGTGGGGTGTGTATTATTTTTCTGAACTCAATGTATTTTTGCACAAATTATATTATATTATATTATATTATATTATATTATATTATGTATATATTCTATTATATTCTAACACTATTTTTTCAGTTTCCTCCCACTTACTTCCTCTAATGAAAGGAAGTAATAAAGAATTAAGAAAAGCATGGAATGGAATGAAATAGAAGATACTAAGTGTGGTTTACAGTAGTTATCAGGGGTCCCAGGTTAATTGCTAGGATCCTGTTGCCGAGTCATACTTTTAAAATATCATCCCCTCAAGGAGGGAGTGTGGTCTGTGTCAGATGGTTATCCTGTGTAAGGAAAAATATTTAAATTTCAGTGAAAATAAAATAACACTCATTCCATAATATCATAGTCAAATAAAATCTAGGCATTTATGGTCTTTCTTTTTTCTGATGAATCACTTTAATACTGCTTCTTTACATGGGATGTAAATACACAGAAACACAGGTAGGAAATGTGATGATATAGAGAAACAAACCCGTTAGAATAGACTCTCCCTGAGGCACCTGAGCTAAACCTGGATTTTCCTTCAAATTTCAATTTAATGCTACAGACAATTAGAGTAAACAGACTTGTCAACTCTTCATAAAGAAGGAAAGAAAGAAAGAAGAAAGAAAAAAGAAAGAAAGAAAGAGGAAAGTGGTAAATTCCTTTAATCTTCAAAAACTGCACTTTTAAGCATGAAAAGCCAAGACATATCATGATCAGGTTCTGAGAGGGAAAAAATACTTTTTGAATTAACCTATACATTTTGCACATTTATACATAAAAGTTATTCTTTAATAAGCATGGATTGATACTCTGCTTCCTAAATAGCACATGTCTTTATGAGCAGATATAGTGCCTTATCTCAGAACTCATCTTTTGTGTTTAAAATGTAGACAAGCATTTCACCACAGTTATTCAAGAGATATTCTATTTCATCCATGTTTACACAGTTTCCTATTTCTGAATATGAAGAGAAATGAAAGCATCTTCAAGTAGAACCATAAATATTTAAAAAGAGGATAAAGAAAAATCCTTGAATTGGTTGAGGATATGAAAGTTTTGCAAACACTTGAGCAAGTCAAAGCACAGATAACTGTGTCATGAAAAATCATATGGAAATTTCCAAACCCTAAGGGGAATGGAGAGGCAATTCTGCAGGTTCATGACCTCTCATGGAAACCTCTTTAAATTTTAGTTGGGGACTCGGGGGAAGATGGTGGAAGAGTAGGGGGACACGCTCACCCTCTCCCACAAACACAACAACCAAAAAACTCATCTACGGGATAAACAACTTGCACAGAACAGCAACCAAACGCTGGCATAAGAACCTAAACTCCAATAATGGCAAGAATCTCGTGACATTACTAGGTAAAACAAGAGAAAAGAGGAGAGTGAAAGAAGGGGAATCCAAGCTGGACGGATGCTCCTGAAAGGGGAATCCAAGCTGGACAGATGTTCCCGAAAGGGAACAATGATCCCGCACCGTGGAAAGTCACCTACTCTAGGGAAAGATCAACCAAACCAGAGGAACCTCCAGATGCAGAGAAGAGTGTAGCAGTAAGTCAGAGTTCTGAAAAGCAGATCGAGAACCGAACAGATCATCTGAACTATGGGCACATTCACCAAAAATTGAGACGCCTGGATAGGGGCTGGGCACTGAGACCTCAGTTCCGGAGGTTAGTCCCCTGGAAAGGGTGGGGGAAGCAGGATGGAGCGGAGACTGCTTGAGAGGTCTAGAAACCTGTTTGTCAATTTTGACTGGGCAGATACTGCCTGGGAGACTAGAAAGCCGAGCGTCACGGGGGAGGGAGCAATATGCTAAGGGTGGGGAAGTGGACAGCCACATCAGAGGAAAACTGGGAGAAGAGTTGGGTCTGCGCCAGTGTTAGGGAGGGGAGAGAAGAAGTGATGGGTCCCCATAGAATACTCCCCACACCACAGAGAGCTTACTGGCCCGCTAACTATCAGAAAATCATGCTTCCCAGTGCATCCCCTCCCCCTGCCACCACCACCCCCTACACACACACCAGACCTGGGGCTGGCTGCCATCAGGGAGGGCTGGCCTCAACAATTGCCAGAAGCCTACCACTGCAGGGGCTGTCCCTGCCCTGGCCTGCTTGCCTTTGGAGGGGCTACATCCCCGCAGAGCAACACCAAACACCACCAGCACCCAGGAAAAGGCCTGCAGCCCAGAAAAGCTAGAATAAGATTGGACAGGCTGTGAAAAGATCTGCCTAATTCTCCAACAGTCCTTCTGAGTCAGGGTGCCCTCGGGAAGAGCCTCTTGGTTTCACAGCGGCCCAGCTAGCCACTCCATCCCTTGGGGGGTGCCACACTTCCATGGAACAGCTCCCCAGGACCCTCAGCTCCCTTCAGGAAGCCTTGAGCCCCAGAAAAGCTATAACAACCTTGGCCAGGCCATGAAAAGATCTGCCTGCATTCTTGGACAGTCCTTCCGAGTCAGGCTGCCATGGGAAAAGACTTTTGGTTTTGCAGCAGCCCCGCTAGCTGCTCCATCCCTGGGGGGGGGTGTGCCGCACTCCTGTGGAACAGCTCCCCAGGACTGCCAGCAACTTGCAGGAAGCCCTGCACCTCAGAAAAGCTACAACAAGCTAGGATGGTGGTGAATAGATCTGCCTAATTCTCAGGCAGTACTTACAAGTTGGGCTGCCCTGGAGAAGAGCCTCTTGGTTTTGCAGCAGCCCAGCTAGCTGCTCCATCCCCTGGGGGGTGCAACACTCCTGCAGAACAGCTCCCAAGGACTGCCAGCACCCTTCAGCAAGCCCTGCACCCTAGAAAAGCTAGAACAAGCTTGGCTGGGTAATGAAAAGATCTGCCTATTTCTAAGAGAGTCCCTCCAAGTTGGGTGCTCTGGGGAAGAGCCTCTTGGGTTCTCAGTAGACCCACCAGCCACTCCATCCCTTGGGGGATGTTACACTACTGCGAAATACCTGCTCAGCACCCCCAGTCCACTGGAGGATCCCCCGCAGCCCAGAAAAAGCTAGAACAAGCCTGGCCGGGCCATGTAAATATCTGCCTACATTCTCAGACAGTCCTTCTGAATCAGTCTGCCCTGAGGATGAGCCTCTTGGGTTGTCAGTGATCCAGATAGCTGCTACAACCATGGGGGGGGCACTGCACTCCTGCAGAACAGCTCCCCAGGACCGCCAGCACCCTGCAAGAGCCCCACAGCCCAAACACCAGAGCAAGCTCTGCCCAGCTGAGCGAAATCTGCTCCTTTCGTGGTGTGGATCTCCCAGTCCTGACTGCACTCAGGAAGTCCTCCTTTGCTTCAAAGAGACCCTGTTAGCCCCAAAACACTCCAGAAAAGCGACACTGCCTCAAAAAATACTAAACAAAAATGTCAGCCCTCAGGAAACATTCCACAGCAGTGACAAGGCAAACACTGCCTGGCCACAGAGAGTACAACTCCACCAGGAAAAAGAAAACAACAAGCAAAATGAAGCTGAGAAACCATCCCCTGTCAAATGAACAGGAGAACTCACCTAAAGCAGTCAACAATGAAACAGATCTCTGCAGTCTGACAGACCTGAAGTTCAAATGAGAAATAGTGAAAATACTGAAGGAATTAAGAGAAGATATGAATAGTAATGCAGACACCCTCAGAAAGGAACTAGAAAATATAAGGAGGAGCCAAGAAAAACTAGAACATTCATTTGCAAAGATAAAAACTGAACTAAGGGCAGTAAAAACCAGAATGAACAATGCAGAAGAACAAATCAGTGATGTGGAAGATAGAATAATGGAAATCACCCAATCAGACAGAAAACCAAATGAAAAAACATGAAAGCAATATAAGAGACCTATGGGATAATATAAAGTGGGCCAATCTATGCATCATAGGAATTCCAGGAATATAAAAAGACAAGGGAATGGAAAATATATTTGAAGAAATTATCACTGGAAACTTCCCAAATCTAAAGGATACTGAGTTCAGGATACAGGAAGCACAGAGGGCCCCAAAAGAGTTGAACGCAAATAGACCCATACCAAGACACGTTATAATAAAAATGGCAAACGTTAGTGATAAAGAGAGGATCCTAAAGGCAGCAAGAGAAAATCAGAATGTTACCTACAAGGGAACCCCCATGAGATTATCGGCTGATTTCTCTACAGAAACACTACAGGCCAGGAGGGAATGGCAAGAGATATTTAAAGTGCTAAAAGGAAAAACTATGCAACCTAGAATACTCTATCCAGCAAGAATATCATTTAAAATAGAAGGAGAAATAATTTTTTTCCAAACAAAAGCTAAAAGAATACAGCAATACAAAACCCAGGCTAAAAGAAATACTGAAAGGGTTTCTCTCAACCAAAAAAAGGAAAGAAAAGAAAATAAAGAAGAGGAAGAACTAGGATTGAGGAAACCACAATCAGAGAGCACTCACTCAAATAAGCCAACATACAGATTTAATCACGTATATGGTTCAAACAAAATAAAATTAAAAAGAAAAAAAAGAAGAGGAGTCATCAAAATCACAACATGTGGGCAAGGGATGTTAGGAAATAAAGAGACCATTTTATTGGTTTGTATGTTTCTCTTCTTAATTTGAATATAGTAATGAAGTGTTTGAACCTACAGGACCATCAGGCTAAAACACACAATTGTAGGAAGGGGTCAGCATACTTAAAAAACAGGGCAACCACAACCCAAAACCAAACATTGCATTTGCAAAAAATGAAAAACAAAACAAAACAAAACATTCAAACAGATAATAAACTGAGACCATCCAACCAAAAAAGGAATGGAAGAATGGAGAACCATAGAATCAACTGGAACACGAGGTTCAAAATGGCAATAAATAATCATCTATCAATTATCACCTTTAATGTCAATGGACTGAATGCTCCAATCAAAAGACACAGAGTGGCTGAGTGGATAAAAAGGAAAAACCTTCAATATGCTGCCTACAAGAAACTCACCTCAGGACAAAGTATACATATAGACTGAAAGTGAATGAGTGGGGAAAATATTTCACTCCAATAGACATGACAGGAAAGCAGGAGTTGCAATACTCATATCAGATAAAATAGCCTGTAAAACAAAAGACATAAAGAAAGACAAAGAAGGACACTACTGACTGATTAAGGGATACATCCAAGGAGAGGATGTTACTATCGTCAACATATATGCCCCAAATACAGGAGCACCCAGATACATACAACAAATATTAGCAGACATAAAGGGAGAAATCGATGGGAATACAATCATAGTAGGAGACTTTAATACCCCACTCACTCCAATGGACAGATCCTCTAGACAGAAAGCCAATAAAGCAAAAGAGATCCTAAAGGAAACAATAGAAAAATTAGACCTAATTGATATCTTCAGGATACTACATCCAAAAAAATAAGAATAAACATTCTTCTCAAATGCTCATGGAACATTCTCAAGAATCAACCACATATTGGGACACAAAGCTAACCTCAACAAATTTAGGACCATAGAAATTATCTCAAGTATCTTCTCTGACGATGACACCATGAAATTGGAAATCAATCATGGGAAAAGGAAAAAGAAAAAAACAAATACATGGAGACTAAACAACATGCTACTAAAAAACCAATACGTCAATGAGGAAATCACGAAGGAAATTAAAAACTACCTTGAAACAAAGGATAATGAAGACACAACCTCTCAAAATCTATGGGATGCTGTGAAAGCAGTGCTCAGAGGGAAATTTATAGCAATACAGGCCTTTCTCAAAAAAGAAGAAAGATCCCAAATGGACAACTTAACCCTCCACCTAAACAAACTAGAAAAAGAAGAACAAAAAAGGCCTAAAGTCAGCAGAAGGAAGGAAATTATAAAGATCAAAGAAGAAATCAATAAAATAGAGACTCAAAAAACAATAGAGAAAATGAATAAAACCAAGAGCTGGTTCTTTGAAAAGGTAAACACAATTGGCCAGACTCACTAAAAAGAGGAGAGAAAGAACCCAAATGACCAAAATTATAAATGAAAAAGGAGAAATCACAATGGATTCAGCAGAAATGCAAAAAACCATAAGAGAATACTATGAACAACTATACGGCAACAAGTTTGAAAATCTGGAAGAAATGGACAATTTTCTAGAATCTTACAGCCTGCCAAGACGAAACAGACCAACTGAACAGACCGATCACTAGAAATGAAATTGAAGAGGTCATAAAATCACTCCCTACAAATAAAAGGCCAGGACCAGATGGCTTCACAGGTGAATTCTATCAAACATATAAAGAGGAGTTGGTGCCCATCCTCCTTAAACTCTTTCAAAAGGTTGAAGAAGAAGGAACATTCCCAAAGACATTCTGTGATGCCACCATCACCCTCATTCCAAAACCAGACAGAGATACCACCAAAAAAGAAAACTATCGCCCAATATCATTGATGAATATAGATGTGAAAATTCTCAACAAAATCTTAGCCAACCAAAGCCAACAACATACCAAGACAACCATACACCATGACCAAGTAGGGTTCATCCCAGGTTCACAAGGATGGTTCAACATACGCAAATCAATCAACGTCATATACCACATTAACCAAAAAAAGTCAAAAATCATATGATCATCTCAATAGATGCAGAAAAAGCATTTGACAAAGTCCAACATCCATTCATGATCAGGACCCTCGCCAAAGTGGGTATAGAGGGAATATTCCTGAATATAATCAAAGCCATTTATGATAAACCCACAGCAAATATAATACTCACTGGGGAAAAACTGAAAGCCTTCTCACTCAAATCTGGAACAAGACAGGGATGCCCACTCTCACCACTGCTATTCAACATCGTTTTGGTAGTCCTAGCCACAGCAATTAGGCAGACAAAAGAAATAAAAGAAATCTATATAGGAAGAGAAGAGATCAAACTGTCACTGTATGCAGACATGACATGATACTATACATAGAAAACCCTAAGGACTCAACCCCAAATCTCCTTGAACTGATTAATAAATTCAGCAAAGTAGCAGGATATAAGATTAACCTTCAGAAGTCAGCTGCATTTCTGTATACCAGCAATGAAATATTAGAAAAGGAATTCAAAAATACAATACCTTTTAAAATTGCACATCACAAAATCAAATACCTCGGAATACACCTGACCAAGGAGGTAAAGGACCTATATGCCGAGAACTATAACACGTTAATCGAAGAAATCAGAGAAGATGTAAAGAAATGGAAAGTTATTACATGTTCTTGGATTGAAAAAATCAATATTGTAAAAATGGCCATACTACCCAAAGCAATCTACAGATTCAATGCAATCCCTATCAAATTACCCAGGACTTTTTTCAGAGAACTAGACCAAACAATCCAAACATTTATATGGAACAACAAAAGTGTCAGAATCGCCAAAGCAATCCTGAGAAACAAAAACCAAGCAGGAGGCATAACTCTCCCAGACTTCAAGAAATACTACAAAGCCACAGTTATCAAAACAGTATGGTACTGGTACCAAGACAGACAGACAGACCAATGGAACAGAATAAAGAACCCAGAAATAAACTCTTACACCTATGGTCAATTAATCTCTGGCAAGGGAGGCAAGAACATAAAATGGGAAAAAGAAAGTCTCTTCAGCAAGCATTGCTGGGAAACCTGGACAGCTGCATGCAAAGCAATGAAACTAGACCACACCCTCACACCATGCACAAAAATAAACTCCAAATGGCTGAAGGACTTAAATATATGACAGGACACCATCAAACTCCTAGAAGAGAACATAGGCAAAACATTCTCTGACATCAACCTCATGAATATTTTCTCAGGTCAGTCTCCCAAAGCAACAGAAATAAGAGCAAAAATAAACCCATGGGACCTCATCAAACTGAAAAACTTTTGCACAGCAAAGGAAACACAAAAGTAAACAAAAAGACAACTTTCAGAATGGGAGAAACTAGTTTCAAATGATGTAATGGACAAGGGCTTAATCTCTAGAATATATAAGCAACTTATACAACTCAACAGCAAAAAAGCCAATACCTGAATAGACTTTTCTCCAGGGAAGATATACAGATGGCCAGCAAACACATGAAAAAATGCTCCACATTGCTGATTATAAGAGAAATGCAAATCCAAACTACCATGAGATACCACCTCACACCAGTCAGAATGGCCATCATTAATAAATCCACAAATAACAAATGCTGGAGGGGCTGTGGAGAAAAGGGAACCCTCCTGCACTGTTGGTGGGAATGGAAACTGGTACAACCACTATAGAGAACAGTTTGGAGATACCTTAGAAATCTATCGATAGAACTTCCATATGACCCCACAATCCCACTCTTGGGCATCTATCCGGACAAAACTCTACTTAAAAGAGACACATGCACCCACATGTTCATTGCAGCACTATTCACAATAGCCAGCACATGGAAACAACCCAAATGTCCATCGACAGATGATTGGATTAGGAAGATGTGGTATATATACAGAAGGGGATACTACTCAGCCATAAAAAAGAATGACATAATGCCATTTGCAGCAACATGGATGGAACTAGTGACTCTCATGCTGAGTGAAATGAGTCAGAAAGACAAAGACAAATACCATATGATATCACTTATAACTGGAATCTAATATCCAGCACAAATGAACATCTCCACAGAAAAGAAAATCATGGACTTGGAGAAGAGACTTGTGGCTGCCTGATGGGAGAGGGAGGGAGTGGGAGGTATTGGGAGCTTGGGGTTATCAGATACAACTTAGAATAGATTTAAAAGGAGATCCTGCTGAGTAGCATTGAGAACTATGTCTAGATACTCATGTTGCAACAGAACAAAGGGTGGGGAAAGAATGTGTACATGTAAGAATAACTTGATCCCCATTCTGTACAGTGGGAAAAAATAAAAATAAAATAAAATAAAATAAAATTAAATTAAATTAAATTAAAAAGTTAAGATAAAAAAAATAAAGTTCATGATTATAAAGAAAGACCTGGAGTTCCCAGATGGAAAAGTGGATTAAGGATGTGGCATTGTCACTACTGAGGCCCAGATCAATGCTGTGGCTCTGATTTGGTCCTCTGACCCAGAACTTCTTCATGTCATGGTGTTTCCAAATAAATAAATTAACAATAAATGTAAAGAAAAACAGAAAAGGAAGAGCATGAAATATTCTAGGAGAAATAGAAACAGAAAAGATGTCTTCTACAGGATTATATGCAGTTAGAATTGACACCAGAGTGAGTACAGAGGATAGGGAGGGATGGGAGGGCTGAGCCCATGTTTCAGCTATTTCTGGATGATTTAGCATAGGTAAATAATTTTTTTTAATTTATTGCAATGTAGCTGATTTACATTGTTGTGCTAGTTTAAAGTTTACAGCAAAGAGATTCAATTGTACACACACAGACACACACACACACATATTCTTTTGTTAACATTCTCTTCCATTATAGGTTATTACAAAATATTGAGTACATTTTCATCAGCTATAATGTAGGTCCTTGTTGGTTGTATATTTTGTATATAGTAGTATGCATGTTTTTATTTTATTTTATTTTTTAAATTTTATTTTAATTAGCATATAGTTGATTTACAGTGTTGTGTCAATTTCTCTTGTACAGCATAATGACCCAGTCATACATACATACATACATGTATATATATATATATATATATATATATATATATATATATACACTCTTTTTCTAATATTATGTTCCATCATGTTTTATCCCGAGACTGCTTATAATTCCCTGTGCTGTACAGTATGACCTCATTGCTTATCTATTCTTAATGTAATAGTTTTCATCTACTAAACCCAAACTCCCCATCCATCCCACTTCTTCCCTTCTCCCCCTTGGCAACAACAAGTATGTTCTCTATATTTTAGTATGTTTGTGCCACCTTTTAAAATTACATATACTGAATAGATAATAAAATTAACCTTAAACTCTATATTTCTTTGAACTGTTAAATGATGGAGAAGATTTTGTTGTGGGGTTTAAACTTGATTTTTGATGTTATAACTTCTTATAATTATATAAATATAAATATTCAAAATAAAATCTCTACTATTTTCACATGTTCCCTTCTTGATTTTAAAATATATTAAAATGGGATTTCTTATTATGGTGCAGCAGAAATGAATCTGACTAGGAAATGATGTTGCAGGTTTTATTTTTTTAATTATTTCCCCAATAATTTTTTTACTGTACAGCATGGTGACCCAGTTACACATACAAGTACACATTCTATTTTCTCATATTATCATGCTCCATCATGTGACTAGACACATTTTCCATTGATGCGAAGCAGGATCTCATTGCTAATCCATTCCAAAGGCAATAGTTTGCATCTATTAACCCCCAGCTCCCCAATCATCCCACTCCATCCCCCACCCCCTTGGCAACAAGAAGTCTATTCTCCAAGTTCATGATTTTCTTTTCTTTTCTGTGGAAACATTCCTTTGTGCTCTAAATTAGATTCCAGATATGTGATATCATATGGTATCTTTCTTTGTCTTTCTGACTTACTTCACTCATTAGGAGATCTCGAGTTCCATCCATGTTGCTGCAAATGGCATTATGTCATTCTTTTTTATGGCTGAGTAATATTCTATTGTTTATATATACCACATCTTCCCAATCCAAACATCTGTCGATGGACATTTGGGTTGTTTCCATGTCTTGGTTGTTGTGAATAGTGCTGCAATGAACATGCAGGTGCATGTGTCTTTTTTAAAGAAAATTTTGTCCAGATATATGCCCAAGAATGGGATTGCCGGGTCATATGTTAGTTCTATGTATAGATATCTATGGTACCTCCATTCTGTTCTCTATAGTGGTTGTACCAGCTTACATTCCCACCAACAATGCAGGAGGGTTCTCTTTTCTCCACACCCTATCCAGAATTTTTTATTTGTGGACTTATTAATGATAGCTATTCTGCCTGGTGTGAGGTGTTATCTTGTGGTGCTTTCATTTGCTTTTTTCTAACAATCAGGGATGCTGAGCATTTTTTCATGTGCTTGTTGGCCATCTGTTTATCTTCCTTGGAGAAATGTCTCTTCAGGTCTTTTGCCCATTTTTTCCATTGGTTGATTGGCCTTTTTGCTGTTGAGTTGTATAAGTTGCTTATATATTCTCAAGATTAAGACTTTATATTTTAGTTGCCTCATTTGAAACTATTTCTCCCACTCTGTAAGTTGTCTTTTTGTTTTCAAATTGGAGTTTTAGCTGCCAGCCCACCCACAGCCACAGCAATGCCAGATCCAAACCGCATCTGCAACTTACACCACAATTCATGGCAACACCAGATGGATCCTTAACCCAATGAGCTAGGAACTCGTGTTCTCATGGAAACTAGTCAGGTTCATTACCACATAGCCACAATGGGAACTCCCTAATTTTAGCACTATGATGAATATGTAGTGGTAATAAATTTTGGTATTAACCTGCATTTCCTGGGTGAGTGATGATATTGAACAAATTTTCCTATCCTTATTGGGTATTTGGATATACTCCTTAGTGAAGTTCCTATTGAAGCCTATTTCATAATTTTCTATTCTATTACCTGTCTTTACTTATTGATTTATATTCATTCTATAAGTATGCATATGTGTATATATATACATATATATATACATATGTAAATATGATCATTTTGTTAGCTATGTATTACAAATATTTTCTCTCAGTCTATGGCTTGTGGTTTAACTATATCATTGACTATTGACTTTTAATAACTTGAGGAAATATTTATAAGGTTGATGTCAGAGAATGTTTTGCCTTTGTTCTCTTCCAGGAGTTTGATGGTGTTGTGTCTTATATTTGTCTTTAGTCCATTTTGAGTTTATATTCATGCATGGTGTGAGGGTGTGCTCTAGTTTCATCAATTTGCATGCAGCTGTCCGGGTTTCCCAGCAATACTTGCTGAAAAGACTGTCTTTTTATGATTTTTAAGTTCTTTGTCAAAGATTGACCATAGGTGTCTGCATTTATTTCTGGGTTCTCTGTCATGTTCCATTGGTCTGAACATCTGTTTTGGTACAAGTACCACACTGTCTTGATGACTGGCTTTGTAATATTGCCTGAAGTCTGGGAGAGGTTGCAGGTTTGATCATGCCCTTGCTTAGTGGGTTAATAATCTGGCATTGCCATGAGCTATGTTGTAGGTTTCAGATGTGGCTCAGATCCTGCATTGCTGTGGCTGTGGTGTAGGCTGGCAGCTGCAGGTCTAATTGGACCCCTTGCCTGGGAACTTCCATATGGTTTGAGTGTGGCCCTACCTAAAAAGCAAAAAATTAATAAAAAATAAAATTATATTATAATGTCTGTACAAATGGGCAGAAAAATATTGTTTTTGTTTTTTTCACATAGCATGTAAAATGGCTTCACTCTATATATCCTTACTTTATCAATTAACATTTTATTCATATAATACTGTGCTATATTAATTTGCAGTGACGATTTATATAATCATCTTCCTAATATTGCACAGTTTGGAGATTTCTAAATTTTCACTGGTGTAGATTTCATGGTGTCATCTTTCATTATAAAACTTATACCACTTCATTTTACTTTTAGAAAAATTTCCAGGGATGGCTTCACTAGTATAAGGAATAACAACATGAATATGATTCTAAAATATTTGCCATTATGTTTTCTAATAATTATCATCTAATATCACCAGGAGTATTTGTCAAACCTTGAAAATTAACATTTTTATATTTTTCTTAATGAAGAACCAGATTTCATTTGCACTTCACCATTTTCCCACTATAGTCCCTTTTCTGTTCTAGGATTTAATCCAGTAAAACATGCTGTGTTTAGGACAACCATGAGGACACTGTTTTCTCCATTGTCAAAGTTTTCACATTAATTTTAGAATTTCCTCTTCACTAACAAAATGATGGTGGTAGTTTGTTTATATTTAATAAGTATTTCAGTTCTAAAATACTCTTGTCATAGAAACTCTCCAGATAAGGGAGGCAGAGAGCCTAAGAATTATTTAATTTTTAGCTTTATATAGACCCTTGTTTTTTCTCTCCACCCTTTTCCCTATTTGATTCTCTTTGTACACCAAATCTAGCGGAAAAAGAAGTGGACACATGCGGATCTGGAGGCCACCATAATTCAGTTATTATTAGAGACATTTAAAAGTATTACACATTTAAACAAGACCATATTTACACTGTGACCAATACAAAGATTTTATATTTGTGACTAAGTAGAAGAATAAATAACAATACTTATGAGCTTTGGTCATGGGAAATCAGACATCAGGAGTAAAAGCACTGTCATTTCTGTTTTGCGCCAGTGGCTCTGAGGGCTTGTCCTTACCATTTATTGTGGTTTTCTCATGTGCTTTTTCTTGTGTAAATGTTATTTTTTAATCAACATTGTCCTATCTGATTCTCGCAAGAGCCCTATCAATAGGCATAGTCATTATACTCAGTCATACAGTTATAATCCAAGTCTCTGAGAATTTTCAGTAAATTTCTCATCACATAATATAACTAAGTAGAAGAGCATGGTTTTGACTTTAGCTCTGATTTGTTTTCTTAGCAAGAGCCTGTACCTGTTTATGGAGTTCATAATGCAGACATTGTTTAAGCATGTCTACTACCCTGGGAGCATAATGAAAATAGTTATTTCAGAGTAAGAAAAAGGGAAATATTAGTTAACATGCAAGTGTATATGCATTAATCTTATGAACACTGTAAATTGCTTTTGTTAGCTGTGACATTCACAAAAATCAGCATATTTTTAATTCTCACTTTTATTTTTCTTTTGTTATATTTAAAAAAAACATAGATTATATGTATTCATACACACACATTCCCTTTGACTGACAAATTTCTAACAAACCCAAACTCTAACCGTACATACAGGTGAGGGCATAATAATTCTTCAAAACTTTGACTTGCTATTGAAAATGAAGTCAACATTTGGCTTAATCTGTATGGCCCATGGAAAAGCTTTCTGTGGTAAGGTGTCTTTTTTAAGTGAGAGATGAGTAACTAAATTTGGTAAGGACATTTTATTATCACCAACTTTTTCACATTTTCTTATTTGACCCTTATTATAATCCTGTGTGTGGGAAGGTTATATACAAACACCCTACATTACTATAAAGTCATATACATTTGAAACATAGATCCTTGATACTTGATCAGATTGGGCCATTTTTATATAAATTATTAGAAAATAATAAGGAAAGCCTCAAGTCTCTGGTGATATTGAACATTGAACATACTGTCTGTCTTCCTTACTGGTGTGATTGTTGCCAATTTGTACCTGTAAGTAATTCGTCTGTTATCTTATGATTCTACATCATTCATTGTGTCCTT